>NC_056725.1:993521046-993541046 GCF_019279795.1 Protopterus annectens
ACATACGTGTGTTTGATTGTCAGGGTGTTCATATGGTCATCCGTGTTTAGGCTTGTCCAGCTGGAGACCGGAACAGCCCTGTACCCATTTGAAAGTCAGAATTAGCACGTGGACAGAGTTAGTCCCAATGTTACCATTCTACCTGTGTTTACAGACGCAGGGGTTTGCCCACCTCTGACCAGCTTGATATGTCGGCACTACATAATATGGGGTGGGGGGTTCCCCTGGTGTTTCCCTTCACATTTGTTATGACTGCTGTATTGTGACTATGTTCATTTATATATGTATACACCTACATACCTATTTACATTTCTCATACTGTTGAATATCCGCAGCGCATCCCCGCTGGCTTTACCTCAATATATCCAACGAACATTATTCTGGGCATCACATAAAATTAGCAGCCTTTGCATGGCTTGGACCCAGAAACAGACACACCTTAGTCACCGGTTTGACCACTACAACATCCGTGGTACAGTCCGCATGGATAGTAGCTAGGATATATGACTTCACTACAGGTATTCAGCAGTACTGGCAACAAATGTGACAGTTGGTTGGTGTACATATGTGTATGGACCTCTCAACCACTCGGGGACTAATTTCAACAGTAACAGGGACAAGGCAAGGACAAATCAGGGACAATCACGGACACTTTTAAAATATTAGTACTATTAACGTGAAACATTGACAGAATCAGAGCCTATGTATTAATACTTATTTTCTGAAATAAAAGACTTCTATTACTCTTAATTATTGTCATTATTCATTCAGTGTAATTCACCACCTTTCCTCCAAAGGTCATTGTTTTTAGGGGGGATTAAGAGACTGGCCAGTTATTGTGTGAATGCTCTGACCATTGGTAGGTTTGCCACCTTTTCATATGGCCAGGATGGGATATATTCGGGATACACCAGATTTATCAGGGCAACACATACCCATGGTCAGTACAACAGATAGTACTTTTGTTTTATGCCTAAATGTAAGCTTATTGTTGTAGCAGTTTAGCTGCTTCTTCTGTTTCATTTACTTGCTTATTCTGTTTCTTGTACCATGTAGGTATTTTACATATGGAAATAACTATTGTATGTGACTATTACATAAGATGTGGGACATAATTATGTTCTACGATCACAGGATATTTTACATTTATAATGGTTTTGGTATGGACACAACTGCCCAGCGTGGGACTGTCTCTCACAATGTGGGTCAGGTGGTAACCCTGACCATTGGGCTAGACTTAGCTATTGGCGGCACGCTAACACGATGCGTTTCGCTTCCACTTGGTATAACTATCGACACTACAATAGAATACGGGCACAGGTTTTAAATGTCATTTGCTCGAGGGATGGGGACTCAATATTCAGCTACCTGCATTTGTGTTTGCTTCTTATTTTTGTGTTCACAAAACTGTCTTGCATGCTTTGTATACGTTTCAGTATCCACGGACACTGACAGGTGTAATTACTATTACAGGCAGGCTGTACTATTCAGCATTTTAGGTTGCACGTAAACAGCCGACATGTCCACACCTCTATGTGGCGCTTGGACACGCCCCATGCACTCACGCACGTTTCCTATGCACGTGGATATGGTGGCAGCACACCTTCATTAATATGCATATGGCGCTACTGCGCCATCTCTATGCCGCACGGTCGGCACAAGCCTAACTCCGTTCTTGTGCCGGGCTTCATGAATCCCAAGGTGAGACTTCATATATGCAAGTAGGTATGTACTGATATCTGTTTTTCTTGAATGGCTATTAGTTATAGGGGTGTTTTAATAGTTTTTGTTTCAGTCTTGGATTTGATTTGTTGAGAAATTATGATGTAAAATGATTTGTAGATGACTATTGGTGTGTTAGATTTTAAATTTCTTTATATAACCTGTTTTGTTTTTATTTATTTATTATTTATTTATTTATTTACATTTGTTTACCAGGTAATATCCAACTGGACAAAAAGTCCTTTTTCAATGGCGGCCCAGGGAGAAAAGCTCCAGAAACAGCATATTTAGTAGCATAAAAAGGTTACAAGTTACAAAGACATGCAAGTACTGTTAATAAAACAGTCAAAGCATAGTAAATATGATAAAAACATAGTAAACAGCATAACATGAAGTTATATGTCAGGAAAAGCATAGATACAATATAAATATTTAACAATTTACAATATATTTTGTATAGTCAATTGTGTGAATGGAGTGGCTTCCTCAAATTGTTTTGAGAGCTGCAGCCAAAGTGATAGAAAAATGGGGATGGGGTATAGGTTAGTCTGGAGCAGAGCATGGACATAGCCAGTGGAATAGGAAGTATTGTCTTAGTTCCTGTTTAAAGTTATGTGTCAATTTGTTGAGGAAGTGAGTTCTAGGGCAGGATTCATGATGGCTTGCACGGAGTCTAAGAGTAGAGTATGACTCCATGCAGCCATCATGTCCAACGAGCGATCCAGGAACAGCCTGTAGGGGCATGTAAGAGAGCTCCTAAAACG
Organism: Protopterus annectens; assembly: GCF_019279795.1. Classification (NCBI taxonomy): domain Eukaryota; kingdom Metazoa; phylum Chordata; order Ceratodontiformes; family Protopteridae; genus Protopterus; species Protopterus annectens. The sequence goes on from NC_056725.1 coordinate 993,523,533, forward strand.
GCTCTTACATGGACAGGGCCGGGACAAGCAAATTACCTCAACTGCAGCTGAAAGGCATGCAAATGAGGTAGATTTGCGATCCAGGAAACTCAAACCTGTCCGAGTAAGAGTAGTGTTATCTGCAGAAATGTACTCAGTTGACAACTGAGTACCATTCTGAAAATAGCAAAACAGAGCCATGACAGCTTCAAATAAAGGTTGCATCCAGTAGAGGAAGCATGCCAATGGCCAAAGATATGGCCATTGGCAATGTTACCCGATGCAAAATGAAAAAAAAGTAATTTAATTATTTTTTCCGATTTTCCATGTTTAAGCGTAGCGCAGCGTCGCGCAAATGGGCTGCGCTCTAAAAAACAGAAAAATAAAAATTAAAACCCACAAATGTGGATTTTATAGGGATTTGTATTGTACAATGCAAGGCAATGGCAGGCTGAAGACAACATGGCTACCGAGTAGGGGTTGCTAAGGGGGGAACCCAGTCAAAGAGATGTAACCAAGCATTAGTAGGCAATTCTATGCAAATGAGGGTAAGGATAGTGAATCCCAGGTCTACATAGCAAATGAGCACAGTCAGTGGAGTGTAAAACTAGGATAAGGGGAGTAACAGAGTAGGATATAGGTGACATCAGGAGGGAGTATGTATGAAAGAAGATAATCTCATTGGAGCAGAGTGTCATGTGTTAGCTGTCAGTTGCTTATTACTGGAAGAGGTGTGTCATCAGGTATCCTAGCTAAAGTCAAGAAATAGAATGTGCACACTGTGGGTATCACCAAAGTTTCTCGTAAAAATGCTTGCAACATGTATGCGTGCGTGTGCGCGCCTGTAAACCCGAGTAAGACAGTGTGCGCACATGGAAGCGTGAGTGCGCGCGTTTAAGCCGGAGTAAACATGTATAAAGCAGTTTAAAGTCTTGTAAGCGCCTCTGCACTCGTGTGCGCGTGTTTAGGCAGGAATTAGCTAGTGTAAGTCCGTCTAAGCCTGTGTGCGCACATGTTAGCACATGTACGCGCGTCTGCGCTAGTGTGGGTGGCGCTGCCCCCTGAGGAAATGGAAAGGGAAAAGGAAGCACAACAAACAATAGGAAGTTAACCAGGGAGAGTCAGCAGAGCTAGCAGGTGGAAATAATCAGAATCAGGCAATTACACAGGCAGTAAACCAGCCCAGCCCAGCACTTAAAACTCTGCAAACAACTTTTCACCATGTATTGCTCAGAGACACTGGAGCACTGCAGTAAGCTAAGAGAAGTGAATACTGAAAAGGCTTAACTGAGACAAAGAAATGTTAGGGGCTGCCATTGCTGTCATAAACCGACATATGCAACATGCTGAGGGTGGTGACAATGGGAATGCTGCCAACCAACCCCCAGTGAGGAGACGTTGAAGTGTGTACAGGCCCAGGGTAACCTACCAGGGGCTACATGAGCTGGAGATAGTGGAGCGCTATAGAGTGGACAGAGACCTCATGCAGCAAATTGTTGAGCTGTGCAGGCCACGCCTCACACACAGAACCAACAGAGGGGAACCCATTCCAGTGGAAACCAAGGTATGTGTTGGCCTATGAATACTAGCAACAGGTACCTTCCACAGACCAACTGGTGATATGATGGGGATATCACAGGCATCAGCATCCAGGGTACTGCACCAGTTTCTGGATGCCATGTCAGCACATGTCGGTGATCATGTATATTTCCCCAATTCCCGTGAGGTATTGGCCAGCAATATGCATCTCTTCCAACAAATAGTGGAATACCCTGAGGTAGTGGGTGCAATAGACTGCACGCACATACACATCAAAGCACCAGCCGGTGAGCGGGGTAGGGTCTACTTCAACCACAATGGCTTCCCCTCCATCAACTGCCAGGTTGTGTGTGATGCCCAGAGCATAATACTGAATGTGTGTGCTGGCTGCCCTGGAAGCTACCATGATTCCCATATCTGGCATCTGATGCAGCTGTACCAGACATTTGCCAATGGGGACATCCCACATGGTCATCTAGTGGGGGATGCTGGCTATGCACTGGAGCCATGGCTGATGACACCCATCAGAAATGCACACACACCTGAACAGGAACGCCATAATGAGGCACACGCACAAACATGAAATGTAATTGAGCGTGTGTTTGGGCTGCTGAAGTCACGGTTCCGGTGCCTGGACACATCTGGTGGAGCCTTGCAGTACACTCCAACTACATGTACCCAAATTGTCATGGTATGTGCTATGCTACATAATATGATCCTGTGAAAACAGCTGCAGCAGGACCAGCATAGGCCTGGCCCAAACAGCCCCCCACCATTACCAAGGTCATCACAGGCAGAGCGTGACTCGGAGAAGGAACAACCTGAGCCTGCCCCAGTAGGCAGAAGGAGGTGTGCCCAGTATGCTTTGGCCTTAGCAAAGAGGCAATGAATAGCACATACACTGGCTCAGTAGGAATCCTGGAAATGATACCTCTTTCTGACCCGCACATATAGTAAAAGGGATGCCTAATTTGACACTACCTGCTTCAAACATGTACAGGGAGGATAGTATGTGCATCCAACATAGGCAGCCCTGCAGCACCACCTGAGGCATGATTGCCATGTGTCAAGCAATTTAAGGTAGTACTAAACAGCATTTACCACCATGGAGTATATGCAAACAGAATACACACACCAACTAGTACAACTGTGGTCAGTGTTGAGTAATATTGGGCAATGTCCAGCAAAGTTGGTGAATATACAGCAATGTTGGACAAGCCTGGTCTAAATAGGGCATAGCAGAATAAAAGCCAACATGCTCATATTTGCTTAACTGGCCCTTAAGCAGTCTGGTCTGCTCAGTATGGAAATATAAAGCAGTGATGGGCCTCGAACCCAGAATACTGTGCACCATAGTTAAAGTACTGAACCACTAAACCATGACAGCATTGCATTGTTCAGCCAGTATGAAGGAATGTTGATAAGTCTATGCAAAGTATCTCATGGAAACCCTGCAGGCACAGCATAATCCCTGTTGAGTTATGACACAAAGGTGAGTCCTACAGTAAGAACAGAACTTGACTTCCAACACACACAGTATAAATGTTAATATCGGTCATGTTCACACACATCCACAAATGTAGTGGACTTCAGATTGCAACATACTGAAAGGTCACACTGGGCATGCTCACACACTTGGATAAATGAGACATATGTCAGGCAACAAAACATGGAAAGCCTGAACTGGGCATGCTCACACACTTAGGCCATGTCTGACTACAGCAGTGGGCCACACATCTGGCAGTTGCATGTGTTAACCCAGGAACCTCTCACTATCCTGCAATCTGCCCTGTGCACACAGTTACATGACAACAGACACTTATATAATATAGTGGAACCCTGTCATGACCAAACATGTTCCACAGATACCTAAGTTGTTCATAGAAACTGGGAAAGCAAAGACGATAAAGACCTGCAAACAGTATCAGCAGTAAATATTGTGCATCCTGAGCAGAAGCATAGGTTCAGAGGTCGATAGTAGGCTATCTGCCCTAGGGTATGTACAAGCCTAGCCAGAGTGTGTTTGGCTTTTGCAGCCCTGTCAGAGTACTACACTGTGCCAGTGAATAGTAGGTCACACAAGATAGCCCATGTACATTTAGGCTACTGTGCCTCTGTCTAGCAGGGACACAGAAGAGATTCCAGGGGTGAATTTGCGATTTCCCATCCACGTGTCCAGATTTGGCTTGAAGAGGGTCAGCGAGGGGCTATGTCTAATATGAATTGGGATTCTATTCCAGAGTGAGGGGAGCCTCTGGAAAATGAATCTGTCCCTCCAGCATGTTCTTTTTATTCCTGTGCCGAGGTTTAAGTCCCTGGAGTGTGTATCTCTAAGACACTTGGATTTTTGAGGTGGAGCATGTCCATTAATTCGGGCTTTGACATGGCTTTGTATGTCAGGCATAGATTGCCTCTGAGTAGGTGGTAAGCAGCTGAGTAGAGCTGGAGTTTCCTTAGTTGAGCTGCATATGACATCTGTTTGTAGCCCATGACCCTCTTGGAGAGGTACTTTTGGGTCTCTCCAGGTGCTGCAGGTGTCGGGTAAGGTACATCCCAAAAGGGTCACTGTATTCAAGTATGGTGCTGATGACTGATGAGTAGAGGGGCACAATGACCTCACTTGATTTAGATGCGAACCCGTTCATGATAAGGTGGCATATATAGAAGGTGTTTATAACCACTTTGGCAATGTGATTATCAAAGGAGAGATTACTATCTACATTGGTCCACAAATCTCAAGTTACTACTTCTGTACTTAATGGATTACCACTTATGTGGTAATTTGTGTGCACCTTGTTTTTCACAAAGGGGATGACTATGCACTTTTTAGCATGTAGCTCGAGCTTGTGGCTCTGGCAGCAAACATCCATCTCTGTGAGACCCTTCTGGAGGATGCTTGTGTTAGCTGGAGAGTCGATTATGGCCCCCAGTTTGCAGTAATCTGTGAACCTTGTCAGCCATAATGTCCCCGTGTTAGCCTGAACCTCAGAGAAGTATATACCGAACCATAGAGGTCCCAGAACTGACCCCTGTGGGATGCCACTTGTAACTGTTTTGTATTTGGACATGGCACCTGCGATTCTGACAATGTGGGTTCTATCCCTGAGCCAGTTTGCAACCCATCTTGTGATATAGGGGCTGATATTTAAGCTGTTAAGCTTATGTATGATATCCGAGTGGGGTATTGTGTTGAACATTTTTGTGAGATCCAGGTAGGCTGTGTGGACTACCTTGCCCTCATCCATAGCTTTGGTAACTGTTTCAAAGAAATCAACTAGGTTTAAGAGGCAAGATCTGCCCTTAACAAAGCCAAATTGGGTAGGGTCCAGTGTCTGGAGGCTCCCAATGTCTTTGTTTATGAGTTCCATGATACTACGCTCCATAGCTGTACAGACCAGACTAGTCAGGCTTATGGGGCGATAGTTCCCAGGGTCTGTTGTGGCACCACCTTTGTGGAGTGGAACCACTGTAGCTGTATGCCATTATTCGGGTACATATCCTGTAGTAAGGCTAAGTTTGAACAGTGACTTAATGTGAGGGTTCAGTTCTTCTTGGAGCTTGTGTAAGACACAGCCTGGGATACTGTCGGTCCCATAGCTGCTGTGTTTTCTGCTTTGGCGAGGGCAGCTTTCACCTGTGCATCTGGGATGTCAGGGAGGTTACATTCAGTTGGGAAAGGCATTTGTTCCTTTGTGGGTGAAGGGGGGGAGAGGTTTGTGCTAAATCTGTTTGCCAGGATGTTGGCTGTCTGTAGTTTCAGTATATTTTGTACCGTTATGCAACAATTCAGAGCATATCTGGGAGTTTCTACCCATATTATGGACATAACTAAAGAAGGACTTGTGATTATCTTTAGTGTCTAGGGCAATTTCCCTTTGGAAACTGGCCTTTGATGATTTTATGAGGTATTGAAGTTTCTTGCTAATACTGATCAGGGATGGCTTCCATTTTTGGGATTTTTCTCTGTCATGTAGTAGCTTCTTCCTTCTGTTGTATAGCTTATTTATGGCCGGGGTCCACCAAACAGGTCTCCTGTTTTTGGAGGAGTGAGGCTTCGTTTTATTTGGGATAGCATGATCCATGCATTCCTGCAGATGCTCATAGAATGCATTTGTAAAGGATTCTGCGGATTGGCCTGTTATCCTCTGGCCTGTGGGCTTTGAAGGATTCCACCTCAGTCTTGAGAAGTGCAAAGTTGGTGTTTGAGAAATTATATACAGTGATTTCCTTGGCTGGGGTTGGGGACGGGATATGGATGTCCATGGAAATTTGTTAATGGTCTGATCTTACCAATGAGAGGTTTACCTCTGGTGTGGAACATAGAGTCCCCATGTTGGTGATGACCAGGTCCAATACGTTGTTCCCTCTTGTGGGAGTGGTGACCAGTTGTTCCATCGCATTACAGTTTATAACTTCAAGGAACCGTTGGGCGAGTGTGTTTGGGCATGAGTAGTTGCTGCAGTCAATGTTTGGGTAGTTGAAATCACCCAATAACATAGCTGTAGGAGAGACCTTGATATTATCCAGTGTTCTCAGGAATGCCAAGTGGGGTTCCTGTAATAGGGAGGGTGTTCTGTAGCAGGCTACAAACTTAAATGCAGTTTGGCCCGCTGTTAGTTGCACATGGATGGTTTCTGATGCTTTGTGCAGTGCCACTAACCTGGAGGTGTAGGTATCTTTGATGAATATAGATACTACCCCTCCTTTTGTGCTTCGGTCCGAGTTTTGTGTGTGAAACGCATGGTATGAGTTATAACCTGGTAGTGCTGGGGTGCTCTCAGGAGCCTTGAACCAGGTTTCTGTTACTGCACAGACATCAATATTCTCCATACTGAGGAGACCCTCAAGTGCATGCATCTTGAGGTGTAGACGTCTGGCATTGAGTAGCATTACCTCTAGATTTTGTATCCTTGGGTTGTCAATGGAGGTGTGTATGTCCTTTGAGCCTCGCCTAAAAAATGCACTATGGGGTGGCAAGAGGCATGGCCAGTATACGAAAGCCTAAGGGTGACAGGTGCAAGCCGTCCATAGTGAAGCAACGTGGCTTGTCAGGCATGTCATCCCAGGCTGACAGACATTGGATTCCCCATTGAATGACACCAATACTTTAGACAATTGTTTAAACTGATCATTTTGTCTGTATACTCTGGCATCATTCTTGGTGAGGGCAAGATGCTACCCAAGGTCAGGGTCATACCAGCCTGGGCTACATGATCAGAGAGCTGCTCTATGTCTCATGTCTTGTAGTCCAGGAAGGTACATCTCATGTCATTCACACCTGCATGGACAATGACAGAGTCATACTTGTACCTGCTTTGGAGTGACCTGAGTGCTTGCGTTATGTGGTGGATCCTGCCACCTGACAGGCAGCTTACAGTGACCTTCTTCTTGTTCAGTCAGTTGAGCAGGGTGTCAGTGTGCCAGACAATAGAGTCCCCTATAACAACTATATTTGGTGTGTTGTTTGGCCTTAAGGGCTGTGACTGTGAGGCACACTGATTTTGTGAGATATGTGATTCATGGGTATTGTTGAGGGGTGGCTGTTGCTTGGGTACCTGTGGCCAATACAGCTGCTGCAGGTGTTGGGTAAGGTACACCTCAAAGGTGGCATTGTAACCAAGCAGGGTTGTTATTAGTATAGGGGCACAATGACATCACTCGATCTAGATGTGAAACCATATGGGATAAGGTTGCTTATATAGAAGGTCTGTCCAACCACTGTGGCAACGTGAATGTCAAAGGTGACAGTATGAACAAGTCATGTCCCCAATCACCTAACAACACCTACCATATGTAATGGAGTACTACCTATGTGTTAATGTGTGGGCATGTTGTTATTCCCAAAGGGGATGACTATGCAACTAATGGCATTTAGCTGTAGGCCATGGCTTAGGCACCAGTCATCCATCTCTGAGAGCTGTTGGAGTATGCATGTGGCAGCTGGAGAGGTGATCATGGCACCCAGTTTGCAGTCAAGTGTGAACAACGTCAGCCATATTCCCCCTGTGGTAGCCTGTACGTCAGACAAATATATACTGAACAAGAGAGGTCCCAGGACCGAGCCGTGTGGGATGCCACATGTAACTGGTGTATAGTCAGACATGGCACCTGCAATTCTGACCATGTGGGTGCTTTCCCTGATCCAGGTAACAATCCATCATGTGAGATATGTGTCCATATCGATGCTGGTGAGCCAATGCATAATGGCCCAGTGGGTTATTGTGTGGAAGGGTTTAGCAAGCTTCAGGTAGGCTGCATGTACAACTGTCCCTATGTTGATGGACCTGTTAACTGTCAAAAGAATACAAACAAGTCCAAGAGGCAAGATCTGCCCACAACAATGCTGAAATGTGTAGGACACAGTGTCTGTAGTTTCCTGATGTCTATGTGTAAGAGTCCCATGACAATACACTCCATAGCTTTGCATAACAGGATAGTTAGGCTTATAGGGCAATATTGTCTGTGTTCCATTCTGGCACCAGCTATGTGGAGTGGGAACACTGTCGCTGTATGCCATTCTGTGGGTACATATCCTGTAGTAACTCCAATATTGCACAGTGATGTAATGTGAGGGTTACATCTGTCATGAAGCTTATGTAAGATGCAGGTTGGGACACCAACTGGTCACATTGATGCTGTAATGTATGCTTTGGGGAGGGCAGCACTCACCTGTTATTGTGTGGTGTCAGGGAGGTTACACTCTGTTGGGATGGGTAGTTGCTCCCTAGGGGGGATGGGGGGAGACATCTGCACTGAACCTGTTTGCCAGGATGTTGGCTATGCCAATGGGTTCAGGGTAAGTGTAGTCAGTATGCAGTAACTCACACATATCAGTGAGTGTCCACCCAGGTTCCTGACATAACAGATGAAGGCCTTGTGATAGTCCTACTTGTCTGGTGCAATTGTCTGTGAGAAGAAAACCTTAGATAACTACATGAGTGATCATAGCTGTCTGCTAGTACAGATCACAGATGCTTTCCCCATCTGGGATTGTGCTCTATAATGTAGTAGCTTCCTCCTGACATTGTACAGCTCATTAATGGCTGGTGTCTACCAGACAGGTCCCCTGCCATTGGAGGAGTGAGTCTTGTTGTTATTTGGGGTAGCACAATCCATGCAGTCCACTAGGAGTCCATAGAATGTGTATGTAAAGGATTCAGCAGTCGGAGCTGTATGTCACACTGTCTCAAGGCCTCTGAAGGATACCACCTTGCTTTGGTGAAGTGAGACGTTGGCTCATCAGAAGTTCACCAAGATTATCCAGGATGGGTGTGTGGAGTGTATATGTATGTCCATTGAGATAGCTGTATGTTCCGACTTTATCAATGAGGGGTATATTGCTGGTGTGTAACATAGAGTCCCCATGTCGGTGATGATCATGTCCAATATGTATTCCCCGTTGTGGCTGTGGTGACTGGTTGTGCCATAGCATATGAATGTACAAATTGTAGTGACTGTAGGGTGAGGTTGTTGCGGCTTGAGTAGTAACCCCAGTCAATATTCATGTATCTGATGTCACCCAATATAATGGTGTTTGTGGAGACCATCATATCCCCCACTGTTCCCAGGAAAGCCGAGTGTGGTTCCTGAGTATGGGAGGGTGGTCTGTAGTAGGCAACAAACTGAAAGGCAGTTTTGAACAATGGTAGTTGTATATGTATGGTCTATGATGCTTAGTGCAGTGCCACTAACCTGGAGGTGTGTGTATCTGTGATGTATATGGATACACCCCCTAGATGTGTTGTCCGTTCCAAGTCCTGTGGTCAGAAAGCATGGTATGAAACATAACCTGGTAGTGCTGGTGTGCATATGTGACCCTGAACTAGGCATCTGTTAGTGCACATATATTACTATCCCCCATACTGAGGGGAGTCCTGAGTGGCCGCAATATGAGGGTAACACATCTGGTGTTGAGCAACATTACCCTTAGTGTTATTTAACCTGTAATGTCTATGTAGGTGGGTTTGCCTTTTGTGCCCTGCTCAACAAATGCACTATGGTGGTAGCAAGAGCCTTAGCCAGCATTCAAGGGTCCAAGGGTGACAGATGCAAGCTGTCCATAGTGAAGCTATGTGGCATGTTGAGCATGTCACCACAGGCTGACAGACACTGTATCCCCTATGAATGACACCAATCTGTTAACCAAGTGTTAAACGTGATATGTTTGTCTGTATACTGCGACATCATACTTGGTGGGTCTAAGACGCTACTCAAGGTCAGGGTTATACTGGCCTGGGCTACATCATGACACTGTTCCTCCATGTACCATGTCATGTGGTCCACGGAGTAACATCTGAGGTTTTATGCACCAGCATGGACAATGATGGTGTCAGTCCTGTACTTGCTTTGTAGTGACCTGACTGCATGTGTTATGTGGCAGATCCTGACACACGACAGACAGCACAAAGGGATTATTCCCTTGTATGGGCTGGTGAGTGGTACGTCAGTGTGTCTGACAATAAGTGTCGCCTATCACAACTGTATTATGTGTGTTGTGCAGCCCGAAGACAAGTGACTGTGTGGCACCCTGACATTGTGAACTATGTGAGATGTGGGAATTGTAGTGGGGTAGCAGTTGTGTGTGTGCCTGATGTGGAGGTCTCTGCTGCTTAGGCAGAGTTCATTTACAGCATCTGAGTATGTGTATGTGTGATAATGTGGTTTGAGTGCTGTCGCCAGAGGATATGTGAGACTGATATATGGTGTGTGTGGTTATCTTCACCACCTGATAGACTATGCCAGTCATGGGTTGAGAGAGTTCAGCACCCTGTATGTCTCTATAGGTGCATCTCACACATATATCTGGGTTTGTTGTGAGGAGGAGAGTCTTGTCTGTGTACATGAGTCAGACGTGACATTGTGTCTACATCACAATATTCACCAGCTGGACTGGAGAGTGCACACAAAGCCGACCCCTGGACATGCCGGGATATCATCATGACATACTCTGTATCCAGATCACAAAGGATCAGTAGGGTGTTAAGTGTGTAAAGGAGTATACCAGGGATTAGTGCTCAGGTTTGTTGGTGCTCTGTAAAGAGTAGCTGAGAAGGAGTCCAGACTGAATCATGACACCTCCGACAGCTATGTCATATATAGCAATGTACACACATATATGTCATTAGTCAGGGCCAACTATACCTGACTGACAATGCCGACATCCTGACAGACAGGCCCATATATACATACCCACCTCCCACCGACGATAGTCCATATCATCATACCAGGAGATATCACATGTAGAATGGATGAACAGCTACCCCCAATGCTAAAAGCATGGCATCAAGTGGACTACATTGATTACCAAGATGTGTCATGCATACACTACAGAACAAACAGATCCTGCACCTGAACAGTCAGCTGAACCCCCCCCCTACACAGGATGTGGAACCATTGAATGTGTTACAGCAACATATGGCACTCCACACAAGTGTTGGTGCACAACACACCATGGGATGTACAGTCCAGTATGCCTATGAAGTATGATCTGCAAGCCATGGAGTCCATCATGGTTAAAGTCATAAACCAAGCTATTGGAAGCTGACATACACACAACCCTACTAACTGTAGTATGTTCATGTGCGGATCATGGTTCCCAAACATGCTAGACTGTTTGCAAGGCAGCCACACAGGACATACATCACTGAGCACAGCTACACATGTCTCACATACACTTTGAATAGCCCTTTATCAACATCCCAGACACATGTAGTAGCCACAAAACCAACAAGCTGTGCATAAATATGTGTTGACATATGAAGGAATGTTGATGTGTCCACAGATAGATCACACAAGGTAAGGATTATGAGTTCCTGTTCCAGCTGTTGACACCTGACGACCCACATGGACCATTCCTGGAATGGCATAAAACAAAGTGTACACACATTACCATGTCCAGTCTGATGATGTCAGCACCCTAGAAATACAGACAGAGAAGAGAAACCACCCAGTAAAGCAAATAGCACGTTGCGCTAATGCGTCTCTCTCTAGTATCATAACTTAGTTAGGTAGGGGTTTGAATCCTACAAACGCTGACTGTGTGTGGGGGATGTGTGTGCAATTCTCTATGAAAGGAGTGACATTTTTGAAGACTGGGAAAACACACTACAGATGTACATTCCTCTTTGGAAAGACTGATGATATCAGCACCCTAGAAATACAGACGGAGAAGGAAAACCACCCAGTGAAGCAAATAACGTGCCATGCTAATGCATCTCTCTGTAATATCATAACCTAGTTAGGTAGGGGTTTGAATCCTGCAAACGCTGACTGTGTTTGTGGGTGGGGGTGTGTGTATGTGTGTGCAATTCTCTATGAAAGGATTGGCCTTTTTGAAGACTGGGAAAACACACTAAAGATGTACATTCCTCTTTGGAAAGACAGATGATGTCAGCACCCTAGAAATACAGACGGAGAAGGAAAACCACCCAGTAAAGCAAATAGTGCGCCGTGCTAATGTGTTTCTCTGTAGTATCATAACCTAGTTAGGTAGGGGGTTGAATCCTGCAAACGCTGACTGTGTGTGTTTGTGTGGGGGGGATGTGTATGCAATTCTCTATGAAAGGAGTGGCCTTTTTGAAGACTGGGAAAACACACTACAGATGTACATTCCTCTTTGGAAAGACTGATGATGTCAGCACCCTAGAAATACAGATGGAGAAGAGAAACCCTCCAGTAAAGCAAATAGCGCAATGTGCTAATGCGTCTCTCTAATACAATAACCTAGTTAGGTAGGGGATTGAATCCTGTAAGTGCTGACTGTGTGTGTGTCACTCTTGGTCAATGCAGTGTGGGTCTTGCTTTTACTATGTTATGGCATATTATGATTACAACAGTAAGTGCATTGCACACATCAGGTATATGCGTTGCAAATATATATGTGTACATGTTCCCTTAATCAGTACATAGGTGTGAAGCCTACATACTACATGACTACATTTGTTGCCATTGACAGGTTGTGCCGCAGCTTCTCAGATCGTAGGTCTCATATGTATGTATGTGACAGGCCCATCCACTGTCGTGATCCATGGCCAAGGTCATCTGTGCCACACACACCCATGACAGTTACTTTGCAGTAGTGTGAGTGAGGGTATATGCCTGGGGTATATGTCAGGCATGTTCATACACAAACATGACTGCCAATAATGGACAGTCTTTATAGGTGTACAACTGCCTTGTGTATATGCATCCAGGCCTCCAATGTGTCATGTGACACACCTTGAGACTCCACAATACCTATGGATATGTGGATACCAAGGGACACATGACATAACATGAGGCTGTATGTACACATTGGTACTCAACATACATGTTGAGGGCTACCACCAATGTGGTACTGATGGGATAGGAAGTATAGTACATGTGGATGACTATGCCATAGTCGGCTTACTGTTATACAGCATGTATCACATGACAGGCACCTGTCTGTATGATACCCTTGTGTAGGATATGTGTCCCATCCAGGGAATGGATTGTAGGCCACTGCATGCATTACCAGATGTGGATGGACATATCCCTAGTGTGTTTGCATGTACCGAAGGAGGCTATATGCCAAACAGGCATGGACACAGGAATGGGTGGCGGTAATTACCACTGGTTAGTGTTATAGTGTAGCACCGGAAGGCTACAACTGTTACTGAGTTCCCTATGACCGTGTGTCATTTGTCAGGACAACATCCAATGATTGCTTATAGTCATGCTGTTGAGGTTACGTATACTACCAGACTGCAAATCATTGACAGATACTAACAGTATCACCCACAGCATGGTGTCTACCCATGTCATACACACATGTATACCCATGTTAGTACATAACTGTAGTAGAATGCATACTGGCCATTGAAAGATACTGTGACATGTTCACTATGCGTACAACAGGATATGCCACATGTCCCATGTGTCTACTATGCACATACATACAGACAGTGCACCCACCATGTTCACAGATGTACACATGCTAATCTGTACTGCACACATCACACACATACTGTCCACTCACATGCTGGCAACACATTACATGTCAGCCAAGTGGCACATGGGTGGACAATACATAGTCAGACCTAACAGTGATGTAAGCAATGCTACATTGACAATCAGAGATTTGATTAATAATGTCTGCTGAGATATACCTACAAGGATGTCATTACACTTTCCTGTTGACAACTTGCTAATATTGCTACACTGCTATAGTGTCACCCTGTGCATTAGCACCATGTTAGCCTGTTCCTCCATCAATGTTACAGATGACAGGAGGCGACACAGGTATCATCATATGCACAGGGCATTTTGTTGTTTGCCAGAGCCTGACATTGACCCATCCAATCGACATGTCTGTGTGTGTGTGTGTGTGTGTGTGTGTGTGTGTGTGTGTGTGTGTGTGTGTGTGTGTGTGTGTGTGTGTGTGTGTGTGTGTGTGTGTGTGTGTGTGTGAGGGACAACAGTACAGCATCGGCCAATGTTGATGTAATGTGTGTGTGTATGTGTGAGCCCTAGTTGTTTGGTTAATGTGTGTGTGTCTGCATGCACACAGCTCCACCATGTGGCTGCCATATACAGTAGTTTGTGGGACAGCCACAGACTGTACCTGCTAGGCCGTATAGATTACTGCCTCCGGTCACGGACACAGTACCTGTGCCTGGCAGGGGTGCTACGGACAGTATCGGGTACCAACCCTGACTGGGTACTGTCCTCAGAGGCAGAGGTGGGATGACTGGACCAATGTCCCTGCTGGGAATGGCCAGAGTCACGTGCACATGGTCTACTGGTATGGTCAATGGACAGGCCAGCCCCAGCATTGCTGGGGCTGGTACTGCCACTACGGGAGCAGCTGTGACCCGGGGGCCATCCGCGACCACTGCCAGCTGTTACTGTTGCTGGCATGCGTCCGCATTGACATCGCAAATGTCCCACATGGTCCTGGCTCATGGATGACATATTGTGGAGGGCATCTATTGTCTCCCCCCAATGTCTACCAATGACCTCGGTGTAAGTCCGGATGGCACCAGCAAGGTCACGGATGCTGTCATTGATAGCGGTGTAATGTGCCCTCTGTGCCCTAAGTCCCTGCCTGGTGTACCGTTCCATACCTGCCTGAGCCTGCATTACAGCCCAGAACATACTGGATGTCGTGAGACCAGTGAGGGCACACCTGCCAGGGGCAATACGACCAGCGGTGCTCCCCCGAGAAACCCTGGACCTCAACCTATGTGGTACCATTCCAGGAATATGGCTATAGCTGTTGTGAGGGGATGCAAGTGCCATAGGTACCATACTCTCCTGGTCAGTGCAAACTGTATGCTGTCACTCACCTATGGCCATTGGTGGTGAGTGATGTATTGGCAGTATGAGTGTGCGCATAGATGGGGTTGAACGCTGTGTACTGTCGATTGGTGGACCAACGACAGACCCTGTCAAACCTCCCTGTGTCAAAATACATGTCTCATCATCAGCACTATTCGTGGCAGTGGCTTCAGGTTCCCTGCTGCATTCGGCCAGCCCTAACTCAGCACCTGTGAGAAGAAGACAGGAAACACACTTTATGGTCTACACATGAACACATGCACACATGCACACATGCACACATGCACACATGAACACATGAACACATGCACACATGCACACATGAACAGTAATACACTCCTTACTATAGCACATACACACACACCAGCAATCCAACACATACTCTATAGTGGGTGAAGGTGGGTGTCAGTATCACAAGGTAAACAGTCACCACACACGTGTCAGCATGCAGAATATGTGTTGCACAAGACCATACAGTGCTAGTGTAGACGTCTCAATGTAATGGCGGTATACATGGCTTTGTTTCAACTGTGTCGTTGTTCAATGATTGGCTACACCCTGGAACACAATTTGTACATGGACACAACCCAATGTGTGTTAAGTGACCTATACACCCACTAGCATTCCAGGACATATATGTGACACTTTGTTTGGATGGCAACTGCTGTGCATATTGTGTATACTGGCATATGTAAGCACACACACAACATGCTATGCATATTGTGTATAGGTGCATGTGTTTGCACACACACAACATTGAGGTCTTGAAGCAATGGCTGCTATGAGTATAGCATGTTTTCATGTACTGCATATGCTAAACATGTTCTGTTTTGTACAGCTGTAGCAACTGTGCATATCTAAGGTGCAGTACAGTGCTGCCACACTTGTGTCTGCTGCACTGTGCAGTGTATGTGCTTGAGGCAGCTACTGACTTTAATGTGATGATTAATGTCTCACAGCAAACATGGACAGCATGCATTATGCGTAGGTGTGTTACGTGTACATGGCCTACACCTCACCTATGACATGCACATTTCATTACCATTATTAAAGTGTTAACACACTCACCAGCATGTACCGTCTGCCCTGCTGTCACACCAGAGGGACCTACAAGAATATGACACAGTCTATCAGTGGCCACAACTGTGGCATTGCTGCCGTGAGTGAGTGCGCTAATCTACAGTGGAACAACAGTCAACAGTCACAGGTGTGGAGATACTATTCCAAATATCAGTATTGCACACGAGAGGCAGCACAACTGCTAAACACACAGTACACATCTCACATAAGCATATTCTAACAATACAGGTAACAGTAGTCTACAGCTAGGGCATATTACCTGCATGCTCCATGTTGTCCTGCTGGGTAGTTCTGGCCTCCATGATGACACATGCATGATGTTGCTGCTGCTGTAGGCCAGGAGCCACCACGCTTTGGAGCAGCTCCTCCACTCTGGTGAGGGGGGATGTATGGGCGCACCACCACCTGTGGTGAGCTGTTGCCTATGGATATCAGATGCACGCTGCTGGACATGTCTGATTAAATCACTGCAGTGATGGCGTACCTGCTCATATGTCCGGTTATGCATGCCTATGTCATTTACCCGGCAAACAAGATCTTGTCACAGCGCAGTGCACTCATGCTGGTGCTGGCTGGCCCTGGAAAAAAGCCGTGCATAGTTTTGATACAGGCTGGCCTGTATGACCACCTCCTCTGCAGCTGTATACACAGGATTGCGGCGATGAGCCATAACCCTGGAAGACAATTGAGCAAGTCATGTGGCACACTTAACATTATGAAGTACAGATATCACTTAACTGCCAGATATAGCAACTGTCTGTCTATCAGAGGATACACACCTTCAATACCACTTATCAGTGCTCAGCCCACAACTGCCTGACAGTGGCTGCAGCACTCCATACAACAAACCAGTATACACCAGTACTGGACACACTGTATTGGATACAATGCACAACCTCACACTGGGGGTATATATCAAGCTAATGCATGATGAATATTGTCATCCAATACAATGAATGTAATGTACAGTTACAGTATTAACAGTAAACCACCCTAGTCTTTGATGCCATACCCTACCTAACATATGTGCACGGTTGTTAATATAGCTGGCATACTGCTGTAACAGAGTATACATGTTGCTAGGTACACACACATACCCTGTAACACACATGTGATTGCGGCCATGGTACAGGCATCATTACACACACATTAGTTAAACATACAACACACATATGTATGCCAACACAGATGAGCATTACCTGTGTACCTTATAGTACTGTGTGCCCCTACTTACAGATACCTATGCCTGAGGAATGTAATCTGTGCAGACTACAGGAAACACAGAAGACAGTGATACCAGGGAATGTGAACATACACCATACTGTGGTGTTTAGGCTTACAGCTTCAGGTAGTACAACAGTTCATATGTGACCTGGATTCACCAGCAGTACCACTTACTGAGCATACATGTACTGCTACAGCCTACAATGGGACACCACAGTCATACACAAGGCACTACGTCACAACAAATGCCATCCTACTATGTCTGCATCCCAATAACTGACGCATCTTTCTCTGCCCTCACACCTAGGACACAAACTACCATGACAGACACAACCTCACACTAAGCTATCACACCTTTACAGACCTTGCAGAAGAAGAAGAAGGCTTTTCATA
>NC_056725.1:993546046-993547950 GCF_019279795.1 Protopterus annectens
TCCAAATTAGTTGTAACAGCATGCATTAGTATCCCATTCATCAAACACACATGGATTCCAAAAGTTGAACAGCAAGCATAACACATGCATATTTAGGACAACAGTGGACATTCCAACAGCATGCAGGGTTGACTGGTGGCAACAGGCCATCAGGTTTGGATATGTGAACAGGGCACATGCAGCAACATACATGCAGATATGTATAAACCAACAGGACAAATGTCCATAGGAATTAATTGTGAATACACATACCTAGTTTGGTGTGGAATAGCATCATTTGTGAACATAAGGTAGGGTGATAAAATATTACATTAACAACTTAAAATACCTATATGTATACTATACATTCCTACTAGATGCAGATATATATCCCCTACATGTATTAGTACAGTTTCCTGTATGTAACCTTACAAATGTTGGTGATGGAGATGTTACTGCTACATTAATATACATTCCATTTGTATTCATCCTGCTACATTTGAACAGTTACGTACAGTTCTAGCAGCACACTGACATTTGTGGGATCACAAGCACAAGCTGCTCATGTACTGGATTAACAGGTAAATACTATACATGACACAGTTGAGGTCTATAAATATTCTTCTGACATACTGGCATTCCCATCAGCCAGTTTATATGGGCCTAGACAACTGTGGATGTTCAGCATTTCATACAACCATACTATCCCCATAATGCAAGGGTACAACAACATATCCAAAATGCGGGACGGACACAGTCCAGGTACTGTACTTTATTAAAACATTTCACTCTTTGGTTGTGGCTGTCTCATTCATTTCATTATGTCGTGCATGCAGTATACCTTTATTACAGACTTCAAGGTCTTTCTTACACTCTCTCACTTATTTTATATTTACATTTCAGGATGGTAATTCTAGGCTTTATTAACATTTATTACTGGGTTACAACAATCCTTTCCAGCTGACTCACTTATTTCATATGACAGTATATACAAGGATGTATTCAATACTTGTCTGTCCTTTATTGATAGATTAGAACACTCATTTTCAGGCTGAAGTAGTTATCTGATATTACAATACAGGTGGAACTCTATTTGATACTTGTTTACTCTTTATTAATGGATTACAATATTCCTTTTCAGGCTGCATCACTTATCTGATCTTAGAATACTAGCAGAAGCTTTATTCTAGGCTTATTTGACCATTATTACTGGGTTACAACACTGAACTCTTTTACAGGCTGTCTCACTTATATTCTATAATAATACCAGCTGAATAATTACTAACCTGCCTGGTGGCAGCCCACCAGCCTTTCAGCATAGGCTTGCTGATTCATGGAATGAACACCTGCATCTGTAATGTAAATGAAGGATATTGGAACATACCTATCCGCACTATAGGCTAGGATAGCATTTTTACATACTTAATTACATGTATACTTACTCAGTAGTGGTGCATTGGGCATTTGACGGGCCTCCTGGATCCATCAGTTCAGTTGGTCTTCCTTTCGTCCTCTTCAGGTCTGCATGGTGGTGACGGACTTGTTCAACAGTCTTGGAATGCCTGTGGCACTGCTGAGATCATATGCCAACTGGTTTCATGCCTCTGCCTTTATACGCACCCATTGAACCTGGCCCTGCATGAGTCGGCCTTCATGATGATGGACTAGGAGCCAAACCATATATTTGGACTCCTCAATGCCCCACCTTTGCACTCCAAAGTGATTTCCTCTCCGACACCTGCCATCCTGACTGCAAATGGGTACCACAATCAGTTATGGTGTGTATTCCCACCTAGGAGCATATATATGCTGTTTTTCCCACACTTATTTGTGATTGGCCGTTTGGAAATTTCTCAGCTAAGAGCAAACCTGCTTTGTCATGGTTATATTTTCATTCATTCCTATATGTATGGTAATACTGGATT
>NC_056725.1:993547963-993550463 GCF_019279795.1 Protopterus annectens
AGCACCGGAAGGCTACAACTGTTACTGAGTTCCCTATGACCGTGTGTCATTTGTCAGGACAACATCCAATGATTGCTTATAGTCATGCTGTTGAGGTTACGTATACTACCAGACCGCAAATCATTGACAGATACTAACAGTATCACCCACAGCATGGTGTCTACCCATGTCATACACACATGTATACCCATGTTAGTACATAACTGTAGTAGAATGCATACTGGCCATTGAAAGATACTGTGACATGTTCACTATGCGTACAACAGGATATGCCACATGTCCCATGTGTCTACTATGCACATACATACAGACAGTGCGCACCCACCATGTTCACAGATGTACACATGCTAATCTGTACTGCACACATCACACACATACTGTCCACTCACATGCTGGCAACACATTACATGTCAGCCAAGTGGCACATGGGTGGACAATACATAGTCAGACCTAACAGTGATGTAAGCAATGCTACACTGACAATCAGAGATTTGATTAATAATGTCTGCTGAGATATACCTACAAGGATGTCATTACACTTTCCTGTTGACAACTTGCTAATATTGCTACACTGCTATAGTGTCACCCTGTGCATTAGCACCATGTTAGCCTGTTCCTCCATCAATGTTACAGATGACAGGAGGCGACACAGGTATCATCATATGCACAGGGCATTTTGTTGTTTGCCAGAGCCTGACATTGACCCATCCAATCGACATGTCTGTGTGTGTGTGTGTGTGTGTGTGTGTGTGTGTGTGTGTGTGTCTGTGTGTGTGTGTGTGTGTGTGTGTGTGTGTGTGTGTGTGTGTGTGTGTGTGTGTGTGAGGGACAACAGTACAGCATTGGCCAATGTTGATGTAATGTGTGTGTATGTGTGAGCCCTAGTTGTTTGGTTAATGTGTGTGTGTCTGCATGCACACAGCTCCACCATGTGGCTGCCATATACAGTAGTTTGTGGGACAGCCACAGACTGTACCTGCTAGGCCGTATAGATTACTGCCTCCGGTCACGGACACAGTACCTGTGCCTGGCAGGGGTGCTACGGACAGTATCGGGTACCAACCCTGACTGGGTACTGTCCTCAGAGGCAGAGGTGGGATGACTGGACCAATGTCCCTGCTGGGAATGGCCAGAGTCACGTGCACATGGTCTACTGGTATGGTCAATGGACAGGCCAGCCCCAGCATTGCTGGGGCTGGTACTGCCACTACGGGAGCAGCTGTGACCCGGGGGCCATCCGCGACCACTGCCAGCTGTTACTGTTGCTGGCATGCGTCCGCATTGACATCGCAAATGTCCCACATGGTCCTGGCTCATGGATGACATATTGTGGAGGGCATCTATTGTCTCCCCCCAATGTCTACCAATGACCTCGGTGTAAGTCCGGATGGCACCAGCAAGGTCACGGATGCTGTCATTGATAGCGGTGTAATGTGCCCTCTGTGCCCTAAGTCCCTGCCTGGTGTACCGTTCCATACCTGCCTGAGCCTGCATTACAGCCCAGAACATACTGGATGTCGTGAGACCAGTGAGGGCACACCTGCCAGGGGCAATACGACCAGCGGTGCTCCCCCGAGAAACCCTGGACCTCCACCTATGTGGTACCATTCCAGGAATATGGCTATAGCTGTTGTGAGGGGATGCAAGTGCCATGGGTACCACACTCTCCTGGTCAGTGCCAACTGTATGCTGTCACTCACCTATGGCCATTGGTGGTGAGGGATGTATTGGCAGTATGAGTGTGCGCATAGATGGGGTTGAACGCTGTGTACTGTCGATTGGTGGACCAACGACAGACCCTGTCAAACCTCCCTGTGTCAAAATACATGTGTCATCATCAGCACTATTCGTGGCAGTGGCTTCAGGTTCCCTGCTGCATTCGGCCAGCCCTAACTCAGCACCTGTGAGAAGAAGACAGGAAACACACTTTATGGTCTACACATGAACACATGCACACATGCACACATGCACACATGAACACATGAACACATGAACACATGCACACATGCACACACGCACACATGAACAGTAATACACTCCTTACTATAGCACATACACACACACCAGCAATCCAACACATACTCTATAGTGGGTGAAGGTGGGTGTCAGTATCACAAGGTAAACAGTCACCACACACGTGTCAGCATGCAGAATATGTGTTGCACAAGACCATACAGTGCTAGTGTAGACGTCTCAATGTAATGGCGGTATACATGGCTTTGTTTCAACTGTGTCGTTGTTCAATGATTGGCTACACCCTGGAACACAATTTGTACATGGACACAACCCAATGTGTGTTAAGTGACCTATACACCCACTAGCATTCCAGGACATATATGTGACACTTTGTTTGGATGGCAACTGCTGTGCATATTGTGTATACTGGCATATGTAAGCACACACACAACATGCTATGCATATTGTGTATAGGTGCATGTGTTTGCACACACACAACATTGAGGTGCGAAGCAATGGCTGCTATGAGTATAGCATGTTTTCA
>NC_056725.1:993555463-993640463 GCF_019279795.1 Protopterus annectens
CATTCACTCCTTGTAATGCATGCTATATTTCTGTCTGTCTTGAAATGTATTGCTCTGGCTTTCATAGTTTCCCTTTACATTCACTCCTTGTAATGCATGTTACATTTCTTTCTTGAAATGTATTGCTCTGGCTTTTGTATTTCCCCTTTACATTCACTCCTTTTAATGCATGTTATATTTCTGTCTTGAAACGTATTGCTCTGGCTTTCATATTTTCCCTTTACATTCACTCCTTTTAATGCATGTTATATTTCTTGCAGCACCAAGTTATTGTGTATTTGCTGTGGCTTAGTGGTATGTCATGCAGACGGGTGAGTCCAAGGTGTGGGGTTTGAGACTGACAAGGATATTTTATTTTGCTGCTGGGCAGTACAAGGGCCTCGTCATACAGAGTGACTAATGCACTTTTAAGCAGTTGTAAGCGGGTTTGCATGGGTTTGCATGATGCTTAGCGATGCTTAGCAATGCTTAGCTAAGCGCACACAAGCTCACACTCACGCACTCACGTAAAGCACTGCCAAAATCTGGGCAACTGTATTTAGCTGGGTAAAGCACTGCTACACTCTGGGAAACTGTATTTAGCTGGGTAGACCACTGCTTAAATCCTTATATCACATCAAAATAGTCACATCATAGCATTCCACATAACCTGCTGGTAAAGACCCACAGGACAAGATTTGTGTTATGGCATTCCTATTTTCCCTTTACATTCATACACAGTAATGCATGATATATTTATTACAGCACCAAGTTATTGTATATCTGCTGTGGCCCAGTGGTAATCCATGCAGTCTAGTGTGTCCAAGGTCTGGGGTTCGAGACTGACAGGGGTATTTTATTTTGCTGATTAGCAGACTACAGACCTTGTCATACAGAGTGACTAAGGCACTTTTAAGCAGTTGTAAGCGGGTTTGCACGAGTTTGCATGACGCTTAGCTATGCTTATCTATGCTTAGCTAAGCGCACACAAGCGCACACACGCTTACAACTGCTTAAAAGTGCTTACACCCATTAACACCCACGCTATTTTCTTTTAAAGAAAAGAAAATGGGGAAATAGGAGAGTGGTGAGAAAGGGGGCACAAAGAGGGTAGGACAGTAGGAAAACAAGCTCGGGATGTGCAGGAAGGATGTAGGGAAGGCCCATAGTTGCCCAATTCTTTACCAGCAACAGCTGTGCATATGTTAGAAATTTAGAGTGAGATTTAAAACCTTCCACTCCTGAGAGAGGAGTGAGGACAACAAAGTATGTTGTAGAGCCAATTGTAATTATCAGTTTACAAGTCCAGCAGACATGTGTGCGAAATGGGCAACTATGTATGGGGAGTACTTTTTTTGTGGGAACAGAGTGCCCTTTTTTTTTTCAGGTGAGAGTGGAATGTGAGGTACAGGAAGTAGGTATATTTGGGGAGGTAGGTTGGGGAGGTTAACAGACAAGACAAACAAGGTGCATACAGGGGCAGAGTATGACACATGTGGGGGGTAAACACAATTGACGGGGATGGATGTTTGGATATCGCAAGCCCATGAGCCAACAGATGGCAACAGTGGAACTGAGATCTCTACCCATGGGCAGTTACCACTGCGCCTTCACAGCCCAAGCCGGGGCTGTGCTGGGGGGCTGGATAGGATGGGCAGGCACTCCCATGAGTTGCGCCACTCTCGCCTCAAGCTGGCATAGGGGATCAGTCACGGAATGCCTGATCTCACTACGCACCACAGACCGGACCCTTTGGAGGGTGAGTGGAGGCTCTCCTCTGGCCACGCTTGCAGAGGGGGGGGGGCAAGCCCCATCCCCTGCAGCACTTCCACCCGAAGGTGGCACAGGGCTACCGGAGGAGGAGGTCCCAGCCTGGGCACTGGTGTCAGGTGCACTCGCCAGCTGAGGTAGGAGAGGTGGGTCCGCTGGCACCCGCCTTCCCAGTTGTCCTATGTTTAGCAGTATTTAATGGCATTTTGGGTTAGTAACAAACAACACCATTCCAAATTAGTTGTAACAGCATGCATTAGTATCCCCATTCATCAAACACACATGGATTCCAAAAGTTGAACAGCAAGCATAACACATGCATATTTAGGACAACAGTGGACATTCCAACAGCATGCAGGGTTGACTGGTGGCAACAGGCCATCAGGTTTGGATATGTGAACAGGGCACATGCAGCAACATACATGCAGATATGTATAAACCAACAGGACAAATGTCCATAGGAATTAATTGTGAATACACATACCTAGTTTGGTGTGGAATAGCATCATTTGTGAACATAAGGTAGGGTGATAAAATATTACATTAACAACTTAAAATACCTATATGTATACTATACATTCCTACTAGATGCAGATATATATCCCTACATGTATTAGTACAGTTTCCTGTATGTAACCTTACAAATGTTGGTGATGGAGATGTTACTGCTACATTAATATACATTCCATTTGTATTCATCCTGCTACATTTGAACAGTTCACAGTTCTAGCAGCACACTGACATTTGTGGGATCACAAGCACAAGCTGCTCATGTACTGGATTAACAGGTAAATACTATACATGACACAGTTGAGGTCTATAAATATTCTTCTGACATACTGGCATTCCCATCAGCCAGTTTATATGGGCCTAGACAACTGTGGATGTTCAGCATTTCATACAACCATACTATCCCCATAATGCAAGGGTACAACAACATATCCAAAATGCGGGACGGACACAGTCCAGGTACTGTACTTTATTAAAACATTTCACTCTTTGGTTGTGGCTGTCTCATTCATTTCATTATGTCGTGCATGCAGTATACCTTTATTACAGACTTCAAGGTCTTTCTCACACTCTCTCACTTATTTTATATTTACATTTCAGGATGGTACTTAATTCTAGGCTTTATTAACATTTATTACTGGGTTACAACAATCCTTTCCAGCTGACTCACTTATTTCATATGACAGTATATACAAGGATGTATTCAATACTTGTCTGTCCTTTATTGATAGATTAGAACACTCATTTTCAGGCTGAAGTAGTTATCTGATATTACAATACAGGTGGGAACTCTATTTGATACTTGTTTACTCTTTATTAATGGATTACAATATTCCTTTTCAGGCTGCATCACTTATCTGATCTTAGAATACTAGCAGAAGCTTTATTCTAGGCTTATTTGACCATTATTACTGGGTTACAACACTGAACTCTTTTACAGGCTGTCTCACTTATATTCTATAATAATACCAGCTGAATAATTACTAACCTGCCTGGTGGCGCAGCCTTACCAGCCTTTCAGCATAGGCTTGCTGATTCGCGGAATGAACACCTGCATCTGTAATGTAAATGAAGGGATATTGGAACATACCTATCCGTACTATAGGCTAGGATAGCATTTTTTACATACTTAATTACATGTATACTTACTCAGTAGTGGTGCATTGGGCATTTGACGGGCCTCCTGGATCCATCAGTTCAGTTGGTCCTCCTTTCGTCTCTTCAGGTCTGCATGGTGGTGACGGACTTGTTCAACAGTCTTCGGAATGCCTGTGGCACTGCTGAGATCATATGCCAACTGGTTTCATGCCTCTGCCTTATACGCACCCCATTGAACCTGGCCCTGCATGAGTCGGCCTTCATGATGATGGACTAGGAGCCAAACCATATATTTGGACTCCTCAATGCCCCACCTTTGCACTCCAAAGTGATTTCCCTCTCCGACACCTGCCATCCTGACTGCAAATGGGTACCACAATCAGTTATGGTGTGTATTCCCACCTAGGGAGCATATATATGCTGTTTTTCCCACACTTATTTGTGATTGGCCGTTTTGGAAATTTCTCAGCTAAGAGCAAACCTGCTTTGTCATGGTTATATTTTCATTCATTCCTATATGTATGGTAATACTGGATTTCTAGGTAAAAGTGTCATGGCTTAGTGGTTCAGTACTTTGACTATGGTGCACAGTATCCCGGGTTTGACCCTTGTCATTGCTTATTTTACTACTGTCTAGACAGGCTAGGAGGTGTGCCTGTGTAAAGGCGACTTTGCTACACGTTGCCCAACGTTGCCCGACGGTAAGCTAGTTGGCTCACTGTGCAGTTCCGTGCAAATGGCTTATGCTGGGTAAAGCATTATTTAGTTATGTGCAGTCATATTAAGCTGGGTTCAGCGCTGTTTGGCTACGGGTACTCATTTTAAGCTGGGTAAAGCACTGCTTGGCTACGGGCACTCATATTAAGCTAGGTACAGTGCTGCTTAGCTACGGGCACTCATATTAAGCTTGTTAAAATGCTGCTAAGCTATGGGCAATTATGATCCTTTTTATATATACATAATATAGGTTTTGTTCACAAATACATGGGCCATTTCATTACATTTTACTTAAATTAAATTTATATATATCGGGGAATTGTTTCATACTTATTTAAAGAAAAATGGAGGGGGATGTTGTGGGGCTCGAACCGTGACTACCTATTTTTTGGGCGACGTCTCTACCGCTACGCTATTGCTACTTTGCTAAATTTGCATATGTAGATCTTATATGCTTTTCAATGTCATATCTGCTAACTGTGGTTGAGCGAAGGGCATACCCGCGCAAACAAGCACAAATGCGGGCAAACATATTGGAAATTATAAAAAAAAATTGAAACGGTTATTTTTACTTTTTAAACACTTTCACTAGGGTTTAGTCTGTGGGGATGTGTGGTGTTGTGTTTCTTGACATTTCGGTGGACTCGCTCGTGGGTGTTTACTATCAGGACTCTAACTCTTTTGGGGGCGTGTCCCTTTGCAGTACTTGGCAATCGAACACGACCCCTACTTTCCTACACGGACCGTGTTAGACTAGAGTATGAGTAAGCATGCCCTCATGAATATGCATGGCATGCTGACGTCATACTGTTTAACTGCAGCTTCCGTGTAAGACTTATTTAGTCTTACACGGAGGATTGCTGAATCCAGGGGCTAGACTTTTGCAATCTTGTGGCAGTATAAGGAGTCATCATGAGAGTTATGAGATTTATTTACTTTAAGTAGGACTTTGTCAGCCAACATAAGAGAGTTAAAGTTTTTGTAGGGTTGGACAAGGTTAGTTATATATAGCACTGTGTGGGTGATTAATAATTGGTTTAGTGTGAGTAAGTTTGGGACTTCTAACCAATTTAGTTGCTTGAGGGCAGTACAATGATGTGTTTTTTGGGGTAGGTTAGCTGCAAATTTGGCTATCTTGTTATAGCAGGATTCAAGGTTGTTTATTTCTATTTTACAGAGCTTTGTAAATATTTGAGAACAATAGAGTAGTGAAGATAACATGTGGGTTCTTGCTGTAGCCAGTCTAAAATGGTCCGAAAGATAGGGTTTTGCTCTATAGGGTGTACCAAGTTTAATATGGATGTTTTTAATAGTTTGTGCTATATGTTTGTTAGATTTCAATGCATTATCTATGGTAACCCCAAGAAGTTTAGTGTGTTCAACAGGTTCTGTTTTAGTGCCATTACAAGAGAAAATATGGTCTGAAGAAGTGGTGTTTACACAGTGAAAGTGCTTACCTTTTTCTTTTACAGTAAGGCCTGCAGAGTTTTTATGGACTAAAAATCGTGGTGGTCAGATTATTTCTTTAGTGCTGTGTATTTTTTACTTTTTTACCTCTACCTGGTTGTGTGGATATTCTTTGGTTATGTCTAAAGACTTGTTTGCTTTTGAGTCCACACTCTTGGAAGGAATAGATTATCTAGCCCTAAGACTAAAAGAGTTTTAAGGCCCCATCCTATGGCTTAATTGACATGCACACTTTAAATTTGGTAGTAGTATCACCAATCATTATATCAAGACCTGCGGTGGTGGTGCTGCGGTAGCGTTGTCACCTCACAGTAAGACGCTGTCCGGTTTGATTCTCAGCTAGAGCATCTTCTGTGTGGAGACATGCGTGAATGGGCGTACCTTCATTGAAGGTTGTGCATCAGGCCTGGCAAGCTGGTATGTAAAAATCAACTGCCAATCATTAGCGGACCGGAGTTCTGCTATGGCGACCCCTAACCGGGAAAAGCCGAAAAACACAAACAAACAAACCACCAATCATTATATCCTTCCCCCTGAAAGTTATTAACACTCACTGAAAGATATTTGTCTTTTTCCAAGAAAAGGTAAAAGATCATCTAAATGTATTATTTATCTGGAAATCCATGCTTAACCATTTATCCAGAGCAGGGTATTGTCTCAAATACTGTTCCCACAGGTAAAATCTTTTAGCATTAGCTTAGCATTAAAAAGAATCCTGTCACACACCTTACAGTCTCCAGGACCCCTTTTTATGTTTGTTCAGTCTGAATATAGCTCTTTACAAATTTTACTTTTGCTAATACTGCCAGAAGCCAGATGGTCTGGAAGAACATCAAATCCTGGCAGTATGATTTTCCTAAAATGATAACAACATTGGAAATGAACTATTCCATCAGTTTTCATTTTCCCACAAGATGTCTAGAAAAGAGGAAAGATTTGTAAAGAAACAACATCTTGATTGCCTTCATTTGAGGTAGGGGTGGGAGGTGAAATGGCATCCAAATGATAGTTTATGAGCATGCTGTAGGCATATATCCACAATATCCTGTATAAGGGATTCAAAGTTCAACCCAATATGTATGCCCATTTAAATGAAGGAAGAACTCCATTTTATCTTGACTTGTGGAGTTTGCATTTTCAATAGGTTGCAGTGGAAGATGATTAGGGAAAAAATGACTTTTTCCAGTTGATAGCTAGGCCAAGTGTTAAAAACCCCAAATAGTTTATTTATTAAAATGTCTGGACTGGGGAGACACAATGCTCAATCGCTGTCAAAACAGACTGATTGTAACATCCCGCTGTGGATATTCTTATACCACAATCCCAATAATGTTGCCTGATATAAAAATGTAATGCTCCCACTGCTGAGATGAAAAGCAGTGGACATCTCTGCTTAATCTTCTAGCCAAGGAAAAAGTCAATGGGCTTAGAGTAGAGCAGCTTTTACCAAGTGAAGATTTCCCCTTAAATATCAAACACCTGTAGAGAGCATCACAAACACATCCCAGCATGAGAGTTAAAGGTGTTGATAAAATTTGTGAAGATAGCTGGCACTGGAAACATAGCTGGCACTGGGAACAAGATGCACTTCAAAAGTTGTTGCAGGTTATAAGGCCTCATTAAATCAGGCCTACAATGCCTTCTCTTTACAAGCAATGCTGTGAAGATCAGTTTGTTTTACAATAAATTTACTAACTTTCCCACTTGTATCATTGCAAGAACATTTGTTTCAAATAACAACAGAGGGAGTGAATGATAGCTTAGTGGAAGGGAGGAGGTGTTTCTTCTTCCAGGCAGGAGGATGATGATGGATGTTAGTCTCTCTGAGTATGGCAACTGGTCTTGTTGCATAATAAAATTTATTTGAAAATGGACCTTCTCATTCACTCTTTCTAGAGCTAGCATCTAGATCTTGGGTAGTACCACCACTGAGGGAATTAATAACTTCATACACTTTATCCAGGAAAAGTGATGTGCTGATAGCAGAAATATAAGGTTATGTCTGCATTGGATGTGTTCCCTGAGGTCCCCTACTCCAGTTGAACAGAGTACAGCTTCTGAGGGGATGCTGTCATAATGTTGTCAGTTTCTGTGGAAGTATATTGAAGCTCATGATCCAACCCATCATATATGTGATCTCTTGCTGACAGTGCCTTGCCTTGATGCAGTGTGCCAGTAAATTATATGATTTGTAGCATTACAACCGACTAATTGCTTAATCCTTTCCAATTTTCCCAAACCTAGTAAAATTTTACCATGTTTATGTATTATTTCCATGTCACACACCTCACATATAGCTGTTCATAACTACAACCCTGTACTTATATTCCAAAAAACAACTGCTTGTTTTTGTACACTTTAAGCATCCCACTCTGTTTCACCTCTGTATTCCACATATCCCTTCAACCTTACCTTCAAACTCTGTCAGATGAAGCCAGATGATAATGTTAAAGACAAGTATACCTGCCAGGAGCATTGGTTTAATTCTCTGAAGGCATTTATCCCCTCTGTTTCTTAGTAACAGTGGGCCAAGATACCACCCACTTTTATTTATGTTGTTTTCCAAACAATTTTTCTGCTTGTATCTAAACATGCAGCACTCCAGTCCATTCCTGCAATAAATTCAAGAGTCTTGTTTGCTTGTTTGTATATATGAAAATGCTTGTTTTATGTTACTAAATGCCTTTTTGTCCATCATTCAAGAACATTTTTATTCTGGCTAGAAATAAAAGATGTATTTTATGTCATTGTTCTTTAATTCCTTCATTAAAGAAAGGTATTCATTCTTTTAATCACAACTTAAGAGTAGTTATTGTCAAATCTAATAATGCTTTCTACAGTTTTAGAAGACTTTAACCATACAGCTCTAAACAGGAGACTAATTTTACCGATAAATTTGGTGGCACATTTTTACTTGATTTGTAGGGTTTGCTAAAGCTCTATGTGCTCTTTCAAAACTTTGTGAAAATGTTTCTGGGAAATTCAATATTTTGGGTATCTGAGATCACAAAAAATTGTCTCTTTCATATTTCTTTGGTGCACCAAATATTCTAATATTATTGCTTCTCACTCTTTCAGTATCATGCATTTTTTCTAGAAGTCATTTTTAATAGAAATTTTGTTTAAGCCTTCATTCATTCTTTCAGTCATATAATTTAAATCCCCTTCTATACTTTTTATCTGAACACATTGCTGATTTACCATATTTCCAAATAAAGCAAATTGTTTTTTCAGTCTTCTTTTATTGGTTCCACCTTTATATCTGGTGTAGCCACATTTAAGAAAGTTCCTGAATATTTGAAAGCAGTGGTTGTATTTCCATCTTCATGGAGGTTTCTTGTGTAATAATTTTATCATGACAGTTTCTGTAGATATCCAGCAATGACTACATTGTTGCTTTGACAGAAATTTTATATAAGATAACCAGCTTTTGTCTTTTTTTTTTTTTTTTTTTGGTTAAGTAGTCCATGTTTAAATTTCTTTTCAAATTATATGAGTTTTTAATAAGTTTCTTAATGAAATCCTGTAAAAATCAAAATAAACTGTAGAAAAGTTATCTTGAGCTGACAACTGGCCATGTTAGCTATATCCTCTTACCACCTGCTTTTTATCCTGACTGCAGGTGAAATATGTATTGCTATCTTCATAGACAATGGTCTTTTATACCACTGGGAGCATGCACTCCATCTTAACAGTAGAAAATGATAGAGAACAAGTGAGAACAAATATCTATGTGGGGATTTACTCTAAGTAATACTGAAACAAAAAAAAATCCTACTCATTCCAGTTTTATATCTGTCACAGATTTGTCTATGAAGAATCCTCCTTCCACTCACTTATTTGCTTTTTATGATTACCTAACCTTGTAATGCCAGTAGGCCTTTTCTCAATTATTGGATCCAGCACTAAACTAATTACATTTTTTAGAAGGTGTCTTCCCCTAAATCATCCAATGCATCCCTAAAGGTTATAAACACATACAAATCTTCCTAATTCAGTCAATAGAAAATTTCTAAAAGGAGCTCCTATAAGTAACTTCTGCATGTAATTCCACACTTTCAATATGCAGCATCCACCCTCCTGATAATCCATTGAATATAATTGGATCCTTGAAAGAGCATCAATTATTAAAAACTCCCCTAGAAATCTTTAGCCCACATATGGCCACTCTGCAACCCTTTCAGAATGTTAACAGGTTTCTTGATCTGTTTTCTGGAAGGAAGATCACCTACACACTTAATCTCCTTAGTTTGCAAATGGAACCATTTTAAAATCCAAAAGTACAGACAGTGAATCCCTGTCATAGAAGCAAATAAGTCTGAAATGCTCCAAAGAAATGTCATAGACCAATATA
The DNA here is from genome assembly GCF_019279795.1 of Protopterus annectens. Classification (NCBI taxonomy): domain Eukaryota; kingdom Metazoa; phylum Chordata; order Ceratodontiformes; family Protopteridae; genus Protopterus; species Protopterus annectens. The sequence continues at coordinate 993,565,359 of NC_056725.1, forward strand.
TTTCAACTATGCTGTTAGTTTGCAATATTTCATTTCATTTTTTTTTCAGAAATACCCAGTGTTGATTGATGCATTTAAATTGCCTTCTTTCTATGATACTGTTATGACAGTTGTCCCTTTACTGATATTAGGATCACCCATAATTGTAACCTCTGTTAAAGAAGACACAGTCAAATGATTAAAATATTAATGCAATAACAGCGAAACAATATACAGCTGCTTATTGCAACTAAAATAGCTGATGTGGGTGGGGCAGTCTCTGGTGGTCTGTCAGTGGATGGCAAAGCTGACCTGCTGCAGCTCAAATGATAATTCTGTAAAAACTATCATTTTACGCACCATCATAGTAAAGCAGGCAGTTATTAGTAGCCATATAATTTACTCGATACAGTGGTTCCTTCAGTAAACAAACATTTACATATTACTACAGTAATTAGACAAAACTGAGACAGGAACAAATTCCATTATAGCTCTTATGGAGGACATATATACATCATGCTACTTAACATGCTCACTGTCCCTAACATACTCATACGAAGGGGTGATGTAGTAAATTTTATCCAGCAACCTTATGCAGACCTTACCCTGACTTGCATCAGGAGCCTGATAAAAGTTTAAAGAATAATGCTAACATATAGGGTGGAGTGTGCACTATAGCCCTGTATTTATAGCATTGTTAGGGGCAGGAATGGGACATACTATTTTCTCTACGTCAGTGTGGTGGCTCCTTATTCACCAGTGAAAAGACCAACTCTATTTCCAGCTCAAGCTTCAACTTTACTATCCCTTGTAAACTTTTCAAAATATACATGGCTTTAAAACTAAGCTTGATCCTACTGAAATACCTTATTTCAGAGTAAGACTGTACCACAAAACTGTATGGACACAGGCCATTTTCTCCTCCATGCTGGCTTATATCAGATGCCACACGTGAGGCAAATGTAAACAATAAGAGCTGCATAAAACTGAAGACCCCATAACTTGTCTAGGGGAAGAAGAAGTTAACAAACTATGGTATCCTTTCCAAAAATTCTCAACGGGTATCAAAATACAGCAGCTTGCACCTAAAAAGTTTCACTATTCTGACAGAAAACAAGAAGCAACAGAAAAAAAATGAAAATAATTAACAGAATGCAGCTCTCCCCTCCCTTGACCAGCACTGGAGGATTGACATCCTAGCAGTTAAATCATATGAAACCTGAAGGATATGTGTTTCTTCACCATCACTAGGTTGCACTGCCAGCAATAAAAGTCAAATATGGAACTAGAAACATGGAACTTCATCTCGGTGAATTTTCCCAGTCATGCTGTTGTTCTAGCTGTTTGATTTTTCCTAATCAGTGTATCTAGATTAAGAATGTTCTTCTTAACTTCCTGATTAACTCCTTTGCAATTTCTACTGCAGGTATGAAGCAGTTTGGTGATGAAGGGGTAAAATTCAGGTGCTGCCTTGCCATATGTAGCCTTTTCCCTGCACTACATTAATAGTGATTGCCAAAACACCTTACATTTTTCGAAAGGCTTTTCTGAGGTGCCGAGAGAAAAGGTAGCTATCTTTTTGTTTTACCTTTTAATCCTATAAAATCAGAGGCATGTATTATCTGGGAGCTTTGAGTGGAGAGATGTGTCACTGTGTCTCCATTGTATTTGCCACTGCATCCACAGGTTATCTGAAAAAAAATCAGTGGTGTTCTTTCTGCACATGTAATGAGACTGGAAATCTAAGATGGACAACAAGTTCCAGCAGGGATGAATAGTTTCCGTTTATAGAACAATGCTTTACTTCATTTCATGACAGCAAAGTGTTGCTCTCTAAGCTTTACAAGCTGTCAGCAAGCTCCAGGCAATCTTCAAAATACCATTTGGATTTCAAATGTTAAAATATTTGATGATAAAGTGACTGAGAATATTAGCAGGTGATTGTGTGCTAATTTTATGTGTCCTCTTAATTTCTGCAGTGAGGACATTTTAGAAAGAAGCATAGTTCTTTCTGAGTGAATGATACTAATTTCACTCCCTCCGCTCCTTCTGATAATCCAATAAGCCTTAGGTTTCTGGACCAAGCCTTGTTGTCATTGTCATCAATTATGAAGTTCACCAACCTTCCACCAGCTTTCAGGTCCTTTATTTGGTCACAGGGTGCAATGATGAGGTCACTGTTTTCCTGCATCTTCAGGTTCTGCTGCTCAAGGCTGCCATTTATGGCAGTCAAATACTGTTAGAACTGTTTATTGTCGTTCAAAAAAGGGAAAGACAATGCACTCAAAAAAAGGCTAATAACCAGATTGTATATGTTAGTATTTATTAGGTTATATTAACTATTTTTACTATATGTATATTTTTATTCATGCATTTAAAGTGTTGAATTAAACAATTATTATTTTTTTTGCAATCCAGTCTCTTTAATATATTCTTACTCGATTATGTTATTTTAATGGGGGAATGATGGGTACTTAATGTTGCGGGTTCTCATATTTTATTATTCTGATGAAGTCCACCATGATGGATGAAAGTAATTAATTTGTATGCTTGTTTTTCATTATTTTTTCTTAAAGAAAGTTTTATTATTGCCAACCTTTCTGTTTATTGTCCTCACTGATGTGCTTTGAAATCAGGGGCCATGTCGTTGATCCTATTAGACTGAGTGAATTTAGGTTTTCCTTTGAGAACTGATCGAATTTCTGTTCTTGGATCTTCCTCCCATAGGTTTCTGCTTCTGTTTATTTTTTTTATTTTATTTATTTATTTATTTATTTATGAATCTCCAGATTAACCATTGCTGTATGTTCTTTGCATTTTACAGTATCCTTTCTCTGAGGCATTAAACCAAACTGATTGAGGTTATTCCATATGAACTCCAGAGTAGGATTTTCTTTGATTATTGCACTCAAAAGCATAAAAATACAGAGACTGAGACACGGACTGTATTAAAGAATCCAATTGTAAGTGTGTCCCTGGGTGCACCTTTCCTTTTCAGGCATCAGGTTCTTAAAAGAAGGGGACTTAGCCAAACTAAATGAAGACAACACCCTTTTACTTCACATCCACAATGACACCCTGCTATTCTAAGAAATTCAAAGAGCCATTTCAGCTAAAACAGAATATTTTTTTCTAACTTGTAAGAGATTATACACATAGCAAAGTAAGACATCAGTATCTTACAAGAAAGGAACTTATCCAAGCTAAAGACAAATAATACCCTTCTATTATGTATCACCAAGAGAAGCTTGTTGCAAAGCTTGACAATCCTGTCACTTATTGTTTTAAGAAATCTGATATGCCATCTTAGCTTGTACAAAATGTTCTACTTCAGCTTGTTGAAATAGTGCACACAGCAAAGTAAGACATGCTGTTCTTACAAAAAGGGAATAGATGCTATTTAAGGGAATGTAATTCCATTTTTTGTAATGCCATTTATACATCCTTATTTTTCTAAGATAGACAGATTTTTAATCATTAAGGAGATAGACAAACTAAAGTATAGAAGTGCTAATGTATGCAAATAAATGATTTAATTCAAACAATCTGAAACTATCTCTAACTGCACAAATTTTCAATGTATGCTTGTTATGCAAAAGAAGGTAAAATAATTTAAATGTTTAGTTTTCCAAAATAAGTATATTAAAAAAAATAGATGCAGTGGAAAGATGTCTGGCAGTCTTTGGTTCCAAAAACTTAGACCGATTATTTTGATGGCTGAAGCTGTTATAAAAATAAGTAAAGTAATGTATTCTTAAATTGCAAATATGCAGATTTTAAAATTCAATGGAATTTCATGTGGTATACACAAGAAACATCCTATTAAGTGCCCATCAAAATGGTTCTTATGGACAGTCCCACCAGACATCTATCTATGAGCATTTATATCCACAGTTGCACCAATATAATTTGTCATTACTGGGCAGTAACTGACCCAGTGTTTCTAGGTATGCACAGTAAATTATTATTTTGTTGAATTATTCTGCTTCTGTGTGAAATCATCATCACCATCAAACTTTTTTTTCCCAATTTTTCTACATTTGGTCAAGTTGATGTATCTACTGCCATCTCACCTCTTAACTCCGTGCCACTTTCCTACCATCATCAACCAGCAAGCCTGACTACTGCAGATCTTCTTTCACACAACTCATCCATCCCTTCACTGGGTATCCTCATTTCCTCTTGTTTTGTTTATTCATAAGCTAACGAATTCTAGAAATCTAATGCAGCTGGTTAATTGTGCATTCAATATAAATCTGTTTTTCTAATTCTGTTAACAAGAAAGGCACTTTCCCAAAAAGTAAGCTTTTCCCTGGAAATTATAAAATCTGTCCTGCCAAATAATTTCCTAAGATAGGCACGTCTACAAAGAAATGAGCTAATTGCAAAATGGTCCATAGTAAAAAGAGATTCATATAAGCATTATTAGCATAGGGGAAAGTGAAAAAGGGTACTAACTGATGCTGAATAAAATTTCATCCATGTAATCTGAGTTGAATAACAACATGTCAATGTTGCTACAAGGAATGTCAGTCTTTTATTTTATTTATTTTACATTTGTTTACTGGGAAAATCTGACTGGACAAAATGTCCTTTTTCAGCAGAGGCTCGGGGAGAAAAGCACCACATTTGTAAATAATACTAAGATACATATACAACATACAGGTACAAATATTGATTCAATCTCAGATGCAAGTACAAAATGAAAATACATGTTATACATTTCACTGATACAATCATATAGTCTAGATAGGATACAAAGAATAGCAGTACTGTGATTGTAGCTAGAAAACAAGCAAGTTAAGTACACATATCCTTAGTAAGGGTACACTATTCAAATACAAAAATAATAGGTTGTGTTCCTTTAGCTGCCTTAAGGCATCTGTTTCCTAACCAGGGTTTGTACAGCAGCAGGCCTATGATTCAAATAGGTGTGATGTGAGAAGTTTTTTAAATTGGAAGTGTTAATAGCTGTTCTGATATTTAATGGTAGGGAATTCCAAGTTTTGACTATGCAGTTGTAATAAAGGAAAACTCCAGCTGAATTTTTAGGTTTGGATGCATTTAAGAAGGATTTGTTACTGAAACACTATACCCTGTTATTGGAGTAGTGTATTAATAGATTTTAAAGTACTGGTGTTTTTTTCTGGCTGATTTAGTATCCGATGGGTGAAGGTGAGTTGATTATTAACAAGTAGATTTGGTAGTTCAAGCCAAGATACTTATTTTAAAGCCAAACAATGATGGGTTCTGAAATTTTTTTCTGTGGCAAACTTTACAATTTTATTATAGCAAGTTTTGAGTTTTGGTAGATCAGCTTTCTTAATGTTTGTAAGAATTTGTGTGGTGTATAGTAGTATGAAGATAAGATGGGTTCTTGCTATTGTGGCCTCTGAAGTTTTATTTAGAAAGTGTGAATTTCTGTACAGGGCTCCTTTTTTTGTGAACATTTTTTATGGTCTGTGATATGTGTATGTCGAATTTTACTCCAACTAATTTTGTTTGGGAAACTGGAGAAATAATTGTATGGTTTGATGATGAAATATTGAATGTTGGGCCGGTGTCTGCAACTCTAGTCGGACAGAATAGCATGAGTTTTGTTTTAAGGTTAAGTATAAGTTGTGCATTGTTTAGCCAAGATTTCACAGCATTGAATGACTGCTGCATGATTTTTTGGAGTTTTTGTAGTGTTGGGGTGGCACAAATCAGGGTAGAATCATCCATTTATTGAACTGTAGAGGCAAGTGGGATAGCAGTAAGAAGATTATTAATAAAGATAATAAAAAAGGAAAGGGACCAGAATAGATCCCTGTGGAGCTCCCAATGTTGCAGGCAGTAATGAAGAGAGATTTTGTTGCCATTTTACAGCTTGCTGGAGTCTAGTTAGAAATTGCTGGAACCAAGTATGTGCAGGATTGCTAAGTTTATGTTTTGGGAGTGTAGTTAAAAGTCTAGAATGACAGACAGTATCAAAAGTTTTGAACAGATCAAGAAAGATTCAGAAAACTAAATTCCTATCACTGCGATGGTGGTTAATAATGTTATTAAAGTTAACAAGGGAAATGGTGATGCTGTGATTAGGACTGAAACCATGCTATTAGACAGAAGATTGTTGGTTATTAGATAGTTCTAGATTTGTGAATGGATGCACCTCTCAAGTATTTTTGATAATGGTGATAGTATAGCTACTGGCCGGTAATTTGATAATCCTGTTGAGTTTCCACCTTTATGTAATGGGATGATATGTGATACTTTCCAAATTTCAGGGACTTGTGGCTCTGAGATGAATCGATTTGTGATGTTGCAGTAGTGTTGTCACCTCACAGTAAGACGTTGTCCTGTTCGATTCTCAGCTAGAGCGTCTTCTGCGTGAAGACACGCGTGAATGGCCGTACCTTCATTGAAGGTTGTGCGTCAGGGCTGGCAACTCTGCACGTAAAAATCTACTGCCACTCATTAGTGGACTGGAGTTCTGTGGTGACCCCTAACTGGGAAAAGCCAAAAGACACAACAACAACAACATACTGGATAGGATATTGCTTCTGCGGCAGTTTTTAAATATTCAGTAGGTAAATAGCGAGCAGCAAGTGCAGTAGGTTTAAGCCCTTTGAGATATTTAACTATGGTGTTTATTAGGACAGAGAAGTTATTGGAATCTAGTGTGGACATTATGTGAGTCTCCCTATGGGAAGAAGAATTATTGTTTGTGAGGGCTAGTATGAATTCAGTGAAATAACTGTTAAATTGTGAGGCGATGATATTTTTAGTATAGGTGAGTGTTGTGAAGAGAGTACTAGTTTGTTCTGGCTGTAGGATTTTTTTAATGGCAGCCCAGAAATGTTGTGGGTTTCTTTGATTTTTTTGATTGGATACTGTTATAGTAATTTATTTTGTCCTATCTAATATGGTTTTTAGCTTTATTTCGTCATTCTAGATATGTTTGTTTGTTAGTTATTTTTTGTCGTTGAGTCATTTCTCCCAGGCTTTATCTCTAGCTGTTAACAGAGATCAGTCTTGACAAAATTATGTCTGTATATTTGTTAAAGTAATATTTTTTAAACACCGTTATTAAATTATCACTTATGACATAGGCAAATTTACATTTATACCAAAGTAATCAAACTATATTAACAAACTGTTAACAAAGATACACCTAAGCAACATTACATAGACTATTCAATTCCTGCCCCTTTTTTTAAAGAAGCATCTTTATTAAACCATCACTTATGACATAGGTAATCTTACATTTATATAAATGAAAACAAACCACACCGACACAATCCCTGTTGTAAGTATTTTACATCACAACCATACTGACACGCTCCCAGTTGCAAACATTATACATCACTTACGTATAAGAGGGGTAATTTAATAAAGCCTACACATTTTTTTCCCATGTAGGCATTGCACTGTGCTGCTAACATGGATGCAAGCATTATTAGATTCAGTAAGCACTGCTTAGCGGCTTGCATGAGCATGCCAACATGGAAACTTCCATGGCATGCAAATCAACTCATAAGCAGATGAATCTTATGCAAATGAAGCAGGTAGAACAATTCAGCAAGCAGATAGGCAGCTCTACAGTCAGTGTCCGTAGTATGCATGGAAAAAGTCTGTGTACAGGAATATAGACAGGCAAAAGGGGCTGTAAAAATGTAGATAGATGGACAGAAATGGCATATCACATACAGATATGAGTGAAAGTGTCCTCTGTGTGACTGACATGTTAAAGGAAATAAGTTAAATTAAATGTATTCTTTTTTAATAATCTGAGCACGTTTGCAGGGCATGCTGCAGTATGCAAACATGCTTTACAAAAAAAAGTGGAAAAAACAAAATTAATATTATGTGACAGAAATGTATAACAGGACCTTGCATGGAGTATCTGCAATGGTGCATTGGTGCTGTTGCTAATGTGGTAGGGCTTGAAATGTGTAGTTTCCAGGCTGTGAGCATGGATCCCTATGTAAATGAGGTGGAGTTACTGAATAGCTCAAAGGGGTAATCGTGTCCGCATATCCCTTTCGTGTAGGCAGAGAACCATTTTGTTGTTTACAGAGGAGGTAGCTGACATCAGGGGTGGGTGTGTCCAGTGACTTCTAGGTTTATTTCAGCTTAGCTGCACCTGTTTGAATGGCATGCCACTGTGCTGAGTGTGTCCTTGCAGGGGTGTGTGTACATTCACTTCTAAGCTTTGTTTAGCTGAGGAGAGTGAATTTCAGTGTGTTAGCATGGTATGCCACCATGCTGAGCGTGGATGTCTGGGGGATGTGTATACTGACGGCTAAGCTTTGTTTACCTACAGGGCATGCGTTTGAGTGGAATACCACCATGCTTATTGTATCTAAAAGCCAGTGATATATTAGTTAGTTTTGACCTCTGTTTAACTTAAACTAGGGTCATTAAATGATGTTAATGATATACAAGGCAGGTGGAATGCATCACAGGTAGCTAATCACACAGTCAGCACCTACAGCAGAGCACTATAAAGGTTGCATACACCCTACAATCTGATTTCCCCCCATACTCTGCACCACTGGAGTACAGATTTGGGAATTTTAACTGAGAGATTGCTAGGGGCTGCTGCAGGTCTGCTACATCTGTATGTGCTAGATGCCAAAGTCAATGCTGCTGCTGCTGTTGACAATAGGCCTAGACAGAGAAAGAGAAGGGTGTTCAGGTCCAGGGTAACCTTCCAGGAGCTACAATAGCCGGAGATTATACAGCACTACAGTGTGGACAGGGACATACTACAAAAACTCACTGAGCTCTGCCCCCTCAACTCAGACCCAAAGCCAACAGAGGGAACCCATCCCAGTGAAAACAAAGGTATGTGTAGCCCTTAGCAAACTAGCTACAGGTACTTCCCAAGACCAGCTGGGGACATGATAGGGGTCTCACAGGCATCTGCTTCCAGGGTACTCCACCAGTTCCTGGATGCCATGCTATCACATGCCAGTGAGCACATTTCTTTTTCCCTTAACTCTGAGGTGAGGGCCAGCAATATGTAACACTACCACCATGTAGTACTGGGTGTCATAGATTGCACTCATGTATACATTAAGTCACCAACCGGTGAGATGGGTTGAATCTATGTCAACTGCAAGAGCTACCACTCCATCAACTGCCAGATTGTGTGCAATGCTCAGGGCATTATCATGATTGTGCATGCTGGCAGCCCTGGCAGTTATCACAACTCCTATATCTGGCATGCATCACAGCTGTCCAGAAATTTTGCTAGGGGGGACATCCATAGGACCATTTACTGGGGCATGCTGGCTATCCACTGGAACCGTGGATGATGGCACCTATCAGAAATACACACACACCCACTGAAGAATGCCATAATGAGGCACACACACAAACTAGAAACATCATAGAGCATGTGTTTGGGCTTCTGAAGTCATGGTTTCAGTGCCTTGATATGTCTGTTGGAGCCCTGCAGTACTCCCAGACCACATGTGCACATATGTTCACAGTATGTGCCATGCTGCACAATATGATCCTGTAGAAACAGCTGCAGCAGGATCAGCAAAGGAAAGGGATACACAGCACTCCACCAGTCCCTACATCACCACAGCCACAGTCACAGGAGGACTAGGAGGAGGAATCCCCTGATGATGTCACCATAGACAGACGTAGGCATGCCCAGTACACCCTGGCTTTGGTTAAGAGACATTGCATAGCACATTCACTGATAACCTAGTTCCCTAAGGACTGACACCTTACTCCTACTCACATTATAGTAAAATTATTGATGACAGACAACCCACACAACCTGTAGCTATACATGTATTGGCTGTGTACTACTTGAACCACACATAGTCAGCCCTGCACTGCAGTCCTGTCAACTATATATATATATATATATATATATATATATATATATATATATATATATATATTTATAGATCCGCTGCATTTATGTAAGGAAATATAGTGGGCTATTTCTACAGAAGTAACATTCACATGGGACTAAGATACCCAGTTTAATAGTATGTGTTCCCTAATAATCGCTAGGTCTCCTGGTTGGAATATTCACTACATCAGTCAAGGAAGATGTTAAACAGTGGGGTCACATGACATTTGGACTACTGTCTATCCCAGCAGATCATGTGCTGTTGTTCCACCACCCAAACATAACTGTGTTCCCATATAACTGCTTTAACAGTAGGTTAGCAATGGTATATCAGCAGACCAGGCAATCTCAATGCTGTAACATATAGCTCAATCACTTATTGTATGTCATATGTAATGCAGGAATAACAATGTACATATTTATGCTGTGGATTGTCTGATGAATGACTCCATTCTGTCTGGCAGCCTGTGTGGCTCAGTGGACTAGGGTAATGGTGTTGATGCTTCTAATCTGGAGGTAGGCACATCTTTTGCATGTGCATTATTATTATGTTGGTGTTTTCACAGGCTGTTAGCCCATGTGTGATGTAACATTATGAACCTCAGTCACATATTAAGTACAGCAGACATCTGAGAAATGCTATGGTTATATTGAGTGACATGCAGTACTGCAGAAACAGGGACAGATGTCGGTGTCTGTAACATACCTCTCAACCTCTTAGTGCAAGCAATCTGTTCAAAGTCTGACAAAATGAGTGGAGAAAGGCCCACAAATAGGGGTATATGTTAAAAGCTCTCATACAGTTAAACAGTTGCTAAAATAACAGGGTTTATTTCAACAGACATTTTTCTGAAGGATTTGAAGTCAGAAACTCAAATGTATGTCACTATTTAGTGACGTTAGTCCTAGGTTCATTCAAGTGATTTGCCAGAACACCACAAATTTTATGAAGAATCCATCAAAGCTATGAGCCAAACCTCTGGACATTCTGTGAAACCCTTAACAGTTGAGAGGTATAGTCTGTAACACACAAAACCCCAGACTGGAGAACAGGTAGGTGTGGTCTGGAGTCACTTTTTAAGTACTGACAGTCATGCTGGGCATACCCAAACACTTAGTTAAAATGAGCACAATTCTGTTACCTTGTCATCAGACTGACCTGTTATGTATAGATATATTTATACATACAGACATATATGTATACAAATCCATCTGTCACTATCTCTCTCTCTCTCACATACATAGTACATCTATCACTATGTAGTGTCAAATAGATATATACCAATATATATGTAGCTTTGTATATCACAATGATACATAGACTCTCCCCATATATCTACATAACACATATACATATCATACACACACAGAGCTACATTTATATAGGATCATAGGATCATAGGAAGTTACTAGGCTACTGGCTGTGAGGTCCTCATAAGCCTAGCCAAGAGTTTACCCGATGTTTAGACAAGTCAGCACCCAAAGCGCCTGTCCAGCAGGAACACGGGTGGAATCCCAGGGGTTTATTTTCTGTTTCCCATCCAGTTATCCAGGTTGTTCTTAAAAAGGTATAATGAGATACTCTGCTTGATGTGGAGATGGAGTCTATTCCACAGATAGGGGAGTCTTTGGGACACATATCTATCCTGCCAACAAGTCCTATTGATGTCACAGACCAGGTTGAGTTCACACATGCCATCAAGGCGGGGTCTGAGATTGCTTTATATGCCAGACAGAGGTCACCTCTGAGGAGTATGTATGAAACTGAGTAGTGGGACAGGGCTTTTAGCCTATCTGTGTAGGGCAAATGTTTGAGGCCCTGGATTCTCCTGGTGAGGAACTTCTGTGGTCTCTCCAGCTGCTGCGTCTGCTATACAAGATACATGCCGGAGGGGGCGTGGTACTCAGTATTTGGCCTTATAAGGGAAGAACATGGGGATGTTATGACCTCCTTGTCCCTGGATGAGATACCCTTATTTATGAGGTGGACCATGTAGAAAGCTTTCCGTACAATGGAAGCAACATGGTGGTCAAAAAGTCAGGTTGCTATCAACCTGGGTGCTCAAATCCCTCACGACTGATTGTGTGCTTAGGACATTGTTATTAATGTGATAATATTTGGGAACATCACTCTCCCCAAAGGGGATGATGATGCATTTTTTGGCATTCAGCTTGAGGCCATGTTTCTGGCACCAGTCATTTGTTTGGGTGAGACCCTCTTGAAGGACATCTACATCACTTGGGGAATTGATGACCGCACCCAGCTTTCAGTCATCTGCAAACTTGGTCAGCCATAGACCACTGGTTTTGGCCTATACATCAGAGAAGTATATCCCAAATAACAGAGGCCCCAAGACAAATCACTGGGGTATTCAGCTCATTATGGGTCTACTGCTTGAGATGGCTTCCCCTATATTGATTAGGTGAGTTCTATCAGTAAGCTAGTTTGCTACCCATCTGGTAACATATGGATTGATGATTAGATGAGAGAGTTTATCTATTATGCCTGAGTGGGGAATAGTGTCAACAGCTTTGGCTAGGTCAAGGTAGGCAGTGTGAACTGTCTTCCCCCTCATCCATGGCTTTAGTGACTGTCTCAAAGAAGTCAAACAGGTTTAACAGATATGACCTCCCCTTGACAAAGTCAAACTGTGTGAGGTTGAGTATTTGGAGATTACCAATGTCCCTCTTAATGAGGTCCATGATAATCCTTTCCATGGCCTTGCAGGCTAGTTAAGCTGAAGGGTCTATAATTTCCCAGGTCAGTGGACACTCCACCTTTGTATAAAGGGATGACAGTGCCTATCCTTCACTTGGCTGGCACAAAGCCGGTACTCAGGCTTTGGTTGAATAGGGGGCCTAATGATGCTGCAATATATATGCATCCCTCTTAATTACATAAATATGTGTGTGGATGTCTGTATTGTCCTACATACCCTAATAATGGTGAGTAAATATGCACTATCACACATCCATAATGTTGTTCAAAGGATCCAAACTAAGGGTGAAACAGTACATAATCTGATTACCTATAGACCCCTGTGCCTGCTGGAGGTCACCACATAGATAGATGCAAGTCAGCAGGTGGTGCAATGTATAATGTTGTCAATGCATGCATGGACAGGGCACATTGTTCCTGCCCACAGGTTTGCCTATCTAACTGCAAGCAGCCACATATGGCCATACTGGTAAATGTACACACATGGCTAGGATAATAATAGTTATTCCACTGATAGGATACTAGATGCAGATAACAGTATGAAGCAATATCACTCTGCAGGTTACAGATGCTGTTTATGCAGGCTACAGATGCTGTTCAACACAAGCCTAGTTTGTGTAATGCACAAGTACTGTGCCTGCAATCACATATACAACAGAATCAACCAGTAGAGCATGCAATAAGTGCTGCGATATATGGTGAATAAGACTAGATAGGTAATGGTTCTAATCTCACTCCAGGCTACTTGCTGTGTGTCTGTGTGTGTTTATCCTCCTGTAGAACAACTGTCATGTCCTCGTGGGCTATCCATCTGCAATGGTTATGCATCTTTTGGCCCTGTAACCTGCTGCTGGCTTCCACACTGCCCTCTTCTACAAGGCCTGATGATGTCATTCACCTAAAGACTACCAGATGAGAGTGTAGTGTTGGAGTTTAAGCTGTGGCACGTGAGATAAATACTGTGCTCTATAGTGTATAAGACTAGATAGGCAGGAGTTCTAATTTCAGTCCAGGCTACTTGGTGTATGTGTGTGTGTGTGTGTGTGTGTGTGTGTGTGTGTGTGTGTGTGTGTGTGTGTGTGTGTGTAGATATATATATATATATATATATATATATATATATATATATATATATATATATATATATGTGTGTGTGTGTATATATACACACCCCTGTAAAACACCTGCCATGCCCTCATGGGCTATCCACCTGCTGTGATTATGCACTTTTAATCAGGGGTTCAAATCTCACTCCAGGCTACTTGGTGCATGTGTGTGTGTCCTGATGGTATAAATATGATCATCTTGGTAACATAGTAATAGGTAGGGTTTTGCAGTATTTTATTTGTACTGTGTAATCCCCCCTAGAGGACTGACCACAACAAGGTCTGCTGATGTCATCATGCATAATATGTCTTGAACTGATAGTACTAGCAGACTTGAGCTGTGTTGCGTGCATCACGTACTGTGATCTGTAGTGTGTACCATTACATAGGTTAGTGTTCCCATCTAGATACAGTCAACTTGCACTACATGTGGGTCTTGGAATGTCCTGTACACAGTGATTGGAAGTGGTGCTAGCCTCAATGTATCCATGGTGGTGTGTGAACCTGTTAGAGCATTTTACATCATGTTATGGAACCATAGGGCATTTGAACTTCACCGGCATAATGGCCATACAGCTCTCACAATCATAGATATCTTTGTACCTGTAGTTACAGGATCAGCACACATTGTCCCAGTCCAAGAGGGACACAGGCAGACACCCTGTGTTGACATAACAGTTGCCCAGCCAATAATACAGATGGCATGTGGTGAGGTGCACTGAGGTGCTCTGTGTGCCATTAGGCAGGATTCTGTTTAGAGGATATGTTTAAGTTTGCTAGACACATCTCTCCCACAAGCATGTAGTGCCAACATCACATATGAGGTTAATGTCCTTACACAGGATTATCAATCTATTGTGCCTCCTACAGATAGGCAGCATATGCAATCAAGCAGGGTCACATTGTGCCCTGTGTGCAAGACATAGATCACCTCTGAGTAGTCTATATGCCACAGGTGACAATGACACTCATTGTAAACTATCTCCACTGAACATAGACGTGAAGTGACCTTGTGAGGGACCATACTGTTGTATGCAATTGTCAGTATTACTTGGAAAGGTACATCTCCAAATGGACATGGCAGCAGATATTGGCATGCTGAGGGAAGAGTACTTGGAAGTTATGAGTATGTCACTTACAGGTGAATGTGGCCTCAGCTATGCCATATGATTCCTGCTGTTCCACTGTACAGACATGGTGATCTGAGGCACATTAGGTTTAAACATGTATGGCCAGTTTGGTCACCCCTGAGTACATATATCACATGTTGCAACTGATGTGCTACTTACCAGGAACATAGTTCTGACTGATGGAACTGATACTACATATATATATATTTGCATGGAGTTTATGGCCATTACTATGTCAACAGGCATGTGTTTGCAATACCCACTTGCAGGATAGTGGCTTACCACAGAAACTATATGAGTGCTCACAATTTGCAGACATCAGCCACCATTGTTAGCCACAATCAGTCAGTCACATGCATTGTGGCTGAATGGATGCCAAGCAGTAGAGGACCCAGGACTGTGCCCTGTTGACCAGTGTTGCTGAAAGATCAGCTATTGGAGGTGGATGTCCCTATGTTGCATATGTGTGCCAGCAATGGGCAACTTAGTGACCCCTACAATGACAGTATCATGGATGCCTAAGTGGGTGCTTTGTAAATATTGCTTGAGCAGGGGTATAGTTAGATGGCTTGGCTGAGTCTAGATGGTAGTATGCCCTGATGTACTCTCACCCAGTTCCATGGCGACTGCCTCAGAAATGTCCACCATGTGTAACAGCCATGCTCCCCCTGTCACACAGCCAAACTGTGTACAGTCAACTGTCTGCAGAACACATATATGTGTGCTGATCAGCTCCATGATGATTTCCCCTATGGGCATACAGATATGGATACTCAGACAAAGAGTAAATAATCTCTGTCAGTGAATGCACCACCTCTGTGCAAAGGTATAACAGTTGCCATTGTCCACTCAGCTGGTGTTAAGCCAGTAGTGTCGGTATGATTGCAAGGATGTCCCAATGGTGTTAGTAATCCTTGTCAGATCACATGTGGGATGCAGCCTGGAATGTTAGCATGTGCAATAGATGCTGGGTATCTTCTAATGAGAGGGTAGTTAAGAACTGCTGTGTAAATATGGACATTTTGGGACAGGTTGTAGGAATGCCATGTGTCATATGTGGTGGGGACAAAGGAGTGTAGTTGATGCAGACAGTGTGGTTGTACAGGTTAGGTGCAGGTCTAGACCCATCATATGTGGCATCATGACATATGAGGTCACTGACAAACTGGGCCTACCCTTTGAGGTCACATGCAACTACATTGTGCATTGTGGTTCTGCTTTGAATGGGTGGCTACTTTTGTCACTTACTGTGTCTACTCAACATCACAACAAAACTATACACTTATTTTAGCTGAGATGGTAGTGCCTCAATGTTAGGGGGACACCCTCATCCCAATTGTTACACAGCACTGCCCACCTGGTATTGTATAGCCTGCTGATGGCAGTTGTCCACCAGTCAGGTATGCTGAGCCATGATGAGCCTGTATCCATTCTGTCATGTACAGCTGAGTGCATGCTGTTGTAATGGTGCTGACATAAGCATGGGTGTGAAGCTCTGCATACTTGCCTGTCCAATCTGAAGGGGGAGGTGCAGACACACTATGTCAACTATCCCACAGGAGATAATAAACAGCTATCTTGACATATATGTCTGTATTGTCTGAAAGGGGGGGTATGTGCTGGTAGTTCTAAAGAGACTGATCTGTGGCCATATCCCACCAGGGAGGACCTTACACTGGGGGTGCTGTACTGGTCACCCATATTGGTAAACACATGATCCAATACGTTGGTTCCCTGTGTGGGGATGTCACAGTGCTGCTGCAGGGCATTGTAGGTAAGGACATGGACCATCCTTTGGGCAAGTGAACCGCAGCATGACTAAGCAACACAGTGTGTACATATTGCACTTCCCTAATATATTTGTCTGTGCTCTCTACAGACACCTTGTATGACTCTCTTCCTGCATCATGCTGGAAGTAACTGCAACACTTATTTGCACTAAAGACAACTAGCATGTAGTCCCCGGATCACTGAGTCATGTCACCTGACATGCCATGATAGGAGGTAGCATGGATACGAGCACTGAAATTGTCTTACACCTAGTGACACTGGACCAAACACTGTTATTTTTGCTCAAGGCCAAATCATACCTACTGACTGTAACCAGTGGAGCCATTTGACAGGTACACTATGCAATGGATGTCGGACATATGTTTCATTCCACCAACCATGGCCTGACAAGGTATATGACAATATTAGGCCAGCAGGCCTTGCTGGAAACTGTGTATGTCATGTACATAGTGTTATATTAGCCGGTGGGTAGGCAAATGTCTGACAGTCATACTCTGTGAAGATAGCATTGGGAGATCTGCACTGCAATGATGCCAGTCACCAGTGGGGTTCACCATCCTCCATTACTGGCATACTACATCTACCTATTTCCTCTCTGCAGTCACAACCACTGTCAGTGATCTCTGACTGAGTACATTAGCAGGTGATTGCATATTAGGAGCTGTCACAGACTCCCACACAGAACCAACAGTTATGCAGGATGGCCTGAGAGACATTCAGTTGTACTTTGAGCCACTGACAAAGACTAACTGCCAACAGGTGCACAATACTACCCTGTGGGAAATCATCCACTCCTGCAAAATGTTGTAGTGTCCACATACTGCACAGAGTTCAGCCATTACACATGGAGTTATGGACACAGAGAGTAGTGGTAAGATGTAGGGATGCATTCACTGTTGTACAACCTTCATTAACAGGTTTTGGATGTAAATCCCAGACTGTCACTGCTATACTGAATGTGCAGTCATCACAGCTATCATTGTGTGCAATGGCACCCTTGCTATGTCACTATACAGGCTTATCGTACAACTGTAGCAGCCACACAGGTTCCATGCTGCACCAATACACAGCGTAGATAACATGTCCTATGGAGTCCATGGCACTACTGTACATGTGTAGTCTGTCTCCTAAATGCTTTGGAGGGGATGTGTATGGCTCCATACAGGGAGGTGTTAGATCTCACTGTGTACCTTCTGCATATCCATGACAGGACTAACATATGTCTAACCTGCTCTACATGCCTGCAACATCACTGTGGTATACATAGTACATGCTGCAGGGACAGGTATGTAACACAGACAGTACACCATACATGAAACAGGGCCCTCATCCATGTGAAGCACACATCTGGTTTGACACAACTTGTGCAGGTTACAAACTGAGATGAAGAACGTGACAGATATAGTTGGTGTTGGGTAACTGTCTGTCCTAGACACAGGATATATGTATAAGGGTCATTTCCATCACCACAGCTTGCATGAGTTCCCAAAACTCTAGTGACCCTTATCAAGTGTAGCAGACCTGTTCACATATTATGGATGCATGAGTATGCTGAATGCCACCATTGTCCTTGTTAGCCTGTTATACACATATGAACCTATGGAGCTATGCTCTGTACCTTGATGAAGACATAGTTCTGCTGTGCTGACATGCCATCCTGTGCTGCTTTATTGCCACTGTGTATCCATAGGTTACCCCAGCAGACTCCTGAAACAGAAGCTGGTTGGTGACACAACTGTCATTGTGCAACTATACAACCAATACAACATTATACAACATAAGGTACACAGACGTATGTGGCATACTCATGAGAAATGCCAGCATAAAGTATCTGTCATTAACCACTACAAGTGGCATGGCAAAACAACACTGCATTACACAAGTACATGTTAACTAATATAGTCACCCTGTGCATAAGACACATAGCTTCATTTCCCTGCACCAATGGCAAGGATGTCAGGGATGTGGCACAGATATCATCACTTACACAGGGTATTGTGTGGGGTGCAGGAGGCCTAGGCTGACCCAAAAGGTTGACAGCATGTGTGTGAGTCAGGAAGGGAAGCAGCTAAGATGGACCATGGGAAGGAGCCGTGTGTGTCTATATATGACCTGCATTTGACAGTGGTGTGTGAATGTACACAGTCAATCTCAGTGCTAGCCCTACATGTGTGTATGTTGGACAGCTTTGTACCATACATGGTAGAGTTGACAGTTCACCATCTCTGGCACCAAACATGGAAAATGGCTCTAACAGGAGTTGCACTGGCATCTCCATGCCCAAGGTCAGAAGCTGTGCTAGTACCTAACAGTGACTGCTGTTTTCTGGGACCATGTACCCCATTGGAATGCCCAGGACCACGACCCCATAGCCTGCCATTTTGTGGTGTGGACAGCACACTCCACTCTGTAGTGCTGGATATATTGCCATATGACAGCATGATTGTGCATGGCCACTTGGACTCTCAGCAGATGGGGTTGCTGATCTATGTCCATGAGTTTGATGCTTAATTCCAACCACACATTCCAGCATAAACAAAGTATGTTCCACAATAGACACTGTCTCAGCCCACCTTCTGTCCACTGCATCAGTGAACTGATCCATGGTGTCCCCAATGCGGTGGAAGTAGTCACGGATGTCAAACTGTGCTGCATCTATAAACCTAAGCATGCATCTGGTGTTCTGTTCAGAATGTGTCTGTGCCTCTATGATGGCCTGAAACATGTGCCAAGTGACCCATGCTGTGACACCAACAAAAGGTTGTGGATGAACAGCAGGCCTCCTACAAACACCTTTGTCAGTCTGTCTGTGTGGGACCTTACCAGCTCTCTGGCCATGGCCAGTGTCTACACTCACTGGAGCCATAGTTGCCACACTTTCCTGTTTAATGTCCCCCACCCCTCTGACTGTCCGATGTCTGTGGCCTGCAGGAAATTGGTATGTGTGGACATACTGACTGTGTGTGATGACAATGGAGGCAGATGATGGATGTTTAACTCTGGGACAGATTCTGACCCCAACACCCCCATCTGTGCCTCACTGTGGCCACCATCATCATCAGAGTCCAAAGAGACACTGACATCAGGTTATGTAGGGGACAGAGACCAAGTAAATCAAGTAAAGCATGTCCAGTAAAATTTACCTTTTAATTAAGCAATATGACACTATACTTGATAAAACAACACATAAAAACCCAGTGCACCTATCTTAACAAATATAATGAAATACACATTTCACTGCCTAATTTAATGTCCTTTCAACCTTTTGCTTTTTAAAAGGCTTTTTTGAGTAAATGCCTCATTTTAATCAGGAGGTTTATCTTTTCTTAACTCTCACTGCCAAAGTGTTTCTATTTGTTCAGCAACACTCCTGTGATTACCCCCTATAAGATCCTTTTGTACCTGTTCCAGAATGTAAAATAAAAACATTCTACCCTATTTACACATGAAATTATGTTTAAGTAGGCCACTATTCTGGCCCCTAACTTTAATATAATATGAATGTTCCTTAACAAAACAGTGTCAAGCTTTCTAGGAGCAGTACCATGGCCTTGACCAATACCTGATGGACCTGTGAAAAGCTGAAGGTGAAGTAATGTCAGTATGAATGCACATTGCAGCACAACAAGGTAATACATCAATATATCTCACATTTACAGTATATACTGTGTTACTTGTTCTGTGGTAAACCTCCCAATGGACAAAGATCTGACACCCACATAAAAGTATGTACATCCTGACACACTGACTGCTACTGTATTACAGTGCTGATCACAGTAAGCCTACCTGCACATTCCTCTGCTGTGTAAACTGTGGCACCCACCTCCATGATCTATGGTGTGATGGATGCCTGGGAGCTGTCATGTATGCCTAGGTTCACCAGGAATTCCTCAGTGGACAAGAGTGGTTGCTCCACTGCAAGCCCTCCACCGGTGATGGCACTATCCCTGGCTGCCCATTGTCGTGTAGCATTGATCATGTCTGTTGCACATTGTCGAACCGGCTCATATGTCCTGCCCTGATGGCTCATGCCAGTCACATCATGGACAAGGTCTGCCCACAATGCAGCCTGATGTTCCCTGTTTTGCCTCAAGCTGGACAGTAGGATGTGATGATGTTGCCTTAGTCCTTCAAGTATAATTTCATTTTCCGCATCAGAGAAGTGTGCATGGAGTCTAGGATATATGATTCCTGAAGGACAACAAAAGGGATACACATTACAGGATCACATACATGCAAGTACACTATGTAGAGCTACAGCAAGGACAAAATGTCTGGCACTATCCACCTCTTGCTCACACATGTCATACTCCACAGTATGTAAACATACCATGTGTGTGGATACAACTGAGATATAAATAGTTATTTCTGTGTGTGCCATGACAGATACTGCTGTATGATCATAAACCCAACACTTGAGTCTATTATGGTGTGCCACTACAGGCAACCCACCAATAATAGGTCATAGGAACAATGCCACACAAATAGCAGTGTGCTATTACAACCACTATAAAGGGACAGTCCAATGAGACCAGTGTGCCACAATGACAACAGACAATGCACCCTTGATGTATTGTACATCATGTGTAGGTGTAAGACAGCAGGAGATCAATGGCATGTCATTATCACAGGTTTATGACAAGAATAATGCTGTAATCCCTATTCCCCATAAGTCTATTCACCCATCTGCATCCTGTTGTACATAAAATCAATTACATACCTGATGGAGTGCAGTACTCCTCTGTTCATATGAGGTGATAGTAAAGTTTTCACCAAAGCATGCTCTGTGTGAGGAAAGTCTCATACAGACTGGTTCCCCATAGCCAGCTCCTTGCCTTTTAAACATGCTTCTCATCAGCAGGTGATTGCCTCTAAACTAATCTGTGGGTTCTGAAATGTTAAGTGCAGCTAACACAGCTGATTTTACTATCATCAGCTAATGACATACAATCAATGTACAATATATAATATACAACAATATACAACACTAAACATACTTGTCATAGGTGACTCTATAGTCAGACACACTGACGTCCCACTCACCAGGCTGAACAAGGAGAGGGTCACAGTAAGCTGCCTATCGGGCGCTAGAATCCGCCACATAACACAAGCACTCGGGTCACTCCACGGCAAGTACAAATATGACACAGTCATTGTCCATGCTGGTGTGAACGACCTGAGATGTACCTCCCTGGACTACATGAAAAGAGACATAGAGGAGCTCTCTGATTATGTAGCCCAGGCAGGTATGACCCTAAACCTGAGCAGTATCCTTCCTTCACCAAGAATGATGCCACAATATAGAGACAAGATGATCAGCTTTAACAATTGGCTTAATGTCTGGTGTCATTCAAAGGGGATCCAGTGTCTGTCTGCCTGGGATGACATGCTTGACAAGCCACGCTGCTTCGCAAGGGATGGCTTGCACCTGTCACCCTGGGATTCCGGATATTGGCTAAGGCTCTTGCCACCCCATAGTGCCTTTTTAGGCAAGGCTCAAATTCTAAACCTACCACCCTAGAAAACAAAATGGGAAGAAACTGAGGGTAATGCTGCTCAATGCCAGAAGTCTAAATCTCAAAATGCACGACTCGAGGCACTTCTCAGTATGGAGAACATCGATGTCTGTGCTGTAACTGAAACCTGGTTCAAGGCTCCTGAGAGCACCCGCACTATTAGGTTTTACCTCATATCATGCGTTCTGGCCCCAAAACCCGGACCACACCACAAAAGGAGGGTGTATCCATATTCATAAAGGATACCCACACCTCCAGGTTGGTGGCAACGCAAAGCTCGGAAACCATCCAGGTGCAACTAACCATAGGCAAAACTGCTCTACAAATTGTAGCATGCTACAGGCCACCCTCTCAAACTCAGGAACCCCACACAGCCTTCCTGAAGACACTGGAGGGTATAAATGTATCTCCAAACACCATCATATTGGGTGACTTCAACTACCTGAATATAGACTGGGAACATTACTCAAGCCCTAACTTTCTAGCCCAACGGTTCCTGGAGTTCATAAATTCAAATGCCATGGAACAGCTAGTCACTGTCACTGAGGAGAAAATATACTAGATCTCATTGTCACAAACATGGGGACAAAATGCTCCACACCGGAAGTATATCCCTCATTGGTGAGATCTGATCATAAACTAATCTCACTGGAAATCCACATCCCACCCCCACCCCAAACAAAAAAGACCATAGTGAAGAACTTCTCTAAAGCAAACTTCACACTACTCAAGACTGGTGTGGTATCCTTCAAGGCCCCTGAGCCAGAGGAAACCACAACCCAAGCTGTGGAAGCCCTTACAAATGCCTTCTATGAACACCTCCAGGACTGCATGGATCAGGCAATCCCAAATAAAACCAAGACTCTTTCCACAAAGGGCAAACGTCCAGTCTGGTGGACCCCAGCCATTAACAAACTTTACAATAAGAGGAGAAAGCTATTACATGATAGAACAAAATCCATAAAAGAGAAGTCACCCCTGATCATTATTAGTAAAAAAATACGAGCACTCATAAAATCAACTAAGGCCAATTTTGAGAGAAAAATTGCCATGGATTCAAAGGACAATCATAAGGCCTTTTTCAGCTATGTTAGGAACCTGGGTGGAAACTTCCAGACATGCTCAGAATTAGTCCAAAATGATACAAAAATCACTGAACCCACAGACATTGCCAACATACTGGCAGACAGGTTCAGTGCAAACTTCACCCCCCTCATCCCCCCTAAAGGAGAGATAACTATCCCAGCCGAGTGTAGCCTCCCGGACATCTCAAATGCGCTGGTGAAAGCTGCTCTCTCTAAAGCTAAAAACACAGCATCAATGGGACCGGATGGTGTCCCCGGCTGTGTGCTACACGAGCTAAATGAGGAATTAACCCCGCACATAAGGCAGCTGTTTAATCTCAGCCTTACCACAGGATATGTGCCCAAGGAGTGGCGTACGGCAACTGTGGTCCCACTCCACAAAGGCGGCGCCTCTACGGACCCTGGTAATTACCGCCCCATAAGCTTAACAAGTCTAGTCTGCAAAGCTATGGAGAGGATCATAATGGAGCTCATAAACAAAGATATAGGGACTTGCAGACATTGGACCCGACCCAGTTTGGCTTTGTCAAGGGAAGATCATGCCTTTTGAACTTGGTTGACTTCTTGAAACAGTCACCAAGGCAATTGATGAGGGAAAGGCAGTCCATACAGCCTACCTTGACCTTGCAAAGGCTTTCGACACAATACCTACTCGGGTATTGTAGAAAAACTTACCAGCTTAAATGTAAACCCATATGTCACAAGATGGGTTGCAAACTGGCTTAAGGACAGAACCCACAGGGTTAGAGTTGCTGGCGCTGTGTCAGACTCCAAGCCAGTCACAAGTGGTGTCCCACAGGGCTCGGTCCTTGGCCCCCTATTGTTTGGCATCTACTTCTCAGAAGTACAGGCCAGCATGGGAGGACTTTGGCTGACAAAGTTTGCAGACGACTGCAAACTGGGCGCCATAGTGGAAAGTGCATCGGACACGGATATCCTTCAGAAGGGACTCACGGAAACAGATAGCTGGTGCCAGAGCCATGGCCTGAAGTTAAATGCCAAAAAATGTATAGTCATACCCTTCGGGAAAAACAAGGTAACCCCAAGCTACCATATAGGTGGCAATCCACTAAGCACAGAAGCGGTTATCAGGGACCTGGGGACCCAGGTTGACAGTGGCCTTTCTTTTGGCACTCACATTGCTAAAGTGGTTAGAAAGACCTTCTACATTGCCCACCTGATCATGAAGGGATTCACATCCAGATCTAGTGAGGTCATTGTTCCACTGTACTCTTCACTTATCAGACCAATGATCGAGTACAATGCCCCATTCGGGATGTATCTCACCCGACATCTGCAGCAATTGGAGAGACCCCAAAAGTTCCTCACCAAAAGGATAAAGGGACTCCAAAATCTGTCATATGCTGCCAGATTGAAGAAACTCCAGCTCTATTCAGTCGCATACCGTCTGCTCAGAGGTGACATGTGCCTGACATACAAGGCCATGTCCAACCCGAATTAATGGACATGCTCCACCTCAAAAATCCAAATCCACCAAAACCACTAGAGCAAGCAACTTAAACCTTAGCACGGATATAAATAGGACGTGCTGGAGGGATAGATTTATCACTCAGAGACTCCCTATGCTGTGGAATAAAATCCCGGTCCATGTGAGGCAGAGCACCTCGCTGACTCTGTTCAAGAGAAATCTAGACCTGTGGATGGGAGATCGTAGGTTTACCCCGGGAATCATCTCTGTGTCACTGCTGGACAGAGGCACAACAAACTAATGGGCACAGTATTTTTTCATATAAGGGGTGGCGTAAGCCACAAAAATTTGGGCTAGGCTTATAAATGCCTTAGGGCAGATAGCCTAGTATAAACCTATGAACCTAAACCTATGAACCTATGAACCTATATAAGGCCTTCATGTAGAGTAGGGCCCCTTTCTGATATGTTGTGCCGACATTACTGGGTTGAGGAGACTACATTGTCACTGAGGGTAGGTATGAAGCAGAAACCTTACCATAGAGATGTGTGTGCTACAGGCTGCATCTGCTTATGCAGGTAATAGACACAGGCAGACAGTGTGAACACTTTGGAGGACAAAAACCTCTAGGAGTAACTGCGGGAGCTGTGTCAGCCTTGTTGTAGAGACAGAACCAGAATGAGGCTACCCTTTCCACTCCAAATAAGACATGTGTTTAAGCTAAGTATGTTAAGCAATGGTATCACTAACAGAGTACTAGGCAACATGTTTGGTGTATCCTTGGGTAAGATGGGGTATAAATATAAGACTATATCCATCATCTGGGCAACTGCTAGGCCATGTGTTACAGTCTGGTAGTAATTTGCAGCATGCATGTGGGCAGGCCTTGTTACAAGCAGGGACTTCCAATGCACATGTTAGCTGTGCAGCTGTGATAATCTGCACAGTGAATTTGGAAGGATTGTGTGGTGCACTCTGATATTAGTGGTCCTCATTTGCAGTACCTGCATTGACATTCTGTTGTGAATGCATATTAATGCATGGCGTGACACTTCATGAACATATGGTTTTGCTATAGGGATTTGTGAACTATGTTCCTACCTGCAGGCCTGTGACCTCCATCAGTGAAAAGCAGACATGTAATTTGAAATGCATTGTATGGTTAAAGAGTGCATGACTGTTAGAAAAATGTGTATTTGAATATATGAGAAATGCTAGTTTAAAAGCAAAGTAGTATATAATGCATTTTATTCTATTAATCATATAACAGTACAGATTAATTCATGTGTAAATGTAAGTAGTTTTGAAACTGCAGTGTGGCTTGAAGCAAAGCTGATCTCTGACCCTGGCAGAATGCTAGCTTAGCAAGTTTTAATGTTTATGCTTTTCACAAGTGATTATCTGCCGGGTCAGGAAATTAAGTGTGTGAAATAATGAAATCTTCTGCTCTTTCCTGTTGGAATGATTTGGCCTTGTATATGTGTTACTGAGATAGCACACAGCTGTGTGAGAAAGTGTAACAGAGAACAAAGATGTGTATTAAAAGACTGAAGCTGCTGTTGTATTGAAACTGATATGAAACCTTGAAGAAGTAACTTTACAGAAAGACATTATGTCTGACCAGCTGGATAGCAAGGCCGTATTGTATCTAGAGGAAAAGTTTTTTTAAATATACAGCATCAACAGTTTTATGAATAAAGGACTGTAAGCTAAAGTGATGTAGATGCCCTGTGACATATCACGTCAGTAAGGTGGGAATAGCTTAAATGTTAAACCTATATAAAATTGTGTGCTTCCTGTTTCATGTCAGACAAAATTCTGTACTTGTACGTTTTTTGCCTCCTGGTGTACACTAGTAAACTTTTGAATCTGAACCTCCTGTGTATTGAATTCTTAATTTTATTTAACAGATTGGTCCTTCGCAGACGGAATTCCCTTGGTAAGCCGCAGATCAGAGCGTATCGGTGGTCGAATACTGCACAGGAGAAGTTACCGAAATGGTTCTTCTTGAGTGAAAAGACCTCCGACTGAATTGTCGTGTAAAGAGGCTGGCCACTTTCTGATCTGTGGCCGAAAAGCGGAACTTGGACAGTTCAATACCGGAGGCTCAGGTAGGAAGAATTTGCCTTTTTTCTGTTTTAGATCAGGGACTAGGTTACAGTATATTGTTGTCAAGATTTGTTTTGCAGATGGGACAAAAGGAAGTACTGTATATTTGGTCATAGATCAGGGTAACAGAATAAGGTAGGCAGTTATTCTAGATAAACTGTGAACAGGAACTGAGAACTTGATATCACATGATAAAAAAGGGTTATGTAACATTTTCTTTGACATGGGTAATCAGTGCACTAAAACCTCGCGAGATCCGCCCCTAACCCAAGACGCAAAATACATGCAATTACAACGTTCTGATAACGTTAGGTATTATACGAAATGGGTTAGTAAATATGAATTTGATGGTAAACTAGATAAAACTTCATTAGTTAAACTCCTTAAACAGCTTAAATCTGATGCGGGAGGTCAGGCAAAAAAGCAATGCCAACTAGGCATTCCTCAAGCACACAGGTGGATTGAGGAAGCAAATCGTAGAGAACAGAAACTTAAAAATTCAAAAACATTATTTTTAGACAAAGAGGATAATAACTTGGTAATAGCAACAGCTCCTCCTCCTCCTCCCTTGCCCCCTCCCTTACCCTTTTCAGGATATGAAGCGAGTGGACAGGCTGGTCCACCTCCGCATTATCCTGAAGTTTCAGCAAGACCACAACCATTTGTTAGAGATCCTATTGAGACTAGGTCCTGAACACGTAAAACACATAGGTACACAGAATCATACCAAACAGAGAGAAATCTACAGGATGAGAGTGAGGAAGAAATATGCCCACTTATAGAAGTTCCAAATCCTCAGGCAGGACAGGAAGGGCAGGACCCAACACTCTTAGTATATAGACCATGGACACCGGAGGATATCCGGAAAGCTACTGAGGGAATCCCCCATCCGAAAGTTAATTTTATGAAATTTTTAGAAGATTTACAAGGCATGAGGTTGAGTTACCACTTGAATGGGGAAGAAGTAGAAAAAGTAGTAAGACAAGTTATAGGTCCAGATTGGCACATGATTTGTGGCACCTGGAATCCTCGTAATGCAGAGCTTAGACCACTCCCACATAGTGACGTAGAGTTAGACAACAGAGTGAAAGGTCTAACCGACCGAATCTCTGAGAAATGGAAACCCAGAGCAGACTGGACTTGCATTAATCAATGCATACAACAGGAAAATGAGACAATAGATGGATATTATGCTAGATTATTAGAGTGTTTTAATACTCATAGCAGTATGTCGGTTCCTGAGAACCAAACGAATGATTCCCCATATGAACAACAGTTAAAAAATGCATTTTTAAAAGGTTGCATTGCACCTATTAGTAGCTTCATTACGAAGCATATGATAGACCATCGAACAGGGAGGCTACAAGCCTTACTCGAATACGCTAGACATGCAAGACATGAAAGACATTTTAATAGTAAAAAGAAACAGAAGGCGCAAGTCTTCACTGCTGAAGACAGAGCTGAAGTATTTGTATTACAGTCAGGTAAAAAGGGCAAGAAAAATACCCAGGGAAACAAACAGTCTGATAAACGATCAGAAGATTTTGAAGAGAGGAAAAAGGGAGGTGAATGCTTCAAGTGTGGGAAAAAGGGACATCTAACAAGGGATTGTAAGCAAAACAAAAAGGTAATTACAGAAGATAAGGGAGATGAGGACTGACTATATGATAGTGAGGATACATTATGTGAAAGTCAGAAATCATCAGGAAAAGTAAATAAACAAAAAGCAAATGTAAATGTGATAGAGGGAGTTGAGGAAGTGCAAGTAGATATGGAGGATGAAGAAAGTGAAATTTTGGACTTAGCATTATTGAGCTTAGAGCTCTACTTAGCAGATACGAAACCGGAAGTTACACTTCTGGTGGAGGGAAGGGAAGTCAAATTCCTATGTGACTCAGGAGCGTCATGGACTTTGATACACCCCTCCAAGTTACCAGAACATTCTGAATCACCTGATTATATACTAGTAAAAGCCGCAAATGGACAGCTATACAGGGAACCACTTTCCCATGATATAGCAATAACTGACCCTGTTTCAGGTATGACCCAGAGAAGTAAAATTGTTGTTTCTGCAAAGTGTCCAGTAAACCTATTGGGCAGGGACCTTATGCAGATATTTGGCATAGCAGTAGTTCCAACTGTACAAGGTATGGAGGCACAGAGACAAATGGATACCTTTGTAGTGCGATCGGAGGGTGAAACTTTTTACTGGTACAGCCAGGACCTAGTCACGACTGGTCCAGGGGCAGTAACCGAGAAACTGATGAACGTAGCCATCAGTAAAGCCCCCACCCTTAACACTGATCAACAGCATTTGTTACACTGTACTCTATACTACTGTACTACACCAGGACCTGATAGAGAATATGAGCAAGAATTGTTTAGAAATCGTGCAACTAGATTGGTTTTGCGTACTTTGTACTGGGATACTGAGGGGAACAGTGTAGTTAGCTGTTCATTACCTCAAGAATTCCTTGCATTGTATAGATCAAATCGGTTACCACATGTCAGCTTGACAAAGAACAAAAGTGTCAAATGGGCAGATTTAGGAGAAAAAGTAACAAGATGGGAAAAACAGACTGATTTAGAACTGTCAGAACAAGGGATACAAAAACAAAAACTGAATTGGTTGACACAGACACATCCAGCTGTACACTTGCAATCTAGCGAGGACAGCTGATTAGCATTTTTATTAGAGGAAGAAGAAAAGGCCTTATGTGAAATTCCAACAACTCTTTGGTCAACAGGCAAGTCAGATGTAGGACTTATTCGAACAGCAGGACCAGTTACAATTACCCCAAAGTCAGCTTTTAGACCACAGAAAAGACAATACCCTTTGAGAAAGGATGCAGAAATAGGAATTAAGCCTATAATAGCAGCATTACTCAAAGAAGGAGTACTGGTAGAATCTCCTGATTCACCATGTAATACACCCCTATTTCCTGTTAAAAAAGCAAACGGGGAATGGGGGATGGTACAAGATTTACAAGCTGTAAATAATGCAGTAATACCTAGAGCACCTACGGTGCCAGACCCACATGCTTTGTTAAACGATTTAGAACCGCAACAGAAGTATTTCTCTGTGGTAGATATTAGCAATGCTTTCTTTTCAATACCTATACATCCTGATAGTCAATATTGGTTTGCATTTACATTTCAGGGTAAAAGGTATACGTATACTCGACTACCACAGGGATATTGTGAGAGCCCAACAATATTTGCACAAGAAATGGCTAGCAACCTGGCAGGGTTTACCCCACCGGGAGGTAGTCAAATTCTACTTTACGCAGATGACATCTTGCTAGCAGCCCCGACCCAGCAACAGAGCAGGGAGGATACTGTAGCATTATTGAAATTTTTAGCAACACAAGGACACAAAGTAAACAAAAGTAAGTTACAACTTTGGAAAAAAAAAGTTAGATACCTAGGATATGTAATATCCAATGAAGGTAGAATACTAGATGAGGAAAGAAAAACAGCAATTTTGCAAGCACCCAAACCAACAACCAAGAAAGAAATGATGTCTTTCTTAGGTACAACTAATTTTTGTCGGAGCTGGATACCAAATTATGCTTTGGAATCTGTTCCACTGACTGACTTGATATATAAGACACCAATGGCAGCACAAGATATCTTACAATGGACAACCGAAGCAGAAACGGCTTTCTGCAGGTTGAAGCAGTTGATAGCTTCTTCATTAGTTTTAGGACTTCCGAATTATCATAAACGATTCTTTCAGACCGTAGATTGTAAGCAAGGATATATGACGTCAGTATTGAAGCAACAACATGGGGATAAGCAACGCCCCATAGCCTATTATTCATCACAGTTAGATCCAGTGGCGCGATCTTTGCCTCACTGTGTACAAACAGTAGTTGCAGCTGCAATGGCAGTACAGGCTTCGGCCTCAGTGGTATTATTCCACCCTCTCACATTGAGAGTGCCTCATGCAGTTGCAATAATTTTACTGCAAGAGAAAGTGGCATACCTTTCTCCTGCTAGACATCTTTCATATATGACTATACTGCTGAGCCAACCTCATATGACAATTGAACGATGTACGACATTGAATCCATCAACATTACTTCCAACTCCTGCGGAGGGCACACCACACAGCTGCCTGCAGGAAATTGAACAGTTAGCCTTACCTAGACAAGATCTTACAGATATGCCCTTGGATAATGCCGAGGTGACATATTACGTGGACGGCTCATGCAGAAGGGGTCCTACAGGGAAGTATCTGGTAGGGTATGCAGTAGTTACAGACACTGAAATTTTAGAAGCTCAATCCTTACCACACAACTTATCTGCACAAGCAGCAGAATTGATAGCTTTGACGAGGGCATGTACTTTAGCAAAAAACAAGTGTGTGAACATATATACTGATAGTCAGTATGCTTTTTCTACAGTACATGTATTTGCACAACAATGGAAAAATAGAGGAATGATAACATCTAGCGGAAAACCTATTAATCATGCACAATTTATTTTGGAGTTATTAGAATCTATTCAGTTACCTACCAAAGTAGCTATTTGTAAATGTGTAGCTCATACAAAACAACAGGATAAGATTTCAAAAGGCAATGCATGAGCTGAAGCAGCTGCAAAGCAAGCAGCCTCAGACTCAGAAACTTTACTTTTAAATGAGGAATTACAACCCTCTGAGATTTTAGATTTAGACATGTCAAAAACAATGTAGACGCTTACTACAAAAGCAGAAAAACAGAAATGGGTAAAACGAGGTGCAATTCTTGAGAATGGACTGTACATTTCCAAAGAAAGAAAACCGATATTGCCGTCTAATTTATTTAGATATGCAGCTTTGTTGAGCCATGGGCAGTGCCATGTCTCAACAGGAGGGATGGTACAGTTAGTAAATCGAATATTCCAAACATATGGATACATAAACTACACAAAAAAATTTTGTGCAGCTTGTCATACTTGTAACAAGCACCATGCACAAGGAGCATTTAAGACCAAGCAAGAAAGTTTTCCTATACCACCGTATCCGTTCCATACTATTTGCATGGATTTCATAGAATTGAATAAATGTGAAGGGAAAAAGTTTTGTTTAGTTATTGTAGACATGTTTTCTAAATGGGTAGAAGCTTTTCCAACCAAAAACCCGGATGCAGCAACAGTGGCGAAAGCCCTGATAAAAGAAGTAATCCCTAGATTTGGCATTTCGGAGAGGATTTCTAGTGACAATGGCACACATTTTGTAAACCAGACAATCCACCAGCTTGGGAGATTTTTTGGTACCTCCTTAAAGAACCATTGTGCTTACCACCCACAGTCAGCAGGACTGGTGGAAAGGTACAATGGTACCCTAAAATGTAAGCTTAGGAAACTAGTTGAGGAAACCCAAAAGAATTGGATATACTGTCTGCCTTTAGCACTGCTGAGTATGAGAACGGTTCCAAATGTAAAGGGTTTGACTCCCTTTGAAATGGTTTTTGGGAGAGTATATTATGTACCTCAGTGGAAAGCTCTCATGCCTGCAGAGCAAGAGGCTGACAGTTCATTAGCTAGTTATATGAGGAAACTGTTAACAAATAAATCTGTTTTGCAGTTTAACTCTTTTTCAGATAAGGAACAGACCAGACCGGTGGAAGCAGTCTTGGCCCCAGGGTCGTGGGTTTGGCTGAAAGTGAAGAAAAGGAAGAATTGGGCGAGTCAAAAGTGGGAGGGACCTACCAGGTTCTGTTGGCAATGCCTACTGCAGTTAGAGTGGCTGAGAGGACGTCCTGGGTTCATTTGACACATTGTAAACCTGTAAAGAACTTTCAACTTGATAAAAACTTTGTGACTGATACACAACCAGACTGAGATGGCCAAAAACAAAGCGAATAGAAATTTAGATCAACCCCAGAGATGTTGCATAATCATTTTGTTGAGTGTACATTTATTAACTGTAATTGTGACAATTTTCCTCTTGTTGTGGTTTATCCTACACACAACCACACAAGTGAAAGTGGGAAGGCGTGATGAAACATCTATAGACTGGCATCCAAATTTTAACACATACTTAGCCATGAAACGTGTATATGCAGAGACTATGAACATTTCAAATTGCTGGGTTTGTACAGCTATACCAACAGCATATGGAGGACTGATAATGTCCGCTGTCCCTTTGGGGATAAATGAGACTTGGGAGAATTTACTTTTCGATACAGGAACTGTGAGATCACAGGGCAAAATAGCTTTATTTTTACCTGTCACACAAAAAGGAATTGTATGTTTTTTTCAAAAATGACACCCTCCAGGTGGGCTGGAGCAATTGTAATATAACCATATCTTACCGATGTTATATTAAGAATGGTAATGGCAATACTTTTTGCAATACTAATTATGACTCGTATTTGAACTCATTGAAAACAACTATGAATGACATTCGCAAAAATCCAGTTTTGTTTAAACAATTGTCAGTTATAGATCAGAAAATGTTTCATGCCGGGCTGATGCGTATTAGTACTAAAGTAGAAAACTGTTATTTTATTTGTGGGAAAAAGGCATATAAATGGTTACCTGAGAATTGGTCCGGCAGTTGTTTTTTGGGTTACTTGGTTCCGGCAATAAGACATACTGCAGAATTACCTTTGGGTAAGATACGAAACATAAGAGAAGCAGCCCGAAAACCCGAAGGTCCAGTTAAAAAAACTGTGAATCCAGTTGGAAAGATCGAAGCTGGCTGGAAAGACCACAATTCAGTAAAAGACAAAAGCGAATTGATTCATATGGACTTGAGTGACAGTGTTATATCCTGGGCAGGAATATTCCCAGCCTATGGAGCAGTCAAATCGATCTGGGAGCTGAGGAAGTTGTGGAAACTTCTCGAAGTAATGAGTAATGCAACTTTTTCCGCCCTAGAACTGGTGACTGATGAACTGAATTCAATGAGAACTGTTGTGCTACAAAATCGGATGGCTCTTGACTTCACTCTAGTGGCGAGAGGTGGTACATGCGTGCTTATCAAAGAAGAATGCTGTGCTTATATTCCTGAGAATCGTCATGAGATCAATAACCACCTAGAGGTAATTCAGCAAGTATCAGCCATGACTGAAACAGGCCCAAACCCACTGACGGACTTTTTCCAGAATCTATTTGGGGGGTGGAGTTCCATCCTAATGAATATTCTGATTGCCATTTGTGTGGGTATACTCCTAACAGGAGCATGTGTTTGCTGTGGAATTCCCTGCATGAAAAGATTAATCAAAGATTTTATTGATGTATCTGTTACTGAAACTTTGTACCAAGATATTGAGATTGAAAGATTGATCTCAGATGACATTTTTTCTGAAGTATAGATTGAATGACTCACCTAGCTGAAAATCCTAAGTGGAAAAGGCTAGGAGATGAAATGACACTATGCATACTTCAAAATAGAATAAAAAGTATTAATAGGGGAGAAAATGTTAGAAAAATATGTATTTGAATATATGAGAAATGCTAGTTTAAAAGCAAAGTAGTATATAATGCATTTTATTCTATTAATCATATAACAGTACAGATTAATTCATGTGTAAATGTAAGTAGTTTTGAAACTGCAGTGTGGCTTGAAGCAAAGCTGATCTCTGACCCTGGCAGAATGCTAGCTTAGCAAGTTTTAATGTCTATGCTTTTCACAAGTGATTATCTGCTGGGTCAGGAAATTAAGTGTGTGAAATAATGAAATCTTCTGCTCTTTCCTGTTGGAATGATTTGGCCTTGTATATGTGTTACTGAGATAGCACACAGCTGTGTGAGAAAGTGTAACAGAGAACAAAGACGTGTATTAAAAGACTGAAGCTGCTATTGTATTCAAACTGATATGAAACCTTGAAGAAGTAACTTTACAGAAAGACATTATGTCTGACCAGCTGGATAGCAAGGCTGTATTGTATCTAGAGGAAAAGTTTTTTTTAAATATACAGCATCAACAGTTTTATGAATAAAGGACTGTAAGCTAAAGTGATGTAGATGCCCTGTGACATATCATGTCAGTAAGGTGGGCATAGCTTAAATGTTAAACCTATATAAAATTGTGTGCTTCCTGTTTCATGTCAGACAAAATTCTGTACTTGTATGTTTTTTGCCTCCTGGTGTACACTAGTAAACTTTTGAATCTGAACCTCCTGTGTATTGAATTCTTAATTTTATTTAACAATGACTCAGTCATTAATTGCTGCCAACTGTAAATTCACTTCTACACACCACTGGATTTGAACCAGGACTGAGTGAGGCAAAATGTATTGTTTACTAAACAATTAACAGACTGGGCTACTGAGTCACTGCTGCAGCCAGTGTATTTGCAAGATATATTTGCACACATACAGGCTGTGATGTACATTTTCTGTATCCATTAGTATGTGCATGGCTTTATATGGATGTATGTGTGCACCAGGGTCCCAGTTGAACATGTATTTTGTCATTAATGCTCTAGCAGGTGTCATTCTATATGTTGCTGCTGAAGGGCACATTTACCCACTATCACCGGCCTCACTTATACCCATTATTATGTCTTTGGCTTTCTAGTGGTGTACAATTGCACCACTGTCCAAGGTACACTCCCATTTTACTCTTTTTAATTTAATTACTTTTTAATCAAGTTTGCATGGCTTGCAGCTCTGTTGAAATATGCTTAATGACTGCAACTGGCAATTACTATGTTTTCTTTAAACCACCTGTTTTAAGTAAGAGTTGTGTGGCATGGCAGGTTAATGCAGTTGTCTGCAGGTGCGATGGTCTTGTGTTTGAAATATGGGACAGATGTTTATTTTGTAAGTGTCTATTACAATTTTAAAAACACATTCAATATAAAAACACATATAGTCAATATAGCTCTATTTAGCTGAGCTTAGCAAAGCTGCACAATGCAGCAACTTGCTAAAAAATATAAAGAAAAATGGGGAGATAGAAAATTGGTGAAATGAGGTGCAAGCAGGGGGAAAACAGTGAATGGCAGGTAGGAATGTGCAGGAAGGGTGTAGGAAAGAACCATAGCTATCCATTTCTTGTACAGCAACAACTGTGCACTTTAACAAGTTTTGTACATGACTTTGAACTCTCAACCCCAGAGAGAGGGGTGAGGACAACATAACTGCTTGTCAAGCCAATTGGACAAAATTACATGGGTCCAGTGGACACGTGTGTGAAATGGAGATGTATGTATGTGATGATATTTTTTTGGGACAGGTGCCCATTTTTTTTAAGGTGAGAGTGGAATGTTGGGGAAGGGACATAGGTACATGTGGGGGGAAGTAAGTTGGGTAGGTGAGGAAGCACTTGCAGACAGACAAGACAGACAAGACAGCAGATGTGTGTGTGTGTGTGTGTGTGTGTGTGTGTGTGTGTGTGTGGCACATTAGGGCATGAACACCTTGGATTTTGTGGAATCCAAGTCCCGTGTGCCTCCACACAGCAGCTGCATAGCTCACATCCCTATCCATGGGACTGTTGGCACTGTTCCTTCACTGCCATGAGGGTGGTAGTGCTGGAAGCTGGGTACCAGGACACAGCTGCCCCACAAGGTTGGTCAGCACTCCCTCAATATGGCGCAGGTGGTGGTCAAACCCATGGTAGACTATACTGTGCAACAAGACTGGCAGCTCATCATGGGTGACAACACCCCCCTTCACCACCGCTCCCAGATGGGGGGGTCAGGCCCCGTCCCATGGGGTGGTACTATCTGATGCCACAGGTAGTGCAGGGGCAGCAGTGGGGGCACCACCAGTCTGGGTCTCAGACATGCTGGGACCTGGTGCCATGGTTGGTGAGACAAGGTAGGCGGATCAGCCAGAACTGGCCTACCTTGACGTGCTGTGGTAAATGAGGTATAGCAATAAGTTAAGGTAGTAATAACCAAACCATTATTAGCATTAACAGAATGGAAGGTCATTTTAATTAATCCAAATACATATTAATGTATAGTATGTGTAAAAAAAAGATAAATAACATAACAGTCAGTATGGTAACAGCATGCCAATAAGAAGTCAACCATAAGGGCAACAAAATAGTTTAACAAAGTCTGTTAATAGTGAATCATAATAACACATAAAATATTACATCACATTTTGCAAAAATGTAGTTAGTTTAACAACATATGTTAATATTAAATCATAATAATAAATAACAATAATAAATAAATGAAGATAAGGGTTGGGGAGAGAGAGAGAAACAATCCATTACTGACAATGCAGACAATATCCCTGAAAATACTGATAACAAATAGTATACAGGTGTGTAGTGTCAGTTCTAAATACAGTGACTACAATTCTCCTATAGGTGATGTAGCATGTACATACCTCTCAGGCTGTTATCATGGGTCAGTATGGGCCAAGCAATAACAAATGCAGGAACATAACTGCACAAAACACTTTCACATAATGTAGACTTCTGTAACTACTAAGGTGTTCTGTAAGCAGATGTGGTAATACATTGCATTCCAGATAATAATTTTTCTGGTAATCCTGTGATGGATGGATTAGGCAGTTTTAATTACATTAGGTGAAATTGTGACACTTGAGAGGCATGTTTGTGTACAATACATAAACTATACATCCGTCATGCCTTAGTTGGCAGGCATGAGGAAAAAAAAACAACAGATGTGACTGCAGGCAACATCTGCAGAACATTTAACTTCATTGGTATTGCTGATAACTGTCTGTGAAATGTTAGCACAATCATATCTGCTCATAACATGGGCTACCTCAACCATATACCATTTGTTCCTGAAGTGGGAGAAAAAGAGAACATTATGTGACTGAATTTGTTTTGCATTCTACTACTTTTACAGTGCTATACTTGACTGCAGTGACAGTAGAACATACATGCATGGCATACAGCCATACTGCATTTCTTGAAACAAATTTCTTTAGGAATCAGTTATGCTGCTTAACACTTCCTTGGTATAGCTGATAAGTGTCTGTGAAATGTAACCACAATCATATCTGTTCATAACATGGGCTACCTCACCCATATACCTTTTGTTCTTGGAGTAAAAGAAAAAGACAGCATTATGTGACATGTATTTGTTTTGCATTCCAGAACTATTACAGTGCTATACTTGA
Organism: Protopterus annectens; assembly: GCF_019279795.1. Classification (NCBI taxonomy): domain Eukaryota; kingdom Metazoa; phylum Chordata; order Ceratodontiformes; family Protopteridae; genus Protopterus; species Protopterus annectens. Next base: position 993,603,130 of record NC_056725.1, read on the forward strand.
TTGCAGTGACAATAGAACATACATGCATGGAATATGGCCATATTGTATTTATTAAAACAGATTTCTGTAGGAATCAACAATGCTGCTTAACACTTTATTGGTATTGCTGATAAATGTCTGTAAAGTCCACACAATTTCTGCCCATAGAGTGGGCTACCTCACCCATATGCATTTATTACCTGGATTAGGAGGAAGAGAGAGCATTATGTGACCGATATTGGCCTGGAGACAGCCTTGGACTATACTTTGACTTAAATAATACAGCTTGCAGGCCATTAGTTTTGCATTTTACAGCTACTGCAGTGATGCACTTGTCTGCAGCAACCTTACCATAGACAAGTAATGCATACAGCTCTAATGCAATGGTTATGACAACACAATCCTGCTGTGCACCATTTTGCTTACTGTTATTGGTATTGTTTATTGTTCATTTATTGCACTGCAGCTCTACTTGCCCATTTATTGCACAATAGTTCTACTTGCCTATTTATTGCAGTACAGTTTTTCTTGTGTATACTTTATTGCAATAAATGCTTTACTCTTTTTTACTTAATGCACTACAGTTAGCATAATAAATCCATACATACCACACTCACAGGGCAACCTGGCCAGGCACCCAGCATCTAACTCGACACTGTGAGCCCTCTCAGCTGCAGCTGCTGGGACAGAAGCACACCATTATGCATACCAGTTTTGCAGACATTCAGCTTGCATTTTGGTAAAACAGATGAAAACATACTTAAATATTTGTGGGGCATTCACAGGTCTGGCTTCTTGGACCCAGGTGTCCAAGTTTCCCCTCTTTCTCCTCTAGTCTTCATAACGGTGACAACACTGCTCATCTATGTGGGAGATACCAGTAACACTGGTGTGATCTCTGGCCAACTGGTCCCAAGCCTCCACTTTACATTCTGAGCCCTGGAAGCCACCCTGCAGCAGTCTGAGTTCATGTTTTTTTACCAAGAGCCCAACAAACACCCTGGACTCCTGAACACCCCATCTCTGCACCTGAAAGTGCGTACCTTCACCAACATTGCCTGCCATATCACCAGTTGATCAGACTCCAAAGACTGTTGCAGAATTCCTACCTATTGCACCTAATATAGGCTGTTTTCCCACCGTTACATGTCACTGAGCAACATTCAGAAAAACTGCAACGTTTCTTAACATTGCACAAACCAGCTAAGTGCAGGTAAGCAAGAAGAAAACTCACACAACTGAGGTTTTAGCTAAGCCTAGCACTGTGCAAACAAAAGTAGCCATTAGCATGTTTAAGCAGTGTTCAGCACAGTGCAGCAGTGCCATATTTCACAAATTTGTTTTTAAAATTAAACATATATAAGAAATTAAATTATAGACATCTTAGCACTGTTACAGACTCGAGTCAAGGACCTAGTAAACATTAGGCTGTGTCTCTACACATTTAGCTACTTGGATATTATAAAACTAGTATACCTTCACATATACTACTGGGCTACCTGTCAGCATTGCTAAGAAGCACAGAGGCTCACCAGGCAAACATGCTTAAATAAACCCAGACATAATTAATTACATCCAGTTTCTATTTTTAGATGTCTAGCAACTGTCATAAGTTCGTAGATTCATAGGTGTGTACTAAGCTAATGGCCCTGGAGCCTTTACAAGCCTAGCCCAAAGAAGTGCCTTGGCATCGTGCTGCCCATCAGTTATGCATGTATGAGTACTGCTTGGCTTTGTGGCACTCCACACCGCACAAACAGCAATTAAAAAAAAATGGAAACAGAAAAGAAAATACAAAAATATTTAAAATAAGCAGAATACATCATTATGATAATTAATGACATCCGGTTTCTATTTATAGGTGTCTGGCAGGTGTCAGCTGTCTATTTGTGAGCACAGCTTGGCGTTGCTGTGCTCTGTGCTGTGCCGTGCAAATATACATAAAATGGAAAAAAAAATACTTAATATAGCAATAACCCACGCCTGGGTGTGGGTAATGCTAAATTTACCCACGGTTGGCGTGGTTTGGTCCCGAGGCCCGAGGGACCAAACAAAGCCAACCGTGGGTAAATTTAGCATTACCACACAGAAGTGGGTTATTGCTATTATATGACATTATTTAAGAAAAGAAACTGTTACTTTTCTTAAATAATGGCATAGTATAATGCCTGTTTACTGCCCTTCCGCAGATGTCTGGCATCCGGCAGTTCTGATGTACTGGCCTGCGCAGTACATCAGAGTGTCAAAAAGCACGGAGAAAGCAAGATCTCCGTTGCTTTTAGTCTCGCTATGTTAAATGAGTTTAACATAGCGAGACAGTTTTAAAATAAGCAGCGGACATCTCCGTTGCTTATTTAACTGTCTCGCTATGTTAAACTCATTTAACATAGCGAGACACCAAAAAGCAACGGAGATCTTGCTTTCTCCGTTGTTTTAAACACTGCCTCGCTATGTTAAATGGGTTTAACATGAGACAGCTAAAATAAGCAACGGAGATCTCCGTTGCTTATTTTAAAGCTGTCTCGCTATGTTAAACCCATTTAACATAGTGAGACAGTGTTTAAAAAAAACGAGTTATACTAATGGAAAATAGTCCGGGCGGCCGGACCTTTTTCCATTAGTATAACTCGATTTACAACGGGCACGCTGGCCAATCAGCGTGGACATTTTGGGGGGATCATGGTATAAAATAAAATATTACACATTTGGTCCAATTCACAGCATTTCAACAGTAGTGGGGAGCACTCCAGGCCATCCACAACCACTGGTAGCCTCTACAATGTCGATTGCATGGATTCAATATTCATGTTACTCTGATCTCCATTTGTAACATGCCATAATTAATAAGCATGGCAAGCTGCTGAGGAGGAACCATGGCCATGTACATTGATACATTCCATGTAGGCTCTACACAGTGCCTACATGGAGTTTATTAAATCATAGGGTAATCTGCCCAATCATTTTCAGTCAGACATTACATAGCTCATTTAAGCCCTGCCTTATTTTTACCCTGATTCCTCCCCTGTAATTATTGTTATCACAATTCACATTTTTTTCAATCTAATTTGCTTTTACCCTTTTCTAAAGATCTCAGTTCCAGTTGTTTTATCTCTGTTACTATATTCAAGTATATTTCTTAAAGCAGGTATATTGAATGTTTGAGCACTGAATGCGTTAAATAGAGTAGCTGATCTAATCATCCATATGAATGGAAATACAAAGTCTCATTCTGCATTATTCTTCATATACCATGTATATCATTTTAACATTAGTTGAGTCATCATATAGTGTAGTATAGTATATCATTAGATCCCTTGATCTGCTATAATTATTGCTCAGTGGATCATTGTATAACCCCACCTTTAAACTAATTTGCTTCTAACATGTTTGAATGTATTGTATCATGAAAGATAATGCACAAAAAGTGCTATGATTAAAAAGATTTAGAGAGGTAGAATAGGTTCATAGGTTCATTGGTTCATAGGTAGGTACTAGGCTATCTGCCCGAGGGCATGTATAAGCCTAGCCAGAGTGTGTTGGCTTTCGCCGCCCCATTGATTAATTAACTGAGCCTCTGTAAAGCAGAGCCAATGAAGTGATCCCAGGGGTGTATTTTCTGTTACCCATCCACTCGTCAAGGCTTCTCTTGAAGAGTGTTAGTGAGGGGCTCTGCCTAATGTAGTTAGGAATTTTGTTCCAAAGCATGGGGAGTCTCTGTGACAGGAATCTATCCCTCCAGCATGTTCTATTTATTGTTGTGGCGAGGTTTAGCTCATTAGAGTGCGTGGCTCACAGTGACTTGGATTTCTTTAGGTGGAGCATGTCCATCAAATCTGAGTTGGACATGGCTTTGTAAGTCAGGCAGAGATCACCTCTGAGTAAGCGAAATGTCACTGAGTACAGCTGGAGTTTTTTCAGTCGGGCTGCATAGGACATATGTTTGAGGCCAGTAATCCTCTTTGTGAGGTGTTTTGTGGTCTTTCCAGCTGTTGGAATTGTCTTGTGAGGTACATCCCAAATGGGGCATTGTACTCTATGATGGGTCTTTTTCCCCAAACGGGATGACTATGCATTTTTTGGCATTTAGTGTCTGTCTCAGTAAGGCATTTTTGAAGGATGTCCATGTCAGCTGGAGACTCAATTATGGCTCCCAGTTTGCAGTCATTGGCGAACTTGGTTAGCCATAGTCCTCCTGCGTTTGCCTGTACTTCTGAGAAATATATGCCGAACAGTAGGGGTCCCAGAACCGAGCCTTGCGGGACACCACTTGTGACTGCATTAGAGTCAGACCTGGAGTCCACTATTCTTACAGTGTGAGTTCTGTCTGTAAGCCAGAAAAGCCGAAAGATGAAAATGAAGAAGGTCATATGGTCTCAACCATATGCAGTGTGGTGTTATGAAATATTCATATAGACACACACACACACACCCGCATATTTATGTATACATATATATTTATATATATATATATATATATATATATATATATACATATATTTTTTTTTTTTTTTTTTTTTTTCAGAACAGCTGTTAATTTCTGGAGTCCTATTGCAGAGGCTGTTCTTCTGGAATTCTTTGCCATCTGTAGTTTTCAAAACATACCAAACTAGAAACTTAGGATGACTTTTATTATTTGGATCTGTTACCTTAATATGTTCAATATATGCTTTTGTTTGTTAATCTTATTTACTATATTTGTTTCCAATGCATCCAATAGCATGAAGAAGGTTGTTAATGACCCAGGAAATCTGACATTATTAGTAACAAATTGTCTGCATAGATCAACAATTTGAAGTGGTTTTCCTCAATAATAATAGGGTTTGTATTTTCATCCACATGTAAAGCTCCTAGTACAGGATAGCTTAAAGAGAGAAGGCATCCCTGTTGAATTCCAGTGTGCCTATGTAATCCATGGAAAAATAGTATTATGTGGAAGGCTAACTTAGTGTGAAACAAAATATATATATACATATATATATATATATATATATATATATATATATATATATATATATAAATAACGAACACCAAACCAAGTAAAAAATATATGAAGAGGATCATCAAAGGAACACTGCAGCACTAAATCCAGAAAATTTATTGAAAAAAGTTAAGCACTTTTGTCAAAATCACAAGACTTCATCAGAACAAGAACATACAAAAAATGCCATATTAAAATACCCTAACACTTACAGCCATTGGTTGACAAAGCAAACATCATTTCCAGTAAAATAATTAAGCAGTTTAATTTCAGTATCTCGAGACCATAAAGGCAAAATAGCGAAAGTGCATAAGCGCAAATCCGAATATCTCAAATCCACGCTTATGCATTTTACGCTACGTTACTTGAAGTGTTTGGCTGGGATAGTGTCCGGAATTTAAGGTAAGTGAGTGTATGTGTGTTTTTGTAAGTTGTACATGTGGGTTAGGGTAGGGAGGTGTACGTATGAGTGTGAGTGTTGGATGTGTTGGTGTTTGTGCATGTGTGAGTGTGTATGTGTGTGTTTGTGTGTGTGTGTGTGTGTGTGTGTGTGTGTGTGTGTGTGTGTGTATGTGGGTGTGTGGGTGTGTGTGTGTGTGTGCGAGGAACTGTAGAATGTCTGGGTGTGAGGTTTTTTTTGTTTGTGCGATCTCGGAGTTGGTATATATAAGTAGGGGGGTGTGGGGTGCAGGAGGGCTTGCCCCCCTGCTTACATGTAGTGTAGGGTTGTGTAGTTTGTGTGATGTTGGTAGAATGGTGTGTGTGTGTTGTGTGGTGTATGGTATGTGTCTGTTCGCGATTGTGTGTTTTGTGCTTTTAGGTTTCGGGATTGTGAGTTGTTCGGCTTTATAGTTTTGAGATACTGAAATTCTAGATTTCAGTATTTTGAGATTATATAGGGGAACCATTAAATATTCTTCATTTATTCTGTCAAAAGTCAAATTTTTCTATTGCTATGTAAGGTTCGTATATATTTAAATTATGAGTATTATGCTAAAGAAATATGTTGATTGCTAGTAATATTTATATTGTAGTAGATATCTCTTTGTTAGGGATAAGTCTATATTGGAATGGTTTGATTAATACAGACAATTATTACAGTATGTAACAACACTGGCAGCACACATCAGAAAACCTTCATTTAATAATGAGATTGGATGTCAGTTGGTTATTTTTAAGAATCCTTATCTGTTTTTGGAATGACAACCATTGCAGAATATTTAAAATATGTGTCAGTGTTTGCATCATAAGTGAGACCTAGCATGACCTTAAGTAATATAGGAGCAAGAATAAGTTAGAAGTTAATATAATCTCAACATACAAAGACTCAGAATGACATACCTTATCCATTGGGAATTTTGATCAAGCTTTAGGATGTTGATACTATTTAAAATCCAATATTTGGGAAGAAAAGATATATTTCTGAAATGGAAGTTCAGGTCCGTGTAGTTATTTATATTACTTTCCGGACAAAATATTACAGTTAAAAAAGATCAGAATACACAAAGGTAGGTAGAATTATTTGCCAATTGTTTCCTTTCTGACTGTTTTTATGCCCAGTAGTTCTATGTTATTTTACTGCATTCTTGTTAAAAAATGTGGAATCTAAAAAACCTTTACCGAAAGCAAAATATGTCATATATCTTAAAAAGAGGACAGAATTATATGGTGGGCCAGATTCCAAATGAGTTGCTGTCAGTGTAAGTGTTACTTTGGTGTAAGGCCTATCTATAAACAGGCTTACTGCAAGTATCAAATTCCATAACACCTGTTCTCAGCCTGCTCTCAGTGTAAGTGGTCACTTACACTGAGAGCAAGTCTTTTGGAAACAGATCCTAATGCAGAAAGTTTATCATGTTCTAAATGACAACTTTTTGCGTACATATTTTCTACAATAATAGCAGTCAATGTTTGAAATGCATTTAGAGTTTCTTCTAATTGTGTCACTATATTTTTCTCTTCCTTAACTAATTTCCTTCTCAAGAAGTCAAAACTGCCAAACATGTCACTTGAAAGCTAACAGCTCTGTATATAAAAAAAAAAAAAAATCCAGTGTTGATTGAATGTCCTGAAATCAAAAATTATTATTTTTGTATCATGTGTGTAGTCAAAACATTATTTATTTTTTATTTTATTGGTCATGATACTGGGACCAAATCCTTAATAGTCAACACAATGTAGTTACAATCAGAGGCAGTCCTTTATTTTATCTTAGTAATTTAATTAAGGAAAAGTATTAAGGCTGAAAAAAATCAATACTGGTCCAATCCTCCGCAGCCATCTTCAACCAGACTGGTAGCTCTGTATGAAACAGAGTTACAGGACAAAAGTGGGTGAGGTGAACCAAAATGCATGACATGGGGGGAGGGCTGGTGAATAAGTAGGGCATACTGGAGGAGTATCCCTGATGGCTAGAAAAGAGGGCCTATATCCTATGTTTCTCAAGACAAGAAATAATCCTTTACAGTTAACTGTATTTTTATATCTCTTCTTCCTTGTCTTTGCAGCCTTCTGGCTTTGCAGATAGCCTTTCTCATCTGCTGCTTGCCTTTGTATCTATAGTCGGGCAGTTTACTTCCTGCCTATGATCCTGTCTTGTTTTTCTCTTACCTAATATTTGTTTTTCTTTTTTTTCATACCCTTCCTTTGCATATAGTTAATATAACATACACACTACAAACTTTTGCTAAAACAATAGTAGCATTTCAAAAACTGAGTATCCACTTAGTATACAGAAAATACCATAATACAGAAAGAAACACAGATATATGCACATACTCAACACAAATGCTTGCAGATACGCGAACACATACACACAGACACACACACACACACACACACACACACACACACACACGCAAATATATATTAAATAATATATGTCTGTCTGTCTATCTATCTGTCTATACATGCTGTGACAAATTGTTAAGCATTAATAAAAAATGTTCACTGGAGCCAGTTTTCCAATTTGAAGCTTGTTTTTTGCTTAAAAATTTTCTTCTTTATTAAGACAGAAGAAAAACAAAAACAACTGACAGCCACATACTACAATAATTGTCTTCTAAAGTAAACCTGGGTCGCAATAAAGTATTTCCATATTTTTGCAAGAAAAGTACAAATACAGATAGGCCCAAAAATTCTGGTCATGCAGTCTTTGTATTTTTTTTTCCTGTGCTTGTACTATACCACAACAGTTTGCCAGTGAAATCTTTACATACAGCTTTGGATTATCCTCCACACTCTAGGTAAATCCAGTCAGGCAGAGATTATCAGTACAATCCAAAACTACCTGTTTCCTCAACTTCCAAGATTGCCTTCTTCCTTCATAGCATGCAAACCCTTCTCTGACTCCTTTGTGCAATCATATCAAAAAGTATAAGGAAAGCTTCTTATAATCATATTGCATATCACAAGGAACCTAACTAGAAAACAGAGCTTTCCAGATATTCACTAGCAACTCCCTCTCATAGTATGGAACCCTAAATACAGGTGTCCCTAAGGTGTCAGTCCTTGGTTCCCTACTTTTCTCCCTTTTAATCAGTGACATCGCTCTTGCCCTTCTTGACCTCAATCTAACCATGTAAGCAGATATCGTTCTCATCAATTTTAACTCCTCTTCCTCTGACGTAAACAAAACCTACAAAGACGCATTTTGAAATTAGTTTGTTGCTGTTAATAAGCTCTGTGTCATCCCAAGCAAATGTAATTTTGTAGTATTCCACCTGAACAAAGGTATCTGGGAATCACCTTGGATCCTTTCGTATGCCTCATCCAACAGATATGTACAATTATACCCTTACCCCAAATTTATTTTGTAAAATTTGTCACATACTGCCACCAAGTGCAAGATAAGCATGGGTAAAAAAACATTCAGATTCTTATTATGGAAAATATTCTCTCTATATAAAAACTGCACTACTGTTGCAACACTCACAAAATTCAAATGGTCAGAAATAATATGCTGATTTTTTCCTACTCACTGACTATGTGTGGAGTCTGCATGTCCTCCCCGCGGTTGGGTGGCATTTTGAAAGACATGCGTAAATGTGCATGCCTTCGTTGAAGGTTGGACATCGAGCTGGCACCTCGGCGTTCATGAAAATCTACTGCCAATCATTAGCCGACCGGAGTTCCACTGTGGCGACCCCTAACCGGGAAAAGCCGAAAGACAAACAACAACAACCACAACTGACTATCTTATACATCACTGTGGCACATTAAAACACTTCAGGTGCTAAACAGTGAATAACAATGAAACACTGAGGGTGCTACTTTTCAAAATTATCAGTCAAAGCTACTGTCCTCTCCTTAAATCCAAAGTCTCCATTAAGTAGGGCACCAAAGATCAACCAATTCCCAGTAAGACCATGTTTCAAAACAGTCATAGAGAAAAAAATCACTAATAAAATTGGACCTAAGCACATAGAATTACCTTCCACCAAATGTAAGGAGACAATTCATCCTCTGCTCACTCAGAACTGAACTAAAAGAACACCTAACCAAGGATGCAACCTGAATTTAATTTCAGGACAATGGTGAACCACGGCATTTATCTGTTCTAATAGCTTTTCTTTATGCTGCTGTATCTGTCATTGAGGTCATTGATGAATGGAAACAGGATGTTTATAATGTAAATACAATGTTACATATGACATGTAAATGTAATTGCAATGCTTACTTTCATGTAACTATTGTATATCATGGTTTGTTTCCATTGGGCTCAGGTCATGGCTGAAAAGATTCAGATGACCAGCCCACCTACATGATTATCAAGATGAAATACATAACTTAAAATAAAATAAAATAAAATAAATTCAAATTCTAGGACTTCAGTATTTCAATATATATGCATACATAAAACAGTGTAATACTGATGAAAAAATAACTTACTATTACTATTTACTTTCTAGTCCTTTAGTGTAGGACTTAGGTCAGCACAGTAGCGAGTTTTTGCCAAGATTGAGTGTTGTCATGAGATATCTGCTTAGTTGTGGCCCCACATGAATGGAGTGGAAAGTTAGACAATTTTAAACAACAATGCACTGTATACTGCATTCCACTACTACTACAGACTCTTCCTCAGATGCTTGGGAGGGAATATTTTTTTTAAGATACTCCCCTGGACTCACGAATCCTCCGTGTAAGACTAAATAAGTCTTACTCGGAAACTACAGTTGAATGGTATGACATCAGTGTGCCATGCATATTCATGAGGGCACGCTGACCCCACTCCAAATCTAGCACGGACCATGCATGAAGGCAGGGGGCGTGTCTGACTGCCAAGCAGTCCAAAGGTCCACACCCCTGCAAGTGTGTGAATTGTGAAATGTCAACACACATGAGGGAGTCCACTCAAATGTCTACATACCCAACACTACACTCCCTCACATTGTAAACCCCCAGTACAGTTATAAAATGTAAAACGTTAATTTTTTTTCTAATTCCCGGTATAGCTGCCCATATTTGCGTGTGTTTGCGCGGGTGTGCCCATTGCTTAGCTGCAGTTAGCAATTTCGACATTGAAGAGCATAATAAGGAATGTTTATGCAAATTAAGCCAAATAGCAATAGCATGGTGGTAGAGCCTTCGCACAAAGAGGAGGCATGCATGGTTCGAGTCCAACCACTCCCCTTTCTATTTTATGTTTTAAATTAGTATAGGAAATAATTCCTGACATATATGAATAAAATTTTACTAAAAAGCATTGAAATGGCTATGTATCAGTGAACAAAATGTATATTTATAAATATAAGAAGGATCTTGACATATAATTGCCCATAGTTAAGCAGCGCTTTACCCAGCGCAATATAGTTACCCATAGCTAAGCAGCGCTTTACCGAGTGCAATATAGTTGCCCATAGCTAAGCAGAGCTTTACCCAGCACAATATAGTTGCCCGTAGTTAAGCAGTGCTTTACCCAGAGCAATTGGTTTGTGTGGAGGTGCGCACCGTGCCAACCAGCGCACCGTAGGGCAATGTGAAGCAACATAGAGCAAAGTTGCCTAAACACAGCCACACCCCCTAGCCTGTCTGGACAGTAGTAAAATAAAAAGCAATGACAAGGTTCAAACCCAAAACACTGTGCACCATAATCAAAGTACTAAACCACTAAGCCATGACAGCTTAGGATAAACAGCCACTGCTAACATACATATACTTATAAATGGTAGATTAACCATTGCTAAGCAGGTCTGCAGTCAGTCGAGAATTTTCAAAAATGGCCAATCACAAAAAAGTGTGGGAAATGCGGCATATTTAAGCTCCATAGCCGGGAATACTTGCCATAACTGATTGTAGCTCCCATCTGCAGTTAGAATGGCTGGTGCTGGAGAGGGTACTTGTTTTCGAGCGCAACGCTGGGGCATCGAGGAGTCAAAATACATGATTTGGCTCCTTGTCCACCGTCATGAGTCAAGACTCCTGCAGGGTCAGTTCCAAGGGAAAGAGTACAAAGCAGAGGCTTGGAACCGGTTAGCTCATGATCTCACCAGTGCCACAGGCATCCCTCGGACTGGTGAGCAGGTCCGTCACCACCATGCAGACCTGAAGAGATGGAAACAGGACCTACAGAACCAATGGATACAGGAGGCCCATGACATGCAAGATGCCCCACTACTGAGTAGGTAGTCATGGAATGCAGTATGTAAGACATGCTAATTTAGTCTATATAATGGATAGGTATGTCTCAATATCCCTTCATTTACTTCACAGCTGCAGGTGTCCGTGCTGCAAATCAGCAAGCCTATGCAGATAGGCTGCTAAGGCTGCACCACCAGGCAGGTTAATAATTATTCTGCATGTATTGTTATATAAAATAGGAGAGAGAGAGAGAGAGAGCATGAAAAAAAGTGTTGTAGCCCAATAATATAGCCATAAAATGCCCTGAATAATTCCTCTGCATGTACTGTTATATAAGATAAGTCAGAGAGCCAGAAAAAGAGTACAGTAACCCATTAATAAAGGTAACATAAGTCCGGAATAATATCTCTGCATGTACTGTCATATAAAATAAGTGAGCGAGCCTGAAAAAAAGTGTTGTAACCTATTAATAAAGGTATAACATGTCTTGAATATGTCTTCCATATGCACTGTAATATGAAATAAAGGAGAGAGCCTGTAGAAAAGTGTGTAATGTAATTAATAAAGGTATAATACTTGGAATGTGTCTCTGTCACTTACTTTGAAATGTTGTTGTACCCTTGCATTATATAAATAGTACTGTTGTATTAAGTGCTGTCAACCCACAGTTGGGCAGTCCCATATAAAGTGGATGATGGAAGTGCCAGTAGCTGTGAAGCATATATACAGTCAGCAAAAGTCGGTTAATGTCTGGCATGCATAGGTAAATCTGGCACAAGAATAGCTTGTTAATGTGTTTCCCAGACATGTGAGTGTGCTGCATGAAATGTAGGGTTCTGTAGAAATTTAACTGAAAATGTCACGTGAACACATCCAGATATGTAGATATATAAATATAAATAAAATAAATAACTATGTAGCAGTAACATCTGCATCTTGGACAGTTAGTATGTCAGATATAGGTCAGGTATATAATGAACTAGCCAAACCCATTACACAACCTAATGCATGTTGCCTAGTGTAATAATACATGTAGGGGATATACACCTGCAGTCAATAGGAATGTAGTGTAGACTAAAAGTACTTATAAGATGTTAAAGGAGGTTTCTTTCTACACCCTACTGTATGTGCATAAACAATGCAATTCCACACCTCAATGGGTATGTCTAATCTCAAAACATTTGTTGGGACATATGTCCTATTGTTCTATAAATACCTGCATTTACTTTGATGCATGTGCCCTGCTCAAACACCACAATCTTGGTGGCCTGTTGCCACCAATCATCCCTGCATGCTGTTGGAATGTCCACTGTCGTTCAATATATGCAAGTGTTATGCTTGCTGTTCAACTGTTGGAACCCTGGTGTGTTGGGTTAATGGGAATATTACTGCATGCTGTTACAACTAATTTGGAATGCTGTTGTTTATGTTGTAATTAAACACACCTAATCACAGAACATATGGGAAGGCCGGTCCCAGCGGACCCACCTGTCCCTCCTCAGCTGGCGATTGCACCTGGCACCAGCAGGTCCGGTGCCCAGCCCGAGCTCTCCTCCTCCATTGGTCCTGTGCCACCTTTGGGTGGAAGTGCTGCAGGGGATGGGGCTCGTCCCCCCCATGCAAGCGTGGGTGGAGAAGGGCCACCTGTCACTCTCCGAAGGGTCCGGGTTGTGGTGCGTAGGGAGATCCAGTGTTCAGTCGCTGATCCCCTTCGCCAGCTCGAGGCGAGAGTGGCATGACTCACGTGTGAGCCTGCCCCTCCTACGCAACCCCCAGCACAGCCACCCTCGGGGCTGTGAAGGTGCAGTGGTGACTGCCCATGGGTGGGGATCTCAGTTCCACTGTTACCATCTGTGGGCTCATGGGCTTGCGATTTCCAAACATCCGTCCCCGTCAATTGTGTTCACCCACCCCATATGTCATACTCCGCCCCTGTATGCATCTTGTTTGTCTTGTCTGTTTACCTCCCCAACCAATCTCCCCAAATATATCTACTTCCTCTACCTCACTTTCCACTCCCACCTGAAAAAGAATAAAAAAAAAGGGCAATCTGTTCCCATAAAAAAATTACGCCCCATACATAGCTGCCCATTTCACACACATGTCCGCTGGACATGTAAACTGATAATTATAATTGGCAGTACAACATACTTTGTTGTCCTCACCCCTCTCTCAGGGGTGGAAGGTTTCAAATTTCACTCCAAATTTATTGCATATGCACAGCTGTTGCTGGTAAAGAAATGGGCAGCTATGGACCTTCCCTACACCCATCCTGCACATCCCGAGCTTGTTTCCCCTACTGTCTTTCCCTCTTTGTGTCCCCTTTTTCACCACTTTCCTATCTCCCCATTTTCTTTTCTTTCAAAGAAATTAGCATGGGGGTTAGCGAGAGTAAGCACTTTTAAGCAGTAGTTAGCGGGTTTGAGCAAGTGTGCACATGTGTGTGCTTAGCTAAGTATTGCTAAGCATCGTACAAACCCGCACAAACCCACTTGCAACTGCTTAAAAGTGCCTTAGTCACTCTGCATGGCAGGGCCCTTGTTCTGCTGAGCAGCAAAATAAAACACCTCTGTCAGTCTCGAACCCCGGACACACTACACTGCATGAAGTACCACTAGGCCACAGTAGATATACAACAAGTTGGCACTGTAATAAATGTATCATGCATTACAATGAGTGAATGTAAAGGGAAAATAGGAATGCCATAACAGAAATCTTGTTCTGTGGATCTTTACCAGCAGTTGTTGTGGAATTGCATGACATGACTGTGAAAAGAGAACCAGCCATTCTAGCAGGAAATAATGTTACAGTAGCACTTTACAAACCCAACACAGTATCAGAGCAGGATAAACACTGGCATATTTGAATAGGGCAGTGGCCATACTTCCCAACTGTGACTGCTTTTCCGGGATGTCCCTGATTCATAAACAAATGTTAGCTTTGTCCCTCAGAATCCCTCTGAAAAGTACTGACATTAGGCAGAAAAGTGGGGAATTACACTTAATGAATAATGTCAATAAGTATAGTACACACTGCATGCACGTCCAAAAAGGTGTATTAATACATATGCTCTGATTCTCTCACAGTCTCAACTTAATGTCTGTAATATATTACAGGTGCACTCCACTTATATGTACCTTTCCCTGAGGCTGTTCAAATATATACCTGAGTGTATCAGAGGCCTGGCAGAGGCAGAAACACACAGGCATTTCAGCTTTTCTGCTGTTACACACTCTGCAAATAGCTTTAGAATGAGTCCCACAAGCATACCCTTATGTAGGAGTACAACACAGAAATATCAAAGGATGTAGCCATGTACTGTTAGCAGCCAACTGTGACAATGCCATTGTTCCAGTACAGAAAAGACCGGTGTGGTGCACAGACAAAGAATAATAGGATAACCTCTGGCTACCATCTGGATATGTCCACAAGTGGGAGCTACGCAGACAGACTGCTTGCCTTGTTAGACTAACAGGTATACAGCAACCCTGTATGTTCAGCAAGATAAACATCACAGAATAATATATAATGCTCTCTGTACTTCTGCACCCCTACCCAAAATAACAATATATCTGTGTATTCAGGCTCTACCAAGGATGTAGGTAGGCATACTCAGTACTGACATGTGTCCAGTTGTCTTGAGCAGCCTGTGCTAATGTCAACACAAATAAACAACAAACTGCTCAGAAGTGAGGTAATTAATATTTACAGTATAGTAGTTCACAAACAATTCATGTGCCAGAGGAATACATTGCAATGACTACTTTTGTATGGCAGTTAATTGTCTAATTAGAAAATAAAGTACATACTCTCATGTATCTTGTGTTAGCATTTGGAGGTGTGAGTAAAATTCTACACTGACAAGTGTGTACTAGAAGCAGCAACATTCAGGTTTGAGTACAACATGCAAATCACTGGCTACAACCCTAGCTTCAGAGATAAGAAGTATACCAACCATCTGACTGACACAACGGTGTCCACAGCAAACAAGCAGGGGCCCCACTTTGGAAAGCTGAAAGGGCTGCGCCTACCTAACCTAGCATTTTATAGCAGTGGGCTGCTATGACAGTGAGACTGCAATTACCACACAGCAGGCTGCATACAATTAGTACATGGTGGGCACCAATTGGTGCAAAGGCCATCACATGAACATGTGCAGATACCTTGAAAAGCAGGCTGTACTTGCTGTCTAAAAATGCAATAATTTCATTGCAGCAAGAGAGAGAGAGAGACAGAGACAGAGACAGAGGCAGAGACACAGACACAGACAAAGACAGACAAAGAGACAGAAACAGAGAGACACAGAAAAAGAAAGAGCAACAGACAGAGAAAAAATAAATAAATAAAAAAAAATATTTCCTTTAAAAACAAACGGAACTGAGCTATACAAAGGAAAGGTATGTAACACATATGTATTTGCTGGCATGTAGTAGATGTTTATGAAGAGTACTCTACATACTGTGAATCATCCATATGTGGCAGCAGTACGTATCTATATGTATCTGTACATGTGCATAGGGCAAGGGACATACTGCAACTGTTTGTGAAGAGTGTGTGTATATATATATATATATATATATATATATATATATATATATATATATATATATATATATATATATATATACGTTGTTAAAGTTTGTTATGTGCATATTTCTATGTAGGTTGTAGTGTGTGGCAAAGAAATCAGCATGCAGTGCTGGTATATGACATGCTGTGGTTAAAAGCTGTGGGTATGCTCTGTCAGTTTTGCAGTGTTGCAGCCAGTGAGGCCTGCTAAAGCTACATGGGCTGAGGACACCTTCAATGCAGTCTGCACAACACTGTGCAATATTTTTACATAACTGTATATCTCACAACTGTTGCATAATTGATATTCCCACCATGTATAGTGGACTGTATATGTGCCTATATGTACATCTATATGTACAGCAATGGATGTTTATATGTATGTGTGTATGTATGTGTGTATATATATATATATATATATATATATATATATATATATATATATATATATATATATATCTATATATATATATATCTATATATATATATATATATATATATATATATATATAGATAGAGGGAGAGAGACATGGGGCATACCTGCTGTGACAGGTGCCTGGCGACCAAGGTATGGACTGAAGCTCAGTGTTGACACTGCAGTGCCATCCCTTCTTGCCAGAACACTGTACCCATTAACTACCACATAGTTGGTAGTCTACCTAACACCGAAGGTGTGATAAGGGAACTTGGGACACAGGTGGACAGTAGCCCCCCCTTTGATAATCACTTTGCCACACTGGTCATGTACTCTGTCTACGTGGTACACGTCATCACAAAAGGTGTGTCATCTAGGGAAATATAGGTCAGTGTTCCCCTCTACTTATCACACTTAAAACCTATTGGAGAGTACAATGCCAACTACAGCAACTTTAAAGGCCATAGACATACCTCACAAAGAGTAATACCAGCCTCAAACAGATGTCCTATGCAGACTGACTCACAAAACCACAGCTACACTGTGTTGTATACCGCCTACCCAGAGGTGACCTCTGCCTAACATACTGAGCTATGTCACACCCATAGCTGTTGTTGGACATCCTCCACGTAAACATATTACAATCCCTCCCAGATACATGCTCTAGGGCCCTACACCTTGTCAGCTCACTAAACAGCACATGCTGGAGGGATAGACTCCTGACTCAGAGTCATGCCATACTCTGGAACAAACCAACTATCAATAGCAAACAAAGCTCCTCATTAGCAGTTGTCATAAATACTCCTGATGATTGTTTGAAAGATAGGAAATACACCCCGGGAATCACCTCTGTGGCTCTGGTTGACAGGGGCAAGTGAAATTAAATTACATGTGTGTCAAAGGCCAGGGTAGTGTATGGCTAGGCTGCTGTAGGCCCTAGGGCCAATAGCGTATTACCTACCCATGACACGATGCACACACACATGTACTTAGTGCAATAATTACTATGTGAGGTTGACTGAGTGTGATGGTGAATGTGTTGGTGAATGTGTGCAAGGTCTGTAAAGGTGTGATAGCTTAGTGTGAAATTGTTTCTGTCATGGTAGTTTGTGTCCTAGCTGTGATCCCAGCAAAAGATGTGTATGCTATTTCTAGGCAGAAAAGGTAGGATGGCATTCGGTGTGACGTAGTCCCTTGTTGTCGACTGTGGTGTCCCATCATAGGCTAAAACAATACATGTATGCTTAGTGAGTGGTACTGCTGGTGAATCCAACTCCCATATGAACTGTAGTACTACCTGAAGCTGTAAGCCTAAACAGTACAGTATGGTGTATGTTCACATTGCTTGGAAACACTGTTTTGTGTGTTACCTGTAGTCCTCACAGATTACATACCTCAGGCATAAGGTTTTGTAAGTAGTGACACACAGTACTGTATGGTACACAGGTAAAGCTCATATGGGTTGGCATACATTTGTGTGTTGTATGTATGTCTGATGTGTGTGTAATTATGCCTGTACCATGCCCTCGATCATATCTGTGTTACAGGGTATACGTGTGTATCTAGCAACATGTACAGTCTAGTACAGCAGTATGCCACCTATATCAACAACTGTGCACATATGTTAGGCAGGGGTTTGGCATCAAAGACTACTGTGGTATACTGGTAAGACTGTAACTGTACTTTACATTCATTGCAATGGATGACATATTTCTTCATGCATTAGCTTGATATATACTTCCTGTGGCTAGGTGGTGTATTGTGTCACATACAGTGTGTCATGTACTGTTGTATAGTCTTACATACTGGTTTCACTTTGTTGCTGTGCAGAACATGGTTTAATATATAGAACGGGCCAGGCACTGTCAGGCAGTTGTGGGCTGAACACTGATATGCGGTATTAAAAGTGTGTATCTACTGACAGCCAATAGGTTGCTATATATGGCATTTCATTGATATCTGTACTTTAGAATGTTAAGTATGCCACATGACTTGCTCACAATTATTGTTTTATTTTCTTCCAGGGACATGTCTCACCATCGCAACCCTGCATATTCCCCTGAAGAAGAGGAAATAATAATATCCACCCTACTACAACATCACACCCTACTGTTCTCCAGAACCAGCCAGGACCAGCATGAGTGCACTGCACTGTGGCAAGATGTTGTCCATCGGGTGAATGACGTAGGCATGCATAACCGGACTTATGAGCAGGTACTCCATCACTGCAGTGAATTAATTAGACATGTCCGGCAGCATGCCTCCGATGTTCGCAAACAACAGCTTGCCACAGGTGGTGATGCAGCATTACATCCGCCCCTCACCAGAGTGTAAGAGCTGCTCCTCAATATGCTGGCTCCTGGCCAACCACTACAACAGACATGTGTCATCATGGAGGCCGGAGTCACCCAGCAAGTTGACTCAGAGCGTGCAGGTAACATGGCATATCTGTAGACTACTGTTAGCTCGATTGTTAGAACATGCATATGTCAGATGTGTACTGTGTATTTAGAAGATGTGAAGCCTGGTGTTGTGCAATACTGATAATTTGGAACATGATCTGTATGCCTGTGACTGTCACCCGTTGTAGTACTCTCACAGCAGCAATGCCATAGTTGTTGACACTGACAAACTGTCTCATATCATTGTAGGTCCCTCTGGTGTGACAGCAAGACAGCAGACCCATGCTGGTGAGTGTTCTACATTTAATATAGCAAATAACATGTGCATGTCATAGGTGAGTTGTAGGCCATATACACATGTAAAACACCTACACATAATGCATGCTCTGCATGTTTTCTGTGGGACTATGCACATCCCAGTAACATGAGCAGCTGCCTCAAACACATGCAATACACAGAGCATCCCAAACAATTGTGGTACACTGTAGTGGACATTGTATAGGCAGAGTCAATACACATGCACACAACATACACCACTTTGTCATACGCAGTAAGTGTTAATATGATACACATGGTGTATTTAGACACCTGCTGTAAGGTCAGACTCCAGTATCCCAAATGTCATCCACACATCACACATACTATACCTGAGGGGTAGAGGCCTATCATTGGGCAGTGCAACACTCTTCAACACACAACACATAACATGAATGATGTTAGGCAATGCTCCCTATTGAACACCTTACATACCCATGTAACAACTGCCTGTGAAATAGTTAATGTAACCACAGTGCTGCAGTTCAGGTACAGCAAGATAGTTGCCAGTGTGGCACACATTAGTGGCCTTGAGTGGCCACATGATGATGCCTGATGATGGCTCATGGTACTTCACTACATCCAGTTACAGTAACTACAGTACTACACATAGCATTCATTGCTATACACCTGACAGTTGTGTGCATCCAGCCATGGTATGTATACCTATGAGTGATGGTGCACAGGACATTGAAAAGCATTTAATACTTGCACAGCAATGTTGTGTCCATGTACACATTGTGTTCCAGGGTGGGGCCAATCGTTGAACAACACACATGCATCAAAGACATGTATACTGTTATTAACAAGGGCTCTCTACACTCGCACTGCATGCTGTTGAGCAACACACATCCTGCATGCTGACACCTGTGATAGGACTCTTTGGCTTGTGATACTGTACTCCACCATCAACCACTAATGAGTATGTTCTGGATTGCTGTTGGTGTGTGTGTGTGCGTGTGTGTGTGTGTGTGTGTGTGTGTGTGTGTGTGTGTGTGTGTGTGTGTGTGTGTGTGTCTGTGTGTGTCAACTTTAGTGAGTAGTGTATTTGTGTTCATGTGTGCATGTGTTCATGTGTGCATGTGTTCATGTGTTCATATGTTCAGGTGTTCATGTGTTCATGTGTGCATGTGTGCATGTGCTCATGTGTTCATGTGTGCATGTGTTCATGTGTGCGTGTGTTCATGTGTGCATGTGTGCATGTGTTCATGTGTGCATGTGTGCATGTGTGCATACATCATGTACAGATTGTAAAGTGTGTTTCCTGTCTTTCTCTCACAGGTGCAGAGGTTGTGTTGGTTGAGTGCAGCAGGGAACCTGAAGTCACTGCCACAAATAGTGGAAATGATGATACATGTGTTGCGGCACAGGCAGGTTTGACAGGGTCTGTCATTGGGCTGCCAGTTGATAGTACACAGCTTTCCACCCCATCTATGCACACATTCATACTGCCAATACATCCCTCATCACCAATGTCCTTAGCTGAGGGACAGCATACAGTAGGCATTGACCAGGATAGTGTGGTATCTATGGCACATGCATCCCCTCACAGAAGCCATACCCAGATTCCTGGAATGGTACCACATAAGCAGAAGTCCAGGGGTTCTCGTGGGAGCACTGCTGGTCATAATGCCCCTGGCAGACATGCCCCCACAGGTCTTACAACCTCAGATATGTTCTGGGCTGTAATGCAGGCACAGGCACATATGGAACGGTACACCAGACAGGGACTAAGGGCGCAGAGGGCCCATAACACCGCTATCAATGACAGTATCCGTGACCTTACCGGTGCGATCCGTAATTACACCGAGGTCATTGATAGACATTGGGGGGAGACATTAGATGTCCTCCACAATCCCATGTCCATGTGCCAGGACAGTGCAGGATGGCTGAGACATGGACATGGACGTATGCCAGCAACATCATCAGCTGGCAGTCATCGTGGATGACACATAAGTCACAGCCACTACCATAGTGGCAGTACTAGCCGCAGCAATGTTGGGGCTGGGCTGTCAATAGACCACCATAGAAGACCACGTGCACGTGACTCTGGCCAGTCCCAGCAGGGACATGGGTCCATTCGACATCCCTCTTCCTCTGATGATAGTACCCAGTCTGGCTTAGTACCCGATACTGTCCGTGGCACCTCTGCCAGGCACAGGTACTGTGTCCGTGGCCAGAGACGGTGATCTGTACAGCCTGGCAGGTACAGTCTGTGGCTGTCCCACAACCTCCTGTATTTGGCAGCCACATGGTGGAACTGTGTACATGCAGACACACACACATAAACTAAACACCTAGGGTTAACACATACACATACACATTACATCAACATTGACCCATGCTGTACTGTTGTCCCTCACACACACACACACACACACACACACACACACACACACACACACACACACACACACACACACATACATGTCGATTGGATGGGTCAATGTTGGGCTCTGGCAAACCAACAACACACCCTGTGAATATGATGAACCTGTCCCACTTCCTGTCATCTGTAACATTGATGCAGGAACAGGCTAACATGGTGCTGATGCACAGGGTGACTTTATAGCAGTGTAGCAATGTTAGCATGTTGTCAACAGTAAAGTGTAATAATATCCTTGTAGGTATATCTGAGCAGGCATGATGCATTAAAGCTATGATTATCAATGTAGTATTGTTTACACCAGTGTTAATTCGAAAAATGTATTGTCCGCCCATGTGCCACTTGGCTGATGTGTGTAGTTCTGGCAGCATGTGTTGGTGAGTGGATAGTATGTGTGTGATGTGTGCAGTACAGATTTGTAGGTGTACATTTGTGAACATGGTGGAGGCGCACTGTCTGCATGTATGTAAATAGTGGACACATGGGAAGGGTGACATGCCCTGTATTACACAGTGTTAACACTTCATAGTTTCTATTGGTGGACAGTATGCATTTTACTACACATATGTTTTAACTTGGGTACACATGTGTGTATGACATGGTTTGACACCATGCTGTGGGTGATACTGTTACTATATGTCATTGGTTTGCATTCTGGTAGTATACACAACCACAACAGCCTGACTATAGCCAATCATTAGATGATGTCTTGACAACTGCCACAGAGATGTAGGAAACTCAGTAGCATTTGGATCCTTCCAGTACTATACTATACCAGTAACCAGTGGTATTGACCACCACCCATTCCTGGGACCACTCCTGTTTGGCATGTAGCCCTCTTAGGTACAAGCAAACACACTAGGGATATGTCCTTCCTAATCTGGTAATGCATACAGTGGCCTACAATGCATTCTCTGGATGAGACACTTATCCTCCACAAGGGTATCATACAGACAGATACCTGTTGTTCAACCCATGCTGTAAAGCTATAAGCCAACTACAGTATAGTCATCCACATTTACTAAACATAGTATCCCGACAGTACCACATAGGTAGTAGCCCACAACATGTAGAACGGGTACAGATGTGTACATACAGCCATGTGTTATGTCATCTGTCCTTTGGTATTCACATTTCCAAAGGTATTCTGAAGTCCCTTGGTGTATCACATAAGCAATAAGGGGTCTGTATGCATATCCATGAAGTTGTTGTACACCTATAATGAATGTCCATTACTGACAGACTTTGTTGTGTTTGAACATGTCTGAAATATACCCCAGGCATGAACCCTCACTCACACTATTCTATAGAAATTGTCATGGGTGTGTGTGACACAGATGACCTAGGCCACAGATCACCCCAGTGGTTGGCCTTGTCACAAACATACATATGTGATCTAAGGTCTGAGAAGCAGCAGCACAATCTGTCAAAGGTAACAGATGTATTCATGTAGAAAGCAGGCTTCACACCTATGAACTAATTGAGGCCACATGTACATATATGTATTTGCCACACAGATACCTGAAGTGTGCAATGCACATACTGTTGTTTTACTGATATGTCATACAGTAGTAAAAGCAAAACCCACGTCACATTGACCAACGGTGTCACACAACACACTGAGCAATTGTAGGATTCAAACCCCTACCTACCAATGTTATGATACTAGAGAGATACACATTAGCACAACGTGCTATATGCTTTACTGGGAGTTTTTATTTCCACTGCTGTATTTGTGGGATGCTGACATCATCAGACTTGCCAAAGAGGTATATACTTCTTTTAAGGTGTTTTCCTAGTCTCCAAAAAGGGCACTCCTCTCAAAGTAGATCACACACAAACATACACCCCCCACACACATAGCAATTGCAGGATTCAAACCCCTACCAAATTATGTTATGATACTAGAGAGATACGCATTAACATGACATGCTATATGCTTTACTGGGTGTTTTTATTTCTCCTGCTATATTTGTAGGATGCTGACATCATCAGACTAGACATGGTAATGTGTGTGCGCTTTGTTTTATGCAATCCCAGGACTGAGCCATGGGGGGCAGCAGGTGTTACCAGCTTGAACAGGACTCCACAATTCTTAGCTTGTGTGATCTATCTGTGGATCAGTTGCCAATCCATCATATGACAATACATATTTATGCACAGGTTGTTGATTTTCTGGATATGACATGTGTCTGGGATGTTGGCAAAAGGGCTATTCAAAGTCTATGTGGGATGTGTGTAGCTCATTTCAGTGAAGTATGCCCTGGGTGGTTGCCTTGCAAACAGTCTAGCAGGTTTGGGAACCATGATCTGCCCATGATCAAACCAAAGTTGGTAGGGTTGTGTGTTTGTAGGCTTCCAATAGCTCTGTTTATGACTTCAATCATGATGGACTCCATGGCCTTGCAGATCAGACTTCATAGGCTTATAAGACTATAGTTCCCATGGTCTGTTGTGCACCAACACTTGTGGAGTGTGCCATATGTTACTGTAACCCACTCAACAGTTTCATATCCTGTAGAGAGGGTGAGGCTTAACAGACTGTTCAGGTGCAGGGTCTGTTTGTTCTGCAGTTCACTTATGACACCTACAGGGAAACAATGTAATCCAATTGATGCCATGATGCCATGTTTTCAGCTTTGGAAGGAGCTGTTTACCCATTCTACATGTGATATCTCCTGGTATGATGATAGGGCCTTTTGTCAGTGGGAGGTGGGTATGTATGTATGGGCCTGTCTGACAGGATGTTGGTATTGTCAGTCATTTACAGTTGGCCCTGACTCAGGACATATATGAATGTACATTGCTATTTATGACATAGCTGAAGGAAGTTTCATGGTTCTGTCTGGACTCCTTCGCAGATAATCTTTCCATAACCTGGATTTGATAATGTTTGGAGTGCACATTGTTTATTGATTATACTGACTGCAGGTTTTTTTATCTTCTTTGCTTTCCCACTTTCTATGAACAACCTAAGCAGCTGTAGTACATATTTGATTATGACAGGGTTCCAATATATTACATATGTGTCTGTTGCCATATAACTGTGTGCACAAGGCAGGATTGGTGAATAGTGAGAGGTTCCTGGGTTAACACATGCAACTGCCAGATATGTGTGGCCCCCTACTGTACTCAGACATGGCCTAAGTGTGTGAGCATGCACAGTTTGACCTTCCAGTATTTTGTTGCCTGACATTTGACTCATTTATTCAAGTGTGTGAGCATGCCAAGTGTGACCTTTCAGTGTGTTGCTGTCCGAAGTCCACTACATTTGTTGACGTGTGTGAACACACCCAATATTAACATTTATACTATATGTGTGTTGAAAATCAAGTTATATTTTTACTGCAGGGCTCACCTTTGTGTCATAACTCGACAGGGATTATGCTGTGCCTGCAGGGTTTCCATGAGACACTTTGCATAGACTTATCAACATTTCTTCATACAGGCTGACCAGTGAAATAGTGTCATGGTTTAGTGGTTCAGTACTGTGACTATAGTGCACAGTATCCTGGGTTCGAGGACTGTCACTGCTTTATATTTTCATACTGGGCAGACCAGACTGCTTAAGGAACAGTAAAGCAAATATGAGCATGTTTACCTGCTTTTGCTCAACTATGCCCAACTTTGACCGAACCTGCCCAACATTGCTCAATGTTAGCCAACATTGCTGAACGTTGCCCAGTATTGCTCAACATTGCGCAAAGTTGTGCTAGTTAGTGTGTGCAATTTTGTTTACATATACTAAATAGTAGTAAAAGCTGTTTAGCACTGCTTTATATTGCTTAAAACATGGCAATCATGCCTCAGGTGGTGCTGCAGGGCTTCGGATGCACATAGTACACTCCCTATACATGTTTGAAAACAGGTAGTGTGAGGCATCCCTTTTACTATATGTGCGAGTCAGAAAGAGGTATAATTTCCAGGGTTCCTATTGAGCCAGTGTATGTGCTATGCGTTGCCTCTTAGCCAAGGCCAAAGCATACTGGCATGCCTCCTTCTGCCTACTGGGGCAGGCTCAGATTGTTCCTCCTCTGAGTCACTCTCTGCCTGTGATGGCCTTGGCAATGGTGGGAGGCTGTTTGGCCCGGCCCTATGCTGCACCTTCTGCAGGTGTTTTCACAGGATCATATTATGTAGCATAGCACATACCATGACAATTAGGGTACATGTAGCTGGTGAGTACTGCAAGGCTCCACCAGATGTGTCCAGGCACCGGAACCGTGACTTGAGCAGCCCAAACACACACTCGATTACATTTCGTGTTTGTGCGTGTGCCTCATTATGGTGTTTCTGCTCAGGTGTGTATGCATTTCTGATGGGTGTCATCAGCCACGGCTCCAGTGCATATCCAACATCCCCCACTAGTTGACCATGAGGTATGTCCCCATTGGCAAATGTCTGGTAGAGCTGTGTCAGATGTCAGATATGGGAATCATGATAGCTTCCAGGGCAGCCAGCACACACATTCAGTATTATGCCCTGGGCATCACACAACACCTGGCAGTTGATGGAGGGGAAGCCCTTGCGGTTAAAGTAGGCCCTACCTCGCTCACCAGCTGGTGCTTTGATGCGTATGTGCGTGCAGTCTATTGCACCCACTACCTCAGAATATTCTGCTATTTGCTGGAAAAGATGCATATTGCTGGTCAATACCTCATGGAAATTGGGGAAATATACATGATCACTGACATGTGCTGACATGGCATTCAGGAACTGGTGCAGTACCCTGGATGCCGATGCCTGTGAAATCCCCATCATACCACCAGTTGGTCTCTGGAAGGTACTTGTTGCTAGTATTCTTAGGCCAACACATACCTTGGTTTCCACTAGGATGGGTTCCCCACTGTTGGTTCTGTGTGTGAGGTGTGGCCTGCACAGCTCAACAATTTGCTGCATGAGGTCTCTGTCCACTCTATAGTGCTCCACTATCTCCAGCTCATGTAGCCCCTGGTAGGTTACCCTAGGCCTGTACACTCTTCTCCGTCTCCTCACTGTGGGTTGCTCAGCAGCATTCGCATTGTCACCACCCTCAGCATGTTGCATATGTCGGCTTATAACAGCAATGGCAGCCCCTAACATTTCTTTGTCTCAGTAAAGCTTTTTAAGTTTTCACTTCTGTTAGTTTACTGCAGTGTTGCAGTGTCTCTAAGGAAGACATGGTGGAAAGTTGTTTGCAGAGTTTTAAGTGCTGGGCTGGGCTGGGCTAGTGTACTGCCTGTGTAATTGACTGATTCTGATTGTTTTCACCTGCTAGCTCTGCTAGTTCTCCTTGGTTATCTTCCTACTATTTGTTGTGCTTCCTTTTCCCTTTCTATTTCCACAGGGGGCAGCGCCGAGCAAACAAGTGCAAACGCGCACACCAGCTCACATGCGTGCACACATGCTTACACAGCCTAACACTTGCTGACTCCTGCTTGAATGCGTAGACACAGGCGCAAACGCGCTTACACAGATTTCAACAACCTTACACATGCTTACTCTGGCTTAAACATGCGCACACAGGCATACACGTGTGCACACAGTCTTACTTGGATTAACGTGCACCCATGCGCAAACACGTTGCAGACACTTCAACAAGAAACTTTAGTGTTATCCACGGCATACACCTTCAATTTCTTGGCTTTACTTAGGATACCTGTTGACACACCTCTTCCAGTGATGAGTAACTGACAGCAAACGCTTGCCACTCTGCTCCAATGAGCTTACTTTTATTTATTTATTTTATTTATTTATTTAACATTTGTTGACCGGGAATGTCCGACTAGGTTCCACAGAGCCTGTTTTCAGCAGAGGCCCGGGGAGAAATGCTCCATTCTTTCATACATACCCCCCTCGTGATGTCACCTATCTTCTACTCTGATACTCCCCTTATCCTACTCTTACACTCCACAGACTTTGCTCATTTGCCATGTAAAATTGGGATTCACTATCCTTACCCTCATTTGCATAGGATTGCCTACTAATGCTTAGTTACATCTCTTAGACTGAGCTTCCCCCCTTAGCAACCTCTACTCAGTAGCCATGTTGTCTTCAGCCTGCCATTCACTTGCATGGCAAATTAATATTTTGAATGAAATCCCTATTTGTGCCTTTTATTTTTTATTTTTCTGTTTTTTAGAGCACAGCATGTTTGTGCGGTGCTGCGCTGCGCTACGCTTAAACTTTGGAGACTGAGGTAAAAAAAAAAATTTTTTTTTATTTTGCAATGGGGAACATTGCCAATGGCCATATATTTGGCCATTGGCATGCTTCCTCAACTGGATGCATCCTTTATTTGGAACTGTCACGGCTCCGTTTTGCTATTTGCAGAACGGTACTCAGTTGCCAACAGAGTACATTTCTGCAAATAACACTACTCTTACTCGGACAGGTTATGGTTTCCTGGATCGCAGATTTACCTCATTTGCATAGCTTTCGGCAGCAAATGAGGTAATTTGCATAACCTAGCCCTGTCCGTGTAAGAGTCGTTTTAGGAGCTCTCTTGCACACCCCTGCCGGCTGTTCCTGGATCGCTCGGCAGACATGTTGGCTGCATGGAGTCTTACTCTACTCTTAGACTCCATGCAAGCCTTTGTCAATCCGGCCTACTGTTTATTGAAGGACTGCACTATTTCTTTACTGTAATCTCCAATACCTTCTGGCTAATTATTATAATGCTACTGACACAGACCATATTTAACACATGAGAATACATATATACCTAACCATATATAATATTATAGTACATTTTACAAAGCACTATATAGCGTTACAGTGAAAAATGTTTCTGAATGGACTGGAAGCATCAATGTTACTCTGAGAACCTGTTTGTACTTTTTGAATATTTCCTTGATAATGAAATGCAAACTTTATTTATTCATTTATTTATTTATTTATTAATGTTTATATAATATCACTACTCAAAATTTCCAGAATTTGACAAGTTAAGATATATGTTGAGCACAAATATGACTGGAATACATTCTCTTGATAGATCTGAAATGTTAGACCATGGGCATTTGCTTATTAGATAAGAGTTCTGAAACTTCTGTCAATATTTGAAATGTATGCATTGCAACAACTATTTTCAAATGCAATGGTGAGGTAGAGTGGATAAAATAAACTGCATCGTACAATATAATAATGCAGTACCTCTGGCAAAAGTTGAGAAAAAATAAAAAAGAACAGACTCCGACCATGGAAAATTAATTAATTTAATTAATAAAAATAAAAGCACATCAAAATAGTTCCATAAGTGCTTTCATCTCTCAGGGAGACTTCATCAGATAAAATCAAACAATTACCAGCCATCTTACATATTAGTTTAAAGTACATTCATTTACATAATTCAATCTACTTAATTACATGCCATTCAGCTTTAAAGCTACAATACATCACATTGGAAGTCATGGTAAAACACCAGCCTTTTCTCTTAAAACTGATTGTATAGAAACTTGATCATTTAAACCAGGTAAAAATGTGGCATTTCATTTTAACTGCCAAACTAACTCTCTTTTTAAAAGCATTCTCTGCCAGTCACCACCCCTTGGATTAATTTTATTTTTTTCCAAGATCCCAAAGGTGAACCTTCTAAAGTTGGGGCAAACCAGTGAATGTCTGTACAGTGCATTTGTATCCTTTTTCTTATTGATATCATAAAAATATTTATAAATTCTCATCTTTGGTGCTCTTTCTGTTTACCAATGTAAAATCCTGCACAGTCTTCACACTTAGCTAGCTATACCACTCTACTTGTAGTACAGTTAACATTA
Organism: Protopterus annectens; assembly: GCF_019279795.1. Lineage (NCBI taxonomy): Eukaryota > Metazoa > Chordata > Ceratodontiformes > Protopteridae > Protopterus > Protopterus annectens. The sequence continues at coordinate 993,632,507 of NC_056725.1, forward strand.
ACAAATGTCACCTTACTGTGCAGGATATTATTCAGCACCAATATTTTTTCTTTGTTAATATAACTACACTGAGTACAACTTTCACATGGTGATGTTCCCTTTTTACTAACATTCTCTTGCTCCAACCCATTTTCCAATAATTGCTTAAAATTTCTCCCTGTCTTATATACAAAAATGGGCTCATGCTCACTAGTTCATTAATCTCTTTATTCACCCTAAAGAGGTACCAATTCTTAATCACCATTTTCCTAATGTCTTTTGAATAGCTGTTCTGTTCTAAAACTAGTGCCTTTTCATAACGCCCATTCCTATAATTCACATTCGCTCTTTCAAACTCCCTTCCTAGAAGTGGTTGATATTTACTTCCCCAACCTTCCTTCACTTCTTTGAAAATGCTTTCAATCATTAACTTATGGTATCCTCTGTCCAAGAACATGTCCTGTAATTTATTCAATTCTGCCTCAAAGTCATCTCGCACGGAGGTCATTCTTGCCACACAAATGGCTTGCCCTTTCACTAAGCTTCTTTTCTGGAAGTGTGGGTGGTTGCTGCTGTAATGCAAATAAGCATTACAAAAAAGTCTCTTTCCTAAAAATATTTGATTTAAAACCACATTCTCTATGTGAAATACTAGTATCCAAAAAACTTATACTCTCCTTATTCCATCAGTGTGTAAATGTGAATAAGTGAGCACTAAAGGTGAGAATTTTATTTTTATTATTTTTATTTATTTTATTTTACATTTGTTAACCGGGCTAGTCTGGCTGGATACATGTCCATTTTCAGCAGAGGCCCGAGGAGAAAAGCTCCACTATCAGACTAAGACACTACAGATTAGGAAGTAACTAAATAAAAACAAAGAATCAAATAACATAATGTACTCAGGTGAAAAACAATTACATATATGGTTTTCATGGACTAGTCTAAATAAATGACAAACAAAGTTCAGACAAGGGGATGAGGAGAATAAGCTCAAGTCTTAGATAATACAAAATAAAGTTAAAAAAATATCAGTAGTAACTGGTCGTGACAACAAAAACAGGTATTGCTAAACTAAATATTATACAGTGTTAAGTATGCAGGTTGCTAGAGAAACATGTATTATACAGTGTTAAGTATGCGGGTTGCTAGAGAAACAGGGTAGTAAATGTAGTTATTGTTAAGGAAAAGGGAGAAAATAAAGTAAACTGAAAGAGGAAAAAGTACAGTAATTATTAGGTACAAGTATTACGGACTAAGTAGGTCAAGGGAATAGCCAGTTGTAGAAGGAGAGGAGGAGGTAAAGATATTGATGAAATGTAAATGTAGCAGTATAATAGGAGCTCAGATAAAATGAGCAAGAGACAGAAAAAAAAACAGGAAGTCAGAGGGGGATGCAAACAGAAATTTGAAAAAGAGTGATGGTACGGAAAAGGGGGCTGTGGAAGTCAGTGAAAGTTAGTACAGGGGAGCAAAAGTACTCAGGAGCAGAGTAGAGTGAGTAATAAGGTACTTGAGTTCAGTCGGGATTGGAGCACGGACATAGCCAATGAATTAATAGGTGAGTTTTCATTTGTTTTTTGAAAAGGTGACATGAGGCTAGGGAGGTCAGCTCTGCTGGGAGTTTATTCCAGTAAGAACCGATAGTGTTTGCAAATAGGGAATCCCCTGATTTATTATGAGATTTCAATGTGGTAACTAGAAGCTTGTTGGCTGATCTGAGTGTAGTGAGATTTTTATAAGGAGTGATGATTTTGTTTAGTATGGGTGTGTTGGAGGGGTAATGTAGAATTTTAAAAGTGATGATCAGTTGTTGTAGGAGTATTAGGTTTGGGAGTTCAAGCCAGTTTAGTTTCTTTAAGTTATGACAGTGATGAGTTTGGAATGGAGAGCCAGTGGCAAATCTGGCTATACTGTGGTAGGCATTATTTAGTTTTTTCAGATTAGCTTTAGATATGTTGATAAAGGAAGGAGAGGCATACAGTAATGTAGAAATAAGGTGAGTTTGGGCTAGAGCCACTCGGGAAGTAGCTGTAAGAAAGGGCTTAAGTCTGTACAAGGCACCAATTTTTTTATTGACTGTCTTGATAGTTAAATCAATGTGATGGTCAAAATTTAGCTGATTATCTATGGTGACACCCAGCAGTTTGGTGCAATAGTCAGGTTTGATGATAGTGCCATTACAGGATGCAATGGAAAAAGTAATTGGAGTGGATTTAAAGGTTGGGGTGAAGAGTAGTAGTTTTGTTTTTTTGGGATTTAGGAGGAGACAGATGTGTTGAAACCATTTTTCTGCTGCAGTGAAGACCAATTGGGTAGCAGAGTGGAGTTCTGCTGGGGAAGAGGCAGAGCAGATGAGAGTGGAATCATCTGCATACTGTATACAAGTGGATGTAGGGAGGGAAGTGGGCAGATTATTTATGAAAATTGAGAAAAGTAGGGGACCTAGGATGGATCCTTGTGGAACGCCAATAGTAACTGGGAGTTGAGAGGATAGATGGCTGTCCCAGAGGACAGCTTGTTTTCTATTAGTCAAGTATGAGTCGAACCATTGTAAAGCTTGTGAATCCAGTGAGAGGGATTTTAAGGTATCAAGGAGAAGTTGATGGTTGACCATATCAAATGCTTTTGAGAGGTCCAAGAATAGTGCAGAGGAGAACAGGTTGTTATTGCGGTTTTTATTGATAGTGTCAGTGAAGGAGAGAAGGGCGGTAGAGGTGCTGTGGTGTGGTCTAAAACCATGTTGAGAGTCCACAAGCAAGTTGTTATTCAAGAGATAATGTAGAAGTTGATGGTGAATGCAGCGTTCCATTATTTTGGATAGAGGAGATAGAAGGGCAATAGGTCGAAAATTGGAGAGTTCATTGGAGTTTCCTCCTTTATGGAGGGGAATAATATGGGAGATTTTCCAGCAGGATGGGATTTTAGATTCAGTTATAGTTCTGTTTATTAAGATGGAGACTGGGTAGGCTATTTCAGTTGCAGCTAGTTGTAGATATTCGGCTGGTAGTTTGTCAGCAGAGGGGGTGCAAGGTTTGAGTTTCGATAGTAGTTTACGATGTAGGTTGTTGATACGGTATTAAACTTTAGCGTGTGGGTACTGTTTTGAGTGGGGGTAATTTGGAGGGATGGGGGGGGAGTCATGGTGCTTGCAAGAGAGGTGACAGTTTCAGAGAAGAAGTTGTTGAAAGTGTCGGCTATTATGTTAGGTTGTGTTTGTGCTAAGCTAGCTGGGGTAGGTGTTTTGGTGTTGCCTGGATGGAGTAGTTTGTTTATTCCTGACCAAAATTGTTTTGGGTTTTGATTTTGGTTTTGTTGATATTGAAAGTGGTAGTTTTTCTTATCCAGATAGGTAAGTTTCTTTGTTTTGTTTCTGAGGTGTTTGAAGTTTTGATGGTCAATAGGGTTTTTTGTGGATCTCCATTTCTTCCATAATTTATTCCTAGCTCGCATAGTTTGTTTAGTAGTGTTAGTGAGCCATGGGGCTGCTTTGGAACTGACTCTGACTAAGCGGGAAGGGGCATGCTGGTTGAGAATTTGTAGGAAGGTATTGTTGAAGTGGGTTACTGCGTCATCTATGGGGAGGTATTTTAGGGTTGACCAGTTATATTCCTTAAGTTCATTTTGAAAGGATGTTAGGTTGAATTCAGTTTTGTTATATTTGGTTCGATAAGTAGTTGGCTTGGGATTGTTGAATTTTTGTTTAGTAATAAAGGTAGGGAGGTGGTCGCTGATATTGTCAGGGAGTATTCCTGTTTTATAGGAGAGGGGATTGTTGTTGGTCAGTATCCAGTCTAGAATGGTTTGTTTGTGGGTGGATTTATGTATTCTAGTAGGGGAGTTGATGGTTTGATGAAAGTTAAAGAGGTTAAGGTGAGTGGTGGGTGTGGGGGATATGCAGGAGTACCAGTCAATATTAAAGTCACCTAAGATTATGGTTTCCTGGGGAAAGCTACAGGAAGCCCAGCTTAGGATATTTTCTAGGGTATTAATGTTATTGCCTGGGGGGATGTAGGAGCATATTATGTTTATAGCCTTGGATTTATTGATGTGGAGTTTGGTACAAAGTATTTCAGCATTTGCTGGGGAGGGAGGTAAGGAGTCAATTAAGGCTACCTTAAGTTGGGATTTGAATAGGAGGGCCACTCCTCCGCCCTTTTTATTAAGGCGATCCTGCCTTAAGGTGTTGTAGCCTGGGGGAGTGAATTCGTTGTCTTTGGTACTGGGTTTAAGCCAGGTTTCAGTGAGACAGAGGATATCAAAGGCGTAGAAATCAATTAAGGCATGGAGCTGTGTGACTTTGTTGTTAATGCTACGAATATTTAGGTGAGCAATAGAGAGAGAGTCAGTGTAGAAGGGTGAATTGGAATAGTTAGTGGTTTGGTTTGAAGGAGTGTGATTGAGGAAGGTATTGGGACCGGGATTGGGGTGGATGTCCCCATGTATAAGTAAAAGTGTTTGTGGGGATTGAAAGACTTTAGTGTATTTGAATGGTATTAGATAGAACCGTTTGGAGGTTGTATATTTGTAATGGTGTACTTTATGGTAGAGAGGTGGGAGGTAGGGAGAGGTAGATAGTATATTAATATGTGTTTGGTTGGGTAGAAGACATGTAGTAGTAGTATGTTTGGCTAATGTAAGAGTTTGGTTCAGGTTAAGATATTCATAGGAGGTAAGTGTGTGGTAGTAGAGTAGGATGTTAAGGAGGACAATAGGAAAGATTGCGTTGAGTGTTACAGGCATGTTGTTGTAGAGGGTGGTACTAGTAAAGTTGTAGGACTGTATGGCATGTAGTGGTAGGGATAGGTATTTTAGGTAGGATTTTGGAGAGAGGGTGTGGTTATAGGATTGAGGAGTTGATTGGTAGATGTATATGAAGTGATGAATGGTAGTTGTCTAATTGGGGGTGTGTCTAAGTAAGTATATAGTTAGGACCCCTGGGGGTGGGTGGGAATTGGGGGTAGGGAGGGGTGCGGAGTGAGCGTAGCGAACGGAGCGGGGAAGAACAAGACGACCAGTTGCAGAAAAACAATCAGGCAGGAAGAGAGAAACAGGAGTAAAGGTAAAGGTGAGTTCAACAGTAGAGAGTCTGAGGAGAATGTATGATAAGTGGGGAGTAAGTGAAATAGTACTGGGTAGGATAGAGGAGTTACTCGTGAGAAGTGAAGTCAGGGAAAGTGGAACAAAAAGTTATGGGGGTAAGGATACAGAAATAGGGTGGAAAATACAGTACAGAAGGTGTCCTGGTAGTCAGGCAGTGTGTGGCAGTGGAGATGTATCCTGCTAGAGTGGAGGGTCTAAAGGGGAGTGAGGATGAAGTAGTTTGGGTGAAAAAGATATCTATAGGAGGTAAGGATGAAGTACAAGAAAGAAGAGAAGGGGGGGGTGGCTGCTGGCTAGCCTACCTGGGAACCTACTAATGCTTTAATATGTATTTCATTTGACTTTATCAGTTACAGCATCAAATACATACTTTCAATGTCTTTCCAAAGGACTGGTTCCTTTGATAGTTGTAAGGTAATGTCCTTAGTTAGCCCTAATGTTCCAAAGATTCTGGCTGGGGATATACAGGTGTTTGGTGCACAGACAAGCTGGAACAGGGTGCTGGTAAGAGAGAGAGAGAAAGGAAGTAAGGCAAAGAGTATTAATTTAGAGAGCAAGTAAAGATGTTATGCAGATACAGATGTTAACAATAATTCATTTTAGCTGTAGCTCTATCAAACATGTAACTTTATGTAAAACCAGCAGCTATTAAATAATGCACAGCAGTAATAACTTAGTAAGCAAAAAGTTACCTAAGCACAGTTAGATATGTAACACCATAAATGATACCCTTTGTAGCGTTATCAGAAGGCTATGATTCCTTTTAGTGCCCGTAACTGCCGTGATTGAGTAACAGAGCACATCCTTTCGACGTCTCAGGTAGTTCTGCCACTATTTAGTAGTCAATATTAATGAGGCTACTTAAGTAGATGGCAGTATGCTTTAAGAGAGTTTTTACAAATCTCTAAAAAAGTTGTCAATCCTACAAAAAGACAGTATTCTGCTGAATAATGTTTACTAATGATCTAACAATGTAGCGATTAGGAATGGAGGTCATAACTAGTCAATAGTTACTAAAAACAATTCTTGCGAGCGGACAACATCTAAAAACAGGATCCGCATAAGGAACACACTATAATGTCTGCGTTAGCAGCAAGAGCAATAGTGCAACAGCAGAAAAAACGCTGTAAATTTATAACGTTACCTCAAGGTACATTCCTTACAAGTTATAAAGCAATACTCAGTTAGTATCTGCATTTGCAATAAAGGGTACAGCAATATGCCAGTGAGAGCAAAGAAAAACAATGTGAATTAAAAGTAGCAGCGTTTAGGCACATACACTACAGGTCACATGAACAGCGCTCTGATTGTGTCAGCGTTTTTATCCAAAGCTAAAACACTGAATGAGTTAAGTATAGTAAAATACATTCTAAAAACTAAATGAAGCAAACAACAACGCGAGTTTCTAACAGTTGTGTTTAGGTACAACACTGAATGAGTTAAGTATAAAACATTAAGCTAAAACACTGAATGAGTTAAGTATAGTAAAATACATTCTAAAAACTAAATGAAGCAAACAACAACGCGAGTTTCTAACAGTTGTGTTTAGGTACATCAATTGCAAGCCACGTGTTTAACGCTCAGATAGTGTCAGCGTTTGCGTTAAAAGCCCAAACATTGTACGCATAACTTGAATGTTCTAACAGTTCCAAAGCTACAAGAAGCAAGGGTAACAAGTCATTTCATACAATAAAACATACTCTTTCTTACTGTAATTCCAAACAGGAGCCGAGCACACAGCAGCCAGGTGGAGTGGAGGAGAAGAAAGATGGCGTCGCTAGGAGCTGGGGTATACTTATAAGGTGGGCTAGGGCGTTGGGGCAGATGGGGAGGGGAAAAGAGACAAAAGCAGGTTTAGAGCAAGGTCCGCGAGATTGAACAGAACGAGGATCAGTGAGAGGTAGCAATACGTATGTTGCGTGGAGGGGCTTAGTGAGTTGGGGAAGTAGAGTACATGGGAGTGAAATGAGGGTAGGTAGGAGGAATAAGTATGGTAGGATAGATAAGTGGGAGAGCAGCACAGATAGATATACAGATAATGGAGACACAGAGAGGTCTGAGAGCTTAGAGTAGAACAGTAAGAAATACGGATAACAGAGGGGTTAATGCCCTGATGTTCCAAAGTGTCTGGCAACAAGACGACCAGTTGCAGAAAAACAATCAGGCAGGAAGAGAGAAACAGGAGTAAAGGTAAAGGTGAGTTCAACAGTAGAGAGTCTGAGGAGAATGTATGATAAGTGGGGAGTAAGTGAAATAGTACTGGGTAGGATAGAGGAGTTACTCGTGAGAAGTGAAGTCAGGGAAAGTGGAACAAAAAGTTATGGGGGTAAGGATACAGAAATAGGGTGGAAAATACAGTACAGAAGGTGTCCTGGTAGTCAGGCAGTGTGTGGCAGTGGAGATGTATCCTGCTAGAGTGGAGGGTCTAAAGGGGAGTGAGGATGAAGTAGTTTGGGTGAAAAAGATATCTAAAGGAGGTAAGGATGAAGTACAAGAAAGAAGAGAAGGGGGGTGGCTGCTGGCTAGCCTACCTGGGAACCTACTAATGCTTTAATATGTATTTCATTTGAGTTTATCAGTTACAGCATCAAATACATACTTTCAATGTCTTTCCAAAGGACTGGTTCCTTTGATAGTTGTAAGGTAATGTCCTTAGTTAGCCCTAATGTTCCAAAGATTCTGGCTGGGGATATACAGGTGTTTGGTGCACAGACAAGCTGGAACAGGGTGTTTCAATGTCTTTCCAAAGGACTGATTCCTTTGATAGTTGTAAGGTAATGTCCTTAGTTAGCCCTAATGTTCCAAAGATTCTGGCTGGGGATATACAGGTGTTTGGTGCACAGACAAGCTGGAACAGGGTGTCTTTCTTACTGTA
>NC_056725.1:993645463-993712963 GCF_019279795.1 Protopterus annectens
ACTTTTGGGGTCTTTCTAATTGCTGCAGGTGTCGGGTAAGGTTCATCCCAAAAGGGGTATTGTATTCTATGATGGGCCTGATGAGGGATGAATAAAGGGGCACGATTACCTCTCTTGATCTAGATGTGAAACCCTTCGTGATGAGGTGGGCTATGTAGAAGGTCTTTCTAACCACTTTGGCAATGTGGTTTTCAAAGGAAAGATTGCTATCAACATGGGTCCCCAGGTCCCTAATAACTTTCTCTGTACTTAATGGGTTTCCGCCTATGTGGTAATTTGTGGGCACATTGTTTTTGCCAAAGGGTATGACTATACATTTTTTGGCATTTAGCTTTAAACCATGGCACTGGCACCAGTTATCTGTCTCTGTGAGACCTTTTTGAAGGATGTTTGTGTCAGCTGGAGAGATGATTATGGCGCCCAATTTGCAGTTGTCTGCGAACTTGGTGAGCCATAGTCCTCCCACGTTTGCCTGTACCTCGGAAAAGTATATACCGAACAAGAGTGGTCCCAGGACAGAACCCTGTGGGACGCCACTTGTGACTGGTTTTGAGTCTGACATGGCTCCAGCAACTCTCACTCTGTGGGTTCTGTCTTTGACCCAGTTTGCGACCCATCTTGTGACATAGGGGTTTATATTTAAGCTGGATAGCTTATCTATGATGCCCGAGTGGGGTATTGTGTCAAATGCCTTTGCAAGGTCCAGATAGGCTGTGTGGACTACCTTCCCTTCATCTATGGCTTTGGTGACTGTTTCAAAGAAGTCAACCAGGTTCAAAAGGCAGGATATGCCCTTGAAAAAGCCAAACTAGGTAGGATCTAGTGTCTGTAGGTCCCCAATGTCTTTGTTTATGAGCTCCATGATGATCCTCTCCATAGCCTTGCAGACTAAGCTAGTCAGGCTTATGGGGCGATAGTTTCCAGGGTCCGTAGAGGCTCCACCTTTGTGGAGTGGGACCACTGTTGCTGTACGCCATTCTGTGGGCACATATCCTGTAGTGAGGCTGAGATTGTATAGCTGTTTTATTTGAGGGATTAGTTCCTCTTGTAGTTCATGTAGGACGCAAACTGGGACGCCATCTGGTCCCATGGAAGCAGTGTTTTTTGCTTTGGAGAGGGCAGCCTTCACCTGAGCATCTGAGATGTTTGGGAGGCAGCCCTCTGCCAGGATAGATACTTGCTCTTTTGGGGGGGAGGGGGTGGAGAAGTTTGCACTGAACCTGTCTGCCAGGATATTGGCGATGTCTGTAGGTTCAGTGTATTTTTTGTCATTTAGAATCAACTCAGAACAAGTCTGGGAGTTGCATCCCAGGTTTCTAACATAACTGAAAAAAGCCTTATGATTGTCTTTGGTGTCTTGTGCAATTTTTCTCTCGAAGCTGGCCTTGGAGGATTTTGAGGGATCGTAATTTTTTGCTAGTACTGATCAGAGATGCCTTCCTATTAGGGATTTTGCTCTATCATGTAGTAGCTTCCTCCTTCTGTTGTACAGTTTATTTATGGCAGGGGTCCACCAGACTGGACGCCTGCCTTTGGATGATTGGGTCTTGGTTTTGTTTGGGATAGCATGATCCATGCATTCCTGGAGATGTCCGTAGAATGCATTTATATAGGATTCTGCAGTTTGGGCTGTAGTTTCCACTGGCCCTGGGGCCTTGAAGGATTCCACTTCAGTTTTGAGAAGTGAGAAGTTCGCTTTTGAGAAGTTTTTCACTGTGGTTTTCTGGGCTGGGGGTGGGGTCGGGATGTGGGCATCCAGTAAAATTAATTTATGGTCTGATCTTACCAAAGAGGGATATACTTCTGATGTGGAGCATAGAGTCCCCATGTTGGTAATGATCAGGTCTAGTATTTTGTCCCTTCTTGTGGGAGTGGTGACTAATTGTTCCATAGCATTTGAGTTTATAATTTCCAGGAATCTTTGGGCTAAGGTGCTGGGGCTTGAGTAGTGCTTCCAGTCAATGTTTGGGTAGTTGAAGTCACCCAATATAATGGTGTTCAGAGAGATCTTCATGTTCTCCAATGTTTTCGGGAAAGCTGAATGGGATTCCTGACTTTGAGAGGGAGGTCTGTAGGATGCTATAAACTGAAAAGCAGTCTTGCCCACTGTTAGTTGCACATGGATGGTCTCCGATACTTCGTGCAATGCCACTAACCTGGAGGTGTGGATATCCTTGATAAATATGGAAACTCCCCCTCCTTTTGTGGTTCGGTCCGGGTTTTGAGGATGAAAAGCATGATATGAGGTATAGCCTGGTAGTGCTGGGATGCTCTCTGGAGCCTTGAACCAGGTTTCTGTCACTGCACAGATATCGATGTTCTCCATACTGAGGAGAGCTTCGAGTGCGTGCATCTTGAGGTTAAGACTTCTGGCATTTAGCAGCATTACCCTTAGTTTCTTGTTCCTTGTGCTGTCTATGGGGGTGGGTTTGACTTTTGAGCCTCGCCTAAAAAAGGCACTATGGGGGTGGCAAGAGCCTTTGCCAATATCCGAAAGCTCAGTGGTGACAGGTGCAAGCCGTCCCTAGCAAAGCAACGTGGCTTGTCGAGCATGTCATCCCAGGCTGACAGACACTGGATCCCCTTTGAATGACACCAAAATTTTAGCCAATTGTTAAAATCAATCATTTTGTCTTTGTACTGTGGCATCATTCTAGGTGAGGGTAAGATGCTGCTCAAGGTCAGGGTCATACCAGCCTGGGCTACATGATCAGAGAGCTCCTCTATTTCTCTTTTCATGTAGTCCAGGGAGGTACGTCTCAGGTCATTCACACCAGCATGTACAATGACTGAGTCATATTTGTATTTGCTTTGGAGTGACCTGAGTGCTTGCGTTATGTGTCAGATCCTAGCACCCGACAGGCAGCTCACTGTGACCTTCTCTTTTTTCAGCCTGGTGAGCGGGACGTCAGTGTGTCTGACAATAGAGTCACCTATAACAAGAGTATCAGGTGTGTTATTCAGCCTTAAGGGCTGTGGCTGCTTGGCACACTGTCTTTGTGGGTTATGTGTTGTGTGTGTTTTGTTTTGAGGTAGTGTTTGCTTGGATGTCTGCTTTGGAGGTCTCTGTTGCTTAGGTAGATTTTTATTTAGAGCCTCCGAGTATGTTTTTGTGTATTTATGTGTTTGGTTCACTGATGTGGTGGGACTATGTGATACTGGAATTGTGTTGTGTGAGGTTACCTTCTCCTCCTGACTGGTTACACCAGTTTTGAGATGAGAGAGCTCAGCCTCCAGTTTGGCTAAATAGTTGCATCTCTCACATATATTTGAACCTGTTTGGAGGAGGAGAGGATTGCCCGTGTACATGAGACAGTTGTAACATTGCCTCAAAATTCCCTGATTCACCAGCTGGACTGGAGAGGAAACCATTGACTGACCTTTGGACATGCTAGAGTAATAGGGAAACTAAATTTAAGATGGACGAATAGAGGACAGGGTAATCGTAGAGAGTATAAGAGTAAGTAGTGCTTATGGTTTAATAGTGCTAACTTGTAGGATTACTTAATTGGACCAGTGAAGGGCCTTAGAATGAGAATATGGTGTTTAAATTGAGAGATAGAGCAGTTCTAAGAGAAAAAGTGAAGAGCAGACTTTGTGGAGCCAGGAATAGTTTAAACCCAATTAGGCAGCGCTGCCAGCTGTTGCGCTATGCTCAAAAACGCGCAAAACCGCAGAAACTTACAAACAGTTCAAGAACAGCAAGCCTGTAACTGAACTTTTTTAAATCTCAGAAAAGTGGGAAAAAAGCAAGATTTTTTTTGTTTTTTTGTTTTCTCAGAGATAGCAGAGGTTAACAAGTATCAACAAGTTATAACAGCGCAGTAAATGACCCCACACAAGAGTGCTAGGCCAAAGACAGATAAAATGCAAGTTTTGAGAAAAAAACGATTTTAAAAATAAGTGCAAACAGGAAATTCAGTAAACAGCTCTAGGTTGTGCTCTAAATACAGTTACTAATGCAGAAATCAAATTTAACAAGCCAGAAAATGCCCAAAATAAGCGGCTATGGAGAAAAACTTAGCAAATAAAGAGAGGAAAAATACTTAAAGTCTCAAAAGTGGCTCCTTTTTTCTCTCAGCGTTTTCTCCTCTTAGTGGGTGCTTCACCAACAGCCAACAAGCCTGAAAAGACGCCAAAACCATGAGGCAACCAGGTTTGATTGGATTGGTTTGAATACTGTTTAAATATAGTTGAGTAGGAAGTGTTTGTTTGAAGTTCTGAAGAAGTGATATGTGTATCATGAAAGTGCTTACCTGAGTGAATAAACTTACCTTGGATTTTACCTACCTTTTATTTATCCTTGGACTGTGTTTAAACTAGGACATTCTGTGCTTTGGTTGCTTCACCATTTCTTTGTGGATTTTTATGACTTTATTGTACTTTGGTGGAGTACTTATCCTAGCTGTTTCCTGTCTAGCATTTTCATGCCACTTAATTTATTTGTAGTAATCTAGATTTTAACTTTGCAAGTTGAGGTGCAGTATATAGTGATACATTGCTTTAAACTGGGGTGTCAGCATTAAGGAGACATGCACACCATACGTTCAAATGGGTTCACTTTATAATCTCAAAATACTGAAATATCGAATTTCAGTATCTCGAGACTATAATAGTGGAAGCCGAGTTATGCAAAAGACCACATAACCGAATCCAGAAATGTCAAATTAGCAGTTATGGTGGTGCGCTGTGTTACTGCACAGCTGGAGATTGAGGTAAGTGTTTATATTTTAAGGGTTTTGGGTAGGGATTTTATTGTATGTTAGTGTGGTGGGAAGTTGTAGGTGTAAGTTAAGGTATGTAGGTAAGAGTGTGAGTGTGTAAGTGTTGAGACTGGTGTTGTTTGTATGTATGTGATGTGTGTTTGTGCGAGGGGGATGTAGATTGTGTAGTGGTGGGTTTCGTGTCTGTATCATTTTTAGTGTGACCTCGAAGTTGGTATATATAAGTACAGGGGGTGGGGGGTGCAGGGGGTAGGTGTGTATCTTTGTGCTGTTTTGTTTGTTTGTGTTTTGTTTGTTTGTTGTAGTGTGGGGAGGAAGGTGTATGTGTGTTTGTGTGGTGTAGGGTGTGTTTATAAGTCGCAGTTTTGAATTTCGTGGTTTTGTGGCTTTGGTATTTTGATTTTTCGGCTTTATAGTCTCGAGATACCGATATTTCAGTATTTCGAGATTATAAAGTGAATCAGTTCAAACACATACTGGAAGTTGATGTAAATATCTCAAAGTGTCAATATATATTCTGCATCATGCCTCTTTACTTTACCATTTTGATAAAGCTTTAAAAATAACAACAAACTAATGGTAAACAAAAAATAAAAATAAAAAAGGCCAGCTGACTTAACTGTACATTTAATTAAAACTTAAAAACACTAAAAATACACAAAAATGACTGAGCACTTTCATCTTAGTAACAGTAAATCAGACTTCATCAGAGTAAATAACTACCAGAGTTACAGGATTTAAATAAGCTTGTCAACCAATCAAATAGATGCATTCAATAAGATAATTCTGAGTTAAAAATATAACAACAGGCTTTACTTAAATAATTAAAAAAACTTTGAATGTTTATTAAACCAATTTAAAATTGCCTTAAATTATTCAGTAAAATGTTATATTAAAATGTTAAAATGTAGGTAGTATGAATAAATTAACTGAAAATAACCTAATCAAACAGTTAGCTTTTAAAAATACTAAATATTCATCCTTCAGGCATTAGCTTCATATCTTCCTGTGTTTGAAACATTAAACTATTTAAATACATAGTTATCATTCTAGTCCTCCTAAATGATGTTGTTCAAATCTCAGGGGTATCCTGTCTCAAAGCATAAATAAAAAGTTAATTGTATTATATGAACTTATAAAGTTATCATAAACATATTTCACAGATGACTACAATGTCTGAACACAAGTTAGAGAAGTTGGTAAATACTTTAAATACTGATTATCTTATCATTACAAAAGAATTACAAACATTGCAAAAGGAGATTGGTTTTGTTATTGACAGTTTTTACTGGTCATACATAAATCTATTTTATTATTCCAGAGGTAAACAATTGACAGCCATTGCTTGTTTGTATAGTGTTACAAAAGAATATTCAATATTTGTTACAACAAATAGATATGCAGTGCAGAAGGCTCCTGTCAAGATCGTCATCATCATCATTATCACACTACTCCTATTTTGATATCCATGTGTTTTACTTGTCTAATAATGGAGTCAAGTGATTCAGTGGACTTAGGGGAATTAAATCTTTCATCGATAAAATGCATTGTAGCTCTACAGCAGTGCATTACTTCTGTTTTAATCTGTGCACAGTTCTTGTCTGTTTTATGGAATTACTCTTGATACTTTTTGACATTTGCTGTATAACACGTGAATATATAATATTTTTTCAGCCTTTTCTAATATTTGTTTATGAGCTAAGTTTGAATTCAGAATTTAAGTTTTTTGATGCACTGCAATTTTCCCTAAGATATATCCATTCTGAAACCATCTAGAGATTTCACAAATAGCCGTTTGGACTGATTTCATAATAATCATCTAGGCATGATGTCTGGAACTTCCCAATGGTCTCCAATTCAAGCTATCCTTCACAGGAGGCATAAAGTGAAAATTACTTATATCATCTGACATTATAACTCCATCACTTGCAAATGGAAACTATTTCACCTAGCATTATTTGGGTCTATATTTAAAGAACGAAATGAGAAAAGAGCAAACACTCTTTCCTCAACACATAAAACGTGAAAGCACAAAAAAGAGAAGTAAAATAACAGCAATTTTTTTCCAGGGAAAAAAATTGATGGGCCATTCTCAGGACTTTGCCGTTTCCTGCACTGTGGTTCTATCTTGGAGTTGGTATATTTAAGTAGGTGGGGTGTGGGGGTCATAGCCCCGCATATCAGGGGTGTGTGAGGGGTGAAGCCCCCTCACTTTATTTTGTCTGTACATTTTTTTTTTTTTTTTTGGAGCAGCAATTTTTTTCCCTGGGAAAAAAATTGCTGTTCCGTAACTTCTCTATATTGTGCTTTTGGGTTTTACTTGTTGATGTAAAATCATTCTCTCTTATGTTGTTTCACTCTTTTAATATAGACCCCATTATTTGACTGTACACTCTATGTGCATGTAGTAACAGTTTTCAAAACAACCTACCCCCTTAATTATGGTGTGTGGGGAGTGATTGTGATGGTATTGCACCCCTACCCATTAATAGATAAGTACATAAGTAAATAGATAAATTATGATTATTTGAGAAACTGGTAGAATAATCTTACTTGTATATTCTTTCTGCAATAAACCAGTTTTCACAGGAATTACATCTAAAATTAACAAGACTGGCATAACACTTGTAAGTGTTTTTCTCTCATCTGTCCAGAAAAAAAAACTGTAGTGGTAACTATTTTATATGATAAAATACAAATCCTGAATCACTAACACAAGGAAAATGCTGATTGAAAAGTCCCATTTGCATAAATGAATACTTCATATCAAGATACTGGATAGAAGCTGTCAGATATTGATTGGTTTATTGGGATAGATGCAAGAGCTCTTCTGAACTGAGTACTGGACTTCAAACAAGGACTGTTTGTATTGGAGGGAGACTTTGACTGCACTCAGCCAAGCAAACAATGTAGTTCAGTGAATTTCAACGTGTGGTATCATCAGTATTTAATCAAATGGACTAGAATGACATTGTTCTATGTCAAACCCCAATTCAGTCTCCCATATTATATAACTATATTGTACATAGACCTGAACATATAATAATGTATTCATTACTAGTGATCTAAATATTCAATTATTGAGGCAGTATTCCATAAAAAGTTCTTTATAGTCAGTTCATAATATTAACTGAGATGGACTAGCATTATATCCTGGACTGTTCTCATGTCTCATAGTCATTGTTTAGGTAGACAGCCTCCAGCACTCCTGTAAAACAGAAAAAGGACAAGGTAGGTATCCAAAAATAAATATTTAAAACACAATTTAAAATGTACCTGACATTTCTGAACATTCCTACCATGATAAACATTTCTATAGGTTTAACAAAACAGAAAAATGTTATGACTGTGAAAAACAAGAATGATTATTTGAATACTTTAAATGGTTGCTGTTTTGTAAACATATGATTTTTATTAACTATAAATTGATGAAACAAAATCTGATGAAGAGTTATTACATGTTAATATACCTGATGTATATGTAAAACACTCAGCATGGTCAGACAGTATGCTACAGCTTTATCAGTGACCTATTGACTGGAAGCAAGCATCTTAAAAACCATAATTTGCAACAGTACCAGGGGCCAGAAATTAAAGTGCTGTGCTTATTGAGCTGTCCACTGCACACAAAAATCTCCTGCCTGAAGAGTTAATCTGCAGTGAAAAGACTATGGGCCAGATTCACGAAACCTCAGTGTAAGACTTAATATGTCTTACTTGGTGGCTGCAGTTGAACGGTATGACGTCAGCATGCCATGCATATTCATGAGGGCATGCTGAATCATACCCTAGGCTAACACGGTCCATGTAGGAAAGTAGGGGGCGTGTCCGAATGCCGAGTACTGCAAAGGGACACGCCCCCAGAAGAGTCAGAGGCCTGAAAGTAAACACCCACGAGCGAGTCCTTAGAAATGTCAAGGAACACAACACCACACATCCCCACAGACTAAACCCTACTGAAAATGTGTAAAACGTAAAAATAGCAGTTTAATTTTTTTTTATCATTTCAAAAATGTTTGCCCGTATTTGCGCTTGTTTGCACGGGCATGCCCTTCGCTCAGCCACAGTTAGCAGACATTGAAAAGCATATAAGATCTACATATGCAAATTAAGCCTAGTAGCAATAGCGTAGCGGTAGAGACGTTGGCCAAAGAGGAGGTAGTCGTGGTTCGAGCCCCCACAACATCATTCACCATTTTTATTTAAATGACATATATATATATATATATATATATATATATATATATATATATATATATATATATAAAACTATAATTTAAGTAAAATGTAATGAAATGGGCCATGTATTTGTGAAGAAATCCAACAGAATAATTTATAAAAAAAGGATTATAATTGCCCATTGCTGAGCAATGCTTTAGCAAGTTGCATATAAGTGCCAGTAGGTGAGCAGCGCTTTAACAAGCTGCATATGAGTGCCTGGAGGTGAGCAGCACTTTAAAAAGCTTAATATGAGTGCCCGTAGCTCAGCAGCACTGCACCCAGCATAATATGTGTGCTCATAGCTAAATAACGCGTTACCCAGCGTAAGCCGTTTGTGCAGAGCTGCGCAGCGCGCCAACCAGCTTACCAGCGGGCAACATTGGGCAAGCAGTATCAAAGCTTCCTTTACACAGACACACCTCCTAACCTGTCTAGACAGTAGTAAAATAAAAAAAGCAATGCCAAGGGTCGAACCCAGGATACTGTGCACCATAGTCAAAGTACTGAACCACTAAGCCATTACAGTTTTACTGTGAAATACAGTATTAGCATGTATATAGGAATGAATAAAAGTAGAACCATGACAAAGCAGGTTTGCTTTAAGCTGATAAATATCCAAAATGGCCAATCACAGATAAGTGCAGGAAAACCGACATATATAAGCCCCATAGGTGGGAATACACACCATAACTGATTGTGGTACCTATTTGCAGTCAGGATGGCAGGTGCAGGAGAGGGAAATCACTTTTGAGCACAAAGGTGGGGGTGTTGAGGAGTCAAAATATATGGTTTGGCTCCTAGTCCATGATCATGAAGCACAACACATGCAGGGCCAGGTTCAATGGGGAGCATATAAGGCAGAGGCATGGAACCAGTTGGCACATGATCTCACCAGTGCCACAGGCATTCCAAGGACTGGTGAACAGGTCCATCACCACCATGCGGACCTGAAGCGATGTAAGGAGGACCAACTGAACCGTTGGATCCAGGAGGCCCGCCAAATGCCCAATGCCCCACTACTGAGTAAGTATCCATGTAATTATGTATGTAAGAAATGCTATCCTAGCCTATAGTATGGAGAGGTATGTTCCAATATTCCTTCATTTATATTACAGCTGCAGGTGTTCGTTCCGAGAATCAGCGAGCCTATGCTGATAGGCTGCTGAGGTTGCGCCACCAGGCAGGTTAGTAATTATTTAGCTGGTATTGTTATAGAATATAAGTGAGACAGATTGTAAAAGAGTTCAGTGTTGTAACCCAGTAATAAAAGTGAAATAAGCCTAGAATAAAGTTTCTGCTAGTATTGTAAGATTATATAAGTGATGCAGCCTGGAAAATAGTGTATTGCAATCCAGTAATAAAGATTAAACAAGTCTCAAATAGAGTTTCCACCTGTATTGTAATATCAGATAACTGCTTCAGCCTGAAAATGAATGGTAATAAATCAAGAAAGGATAGACAAGTGTTGAATACATCCTTGTAAATTCTGCCATATGAAATAAGTGAGTCAGCTGGAAAGGATTGTTGTAACCCAGCAATAAATGTTAATAAAGCCTAGAATTAAGTACCATTCTGAAATGTAAATATAAAATAAGTGAGAGAGTGTGAGAAAGACAGTTTGAAGCTACCAAGAAAGCTGTAATAAGTCTGGAATAAAGGTATACTGCAGTCACTACATAATGAAATGATTGAGACCGCCACAACCAAAGAGTGTAATGTCTTAAATAAAGTGCAGAACCTGGACTGTGTCTGTCCCACAATTTGGATATGTTGCTGTACCCTTGCATTATGGAGATAGTATGGTTGTATGAAATGCTGAACATCCACAGTTGTCTAGATCCATATAAATCAAATGTAGCAGGATGCTCTACCTGAACACAGCTAGATATGAACATATATGAATAAAAATGGAATGTATATTAATGTAGCAGTAACATCCCCATCACCAACATTCCTAAGGTTACATACAGGAAACTGTACTAATACATGTAGGGGATATATATCTGAATCTATTAGGAATGTACAGTATATGTATAGGTAGTGTAAGTTGTTAATGTAATATTTCTTCACCCTACCCTATTTTCACAAATTATGCCGTTCCACACCAAACTGGGTATGTGTATTCGGTTCCCATTCAGAAGCCTGAAACATCATAAGCCTGAAAATCAAAATCCTGAAACCAAAAGCCTGAAAATTCAGAATCCTGAAAACTCAAAATCCTGAAAGCCCAAAATCCTGAAAGACCAAAATCCTGAAACTCAAAATCCTGAAAACACAAAATAGACATACTGATGTCATTGTGGCTTTGCTATTGTTAGCCCTGTGGTGTTAGGTCATGTGTTGGGGTTAGGTAAGTGTGCGGTTGGTTTTATTTTAGGGTTAGGGGCGGTTTAAGTGAGTTAGGGTTAGGGCGCAGGTTAGGCATGTATGCAATAGTGACAAATATTGGGGTTAGGGGCGGTTTAAGTGAGTTAGGGTTAGGGCGCGGGTCAGGTGAGTGTGCGATAGTGACGGACCTTAGGGTTAGGGTTAGGGTCAGGGTCAGTTGGTAGATATTAGTGTCTTTATAGTGACATATTAGCATTATTTGTGTTTTCAGGATTTTGAGTTTCAGGATTTTGGGCTTTCAGGATTTTGGGCTTTCAGTATTCTGAATTTTCAGGCTTTTGGTTTCAGGATTTTGATTTTCAGGCTTATGATGTTTCAGGCTTCTGAATGGGAACCGTGTATTCACAATTAATTCCCATGGACATTTGTCCTGTTGGTTCATACATATCTGCATGTACATTGATGCATGTGCCCTGTTCACATATCCAAACCTGATGGCCTGTTGCCACCAATCAACCCTGCATGCTGTTGGAATGTGCACTATTGTTCTAAATATGCACGTGTTATGCTTGCTGCTCAATGTTCGGAATTCATGGGTGTTTGGTTAATGGGAATACTGATGTATGCTGTTACAACTAATTTTGAATGGTGTTGTTTGTTACTAACCCAAAATACCATAGAATACTGCTAAACATAGGACAACAGGGAAGGTGGGTTCCAGCGGACCCTCCTCTCCCACCTCAGCTGGTGAATGCACCCGGCACCAGTGCCCAGACCGGGACATCCTCCTCTGGTGGCCCTGTGCCACCTTCGGGTGGAAGCACTGCAGGGGATGGGGCTCGTCCCCCCTCTGCAAGCGTGGCCGGAGGAGATCCTCCACTCACCCTCCATAGGGTCCGGTCTGTGGTGCGTAGTGAGATCAGGCGTTCTATGACTGATCCCCTACACCAGCTTGAGGCGAGAGTGGCGCAACTCACGGGTGTGCCTGCCCATCCTATCCAGCCCCCAGCACAGCCCCGGCCTGGGCTGTGAAGGTGCAGTGGTAACTGTCCATGGGTGGGGATCTCAGTTCCACTGTTGCCATCTGTGGGCTCATGGGCTCGCGATATCCAAACATCCGTCCCCATCAATTGTGTTTACCCCCCACATGTGTCATACTCCACCCCTGTATGCATCTTGTTTGTCTTGTCTGTTAACCTCCCCAACCTACCTCCCCAAATATACCTACTTCCTGTACCTCACATTCCACTGTCACCTGAAAAAAAAATAAAAAAAAGGGCACGCTGTTCCCACAAAAAAATTACGCCCCATACATAGCTGCCCAATTCGCACACATGTCAGCTGGACATGTAAACTGATAATTCTAATTGGCAATACAACATATTTTGTTGTCCTCACCCCTCTCTCAGGGGTGGAAGGTTTCAAATTTCACACCAAATTTCAAACATATGCACAGCTATTGCTGATAAAGAAATGGGCAGCTATGGACCTTCCCTACACCCATCCTTGCAAATCCCGAACTGGTTTCCCTACTGTCTTTCCCTCTCCGTGACCCCTTTTTCACCACTTTCCTATTTCCTCATTTTCTTTTCTTTAAAAGAAATTAGTGCGGGTGTTAGCAGGAGTAAGCACTTTTAAGCAGTAGTCAGCGGGTGTGCACTTGTGTGCGCTTAGCTAAGCGTAGATAAGCATAGCTAAGTGTCTCACATACTCGCGCAAACCCGCTTAAACTGCTTAAAAGTGCCTTAGTCACTCTGTATGACAAGGCCTGTAGTCTGCTCATCAGCAAAATAAAATACCCCTGTCAGTCTCGAACCCAGGAACTTGGAAACACTAGTCTGCATGAATTACCACTAAGCCACAGCAGATATACAAGAACTTGATGCTGAAAGTAATATATCATGAAATACAAGGAGTGAATGTAAAGGGAAAATAGGAAGGCCATTACACAAAGCTTGTTCTGTGTATCTTTACTGGCAATTCTTGTGGAATTGCATTACATTAGTGTGAGAAGAGAAACAGCCATGCTAGTAGGTAATAATGTTACAGCAGCACCTTGCAAACCTCACACAGTATCAGAGCAGAATAAAAAATGCCATATTTGAATAGGTAAGAGGTCAGACCTCCCAACTGTGACTGATTTACACTGATGTCCCTGATTTGCAAACAACTGTTACCTGTGCCCCACTGACTCCCTGTGAAATGTACTAACAGTAGGCAGAAAGGTGGGGAATCCCACGTAATGGTAACTGTCAATAAATTAAAGTAGACACTACTTGCATGTCAGAAATGGTGTAGTAATACATTTGCTCAAAATACCCCACAGTCACAACTGCAGAATATCTGAAATATATCACGGGTGTATCCCACTGATATGTACCTTTCCCTGAGGCTGGTCAAATATATACCTGAGAGTATCTGAGGCCTGCAAGTGTCAGAAACACACAGGCATATCAGCCTGTCTGCTGTTACATACTCTGCGAATAGCTGTAGAATTACTTCCACAAGCATGCCCTTATGTAGGAGTACAATCAGAAATAACAAAGGATGTAGCCATCTAACATACTAATGACAGTATAGCAGTTCACAAGCACTGCAAGTGCCTGATATTCATAATTGTTAGTACAATATACTTAGTTGTCCTCACCCCTCTCTCAGGGGTGGAAGGTTTCAAATGTCACAGCAAATGTCAAACATATATACAACTATTGCAGTTAAAGAAATGTGCAGCTATGGACCTTCCCTACACCCAGCCTGCACATCCCTAGCTGGAGTCCCCACTGACTTCCTGCTTCCTGCTTACAACTGTTTAAAAGTGCCTTATTCACTCTGTATGACAAGGCCCTAGTACTGCTCAGCAGCAAAATAAAATACTCTTGTAAGTGTCAAACCCCAGACCTTGGGCTCACCAGACTGCATGAAGTGCCACCAAGCCACAGCAAACATATAAGAACTTAGTGCTGAAAGAAATATATCATGCATTACATGGAGTGAATGTAAATGGAAAATAGGAAAGCCATAGCAACACATTCCAGTAAAGACAAATATCAGGCATTCAAGGAGTGAATGTAAAGGGAAAATACAAAAGCCATAGCAACACATTACAAGAACTACTGTTGTATGCCAGTTAATCCTCAAATCCCACAGGTAAGTACATACTCCCATGTAAACAGTGTTAGCATTAGCAGGTGTGAGTTAACATACACACTGAGAAGAGTGAACTGGAAGAAGCAACAGTCAGGTTTCAGTACAACATGCATTTCAGTGGCTGCAACACAGCGTTAGATATGAGAGATATACCAACATTCTGACTCACACAACAGTGTCCACAGCAAACCAGCATGGTCCCCACCTTGCAAAACTGAAAGGCCTACACCTACCTAACCTATCATTGTATAGCAGTGTCCTGAAATCACAGTGAGAACTGCAATTACCACACAGCAAGCTGCATGCAATTACTAAATGCTGGCCACCAATTGGTGCAGAGGCCATCACATGCACATGTGCAGATACCTACAAAAGCAGCCTGTACTGCCAGTCCACACATGCAATAATATCATTGCAGCAACTGGAGGGAGATATATATATATATATATATATATATATATATATATATATATATATATATGTATACACATATATATATATATATATATAGAGAGAGAGAGACAGAGACCAAAAAAAAATAAATAAAAAGCAAGCCAGCCAGCAAGCAAGCCAGCAAGCCAGCATGCCAGCAAGCCAGCAGAAAAAAGCTGTCAGAGACAAAGGTAATGTAAACCACACAATCTAATAATCTGCATACTGTGAACCCTCCATATGTGTTAGCAGTCTGTATCTATATGTATATGCAGATGTGCATAGGGCAAGGGACATACTGCAACTGTTAGTGAAGGCTGGACATACATATGTAGTTGAAGGTTGCTATGTGCACATATCAATGTAGGTTGTAGTGTGTGGCATTGAAAACAGCATGCAGTGCAGGTATATGTCATGTGGTGGTGAACTTCTGTGGGACTGAGCCAGTGAAGCCTGCTACAGCTATACAGCCTGAGGACAGCATAATGCATTATGCACAACACTGTGCAATATCATTACAGAATGGTATGTCTCACTACTGTTTCAGAAGTGATATTCCCACCATGAAAGGTGGGCAGTCTATGTGCCCACATGTGCATGTATATGTACAGCAATGGCTGTTTAGAAGTGTGTGTGTGTATATATATATATATATATATATATATATATATATATATATATATATATATATATATATATATATATATATATACACACATATATATATACATATATCTATATATCGATATATATATATATATATATATATATATATATATATATATATATATATATATATATATATATATATATATATATACATAGATAGAGAGGTATGTACAGATAGACAGAGTTATATAGATAGATAGATAGAATATGTATATACATATAGATATAATAGACACATACATATATAGATATATATGTAGATACATACATATATACAGATATGTATGAATGTCTATATATATATATATATATATATATATATATATATATATATATGGTTATATATAGTGGTGTATATATATATATATATATATATATATATATATATATATATATATATATATATATACACACATATATGTAGATATGTATATATATTTACATATATATATATATATATATATATATATATATATATATATATATATATATATTGATATATATATTGATATATATATATATATATTTATATGCAAATGTATATGTATATATGTAGAGAGAGTGAGAGAGGGGGACATGGGGGCAGATGTACTGCAACAGGTGCCTGGTGACCAAGGCATGGACTGAACACCAGTGTTGATACTGCAGTACCATACCCCATTCCAAAACATGTTACCCACTAACTACCACATAGGTGGTTGCCCATCTACCACTGGATGTGTCAGAAGGGAACATGGGACACAGGTGTACAATAGCCTCCCCTTTGATATCTACAATGGCACACTAGTCTTGTAATCCCTGTACATGGTACGTGTCATCACAAAAGGTGTGTCAGCTAGGGAAATGTAAGGCAGTGTACGCCTCTACACCTCACAATGTCCTATGCAGTATATACCTCCCATGAGAACTACAGCAAGTGGAAAGGCCACAGACATACCTAACAAAGACTGATAATGCCCTCAAACACATTCCCTATGCAGACTGACTCTCAAAACCACAGCTAGAGTGCCTTGCATACTTCCTACACAGAGGTTAGTAGATGTCATACATACCCCGATGAATGTTATGGAGATAGGTAATATGCCCTGTGAGTCACCTCTGTGTAACCGTTTCACAGGAGTAAGTAAAATCACATTACATGTGTCCCAAAGGGCAGGGTAGCATATGGCTAGGCTGCCCTATGCCCAGGGCCAATAGCATAGTACCTACCTATGACACAATGCACACACACATGTACTCAGTGCAATACCAGCTATGTGATGTTGAATGAGTGTGACACTGATTGTGTGCAAGTTCTGTAAAGGTGTGATAGCTTAGTGTGAGTTTGTGTCTGTCATGGTTGTTGGTGTCCGTGGTGTGAGGCCAGAGAAAGATGTGTCAGTTATCGGGATGCAAACATAGTAGATTGGCATATGTTGTGCCGTACTTCCCTGTGTACGACTGCGGTGTCCCATCATAGGCAGAAGCAATACATGTATGCTCAGTAAGTGATACTGCTGTTGAATCCAGCTCACATATGAACTGTTGTACTACCTGATGTTGTAGCCTAAACACTACAGTATGGTGTATGTTCACATTCCCTGGTAACACTGTCTGGTGTGTTTCCTGTAGTCTGCACAGATTACATACCTCATGCATAGGTATATGTAAGTAGGGGCACACAGTACTATAAGGTACACTGTTAATGCTCATCTGTGTTGTCATACATTTGTGTGTTGTATGTATGTGTAATGTGTGTGTAATGATGCCTGTACCATGGCCACAATCACATGTGTGTTACAGGGTATGTGTGTGTACCTGGCAGCATGTATACTCTGTGACAGCAGTATGATGACTATAGTAACAACTGTGTACATATGTCAGGTAGGGGTATGGCATCAAAGACTAGGGTGGATTACCATTGAAACTGTAAATGTGCATTGCATTCATTGCACGGGATGACAATATTCTTCATCCATTAGCTTGATACATACCCCCAGTGTGAGGTTGTGCATTGTATCCCACACATTGTGCCGAGTGCTTGTGTACTAGTTTGTTGTATGGAGTGTGGCAGGCACTGTCAGACAGTTGTGGGCTGAGCACTGATATGTGGTATTGAACATGTGTAGCCCCTGATAGAGAAACAGATGCTATGTATGGCAGTTAAGTGATATCAGTACATTAGAATATTAAGTGTGCTACATGATTTGCTCACATATTTTTCTTTTCCTTCCAGGGTGATGGTGCATCAGCGAAACCCACCGTATACAGCAGCAGAGGATCAGGAGATCCACCAGAGCCTGGTGCAGAATTACTGTGCGCTGTTTTCCAGGACCAGCCAGAACCAGCATGAGAGGGCTGCACTGTGGCAAGATCTTGTCCGTTGGGTAAATGACATAGGCATGCATAACCGGACACATGAGCAGGTATGCCATGACTGCAGTGATTTAATTAGACATGCCCGGCAGTGTGCGTCTGATATCCACAGACAACAGCTTGCCACAGGCGGTGGGGTACCTATCCACCCCCCCTCACCAGTGTGGAGGAGCACCTCCTAAGTGTTGTGGCTCCAGGTCAACAACAGCAACATCCACAAACATGTGTCATCAT
Organism: Protopterus annectens; assembly: GCF_019279795.1. NCBI lineage: Eukaryota > Metazoa > Chordata > Ceratodontiformes > Protopteridae > Protopterus > Protopterus annectens. The sequence goes on from NC_056725.1 coordinate 993,663,574, forward strand.
GGAGGCCGGAGCCACCCAGCATGTTGAAATGGAGCATGCAGGTAACATGCCATATCTGTAGTTGACTGTTCTCTGTACTGGTAGTTTATGCATGTGTGAGATGTGTACTGTTTGTGTAGCTGTTAACCTGCCTATTCTTCTGCAAGACTGATATTCTGAGCATAATCTGTACACCTGTGAAAGCCACCTGTTGTACTACTGTACTTTATCATACTCACAGTATCAATGGCACAGTTGTGGCCACTGGCAATCACTGTCATACTTTTGCAGGTCCCTCTGGAGTGACAGCAAGGCAGCCAATCCATGCTGGTGATTGTGTAATAACAATACTATTGCTAATGACATGTGCATGTCATATGGAGGTGTAGTCTGTGCACATGTAACACACATACGCAGAATGCATGCTGTGCATGTTTGCTGTGAGACTATGCATATCCCATTATTCTCAATAGCTGCCTCACTCACATGCAATACACAGAGCATGACACACATGTGTGGCAACACAGTACTGGACATTGTATAGGCATACCTGATACACATGTACACAACACACACATGTTTGGCATACACACTACACCTTAGCCTGCTACACATGTCCAATTATGACACCTGCTGTATGGCCACCCTTCAGTATCCCACTTATCATCTACGCAGCACACATAATATACCTGAGGGGTAGAGGCCTATCATGTCTTTGTGCAACAGTCTTGAACAAATAATACATTCATGTTAGGCAATGCTCACTATTGGCCACCTTACAAACCCATGTAACAAGTGGCTGTGTAATTGTGGATGTAGTCATGTTACTGCACGTCAGGTACAGCATGCTAGCTGCCTGTCTGGCACACATTATTATTGTTGACTGACCACAAGAAGCATGTTGATCATGGCTCACATTACTACACCACATCCAGTTCCGCCGACCACAAAAGTACACATAGCAGTCATTGCGTAGCACCATCATGTGTTTTGTGTGTGTGTATGTGTATGTGTGTGTGCAAATATATGCACCCACAGCTTGTAACACTTGCACAACATTGTTATGTCCTTGTACACATTGTGTCCCAGGGTGGAGACAATCACTGGACAACTACACACAATCATCAAGTACACGTATACTGTTATTAACAAGGGCTGTCTACACTTGCACTGCATGTTCCTGTGCAACACATAATCTGCATGCTGACATGTGTGCAGTGATGTTTTTCCTTGTGATACTGTCACCCACCCTAAAACAGTATTGTGTATGTGTTGGATTGCAGGTGTGTCTGTGTTTGTATCTGCTGTACTGAGAAGTGTGCCTGTGTGCTTGTGTGCCTGTGTGCCTGTGTGCTTGTGTACCTGTGTGCTTGTGCGCCTCTGTGCCTGTGTGCATATGCGCCTGTGTGCATGTGTGCATGTGTGCCTGTGTGCATGTGTGCATGTGTGCATGTGCGCCTGTGTGCATGTGCACCTGTGTGCATGTGTGCATGTGCGCCTGTGCACCTGTGCACCTTTGTACATGTGTGCATGTGTGAATGTGTGCCTGTGTGCTAATATCATGTACACATTTGTAAACTGTGTTTCCTATCTTCCTCTCACAGGTTCTGATGTTGCTCTGGTGGAGTGCAGCAGGGAACCTGAAGCCACTGCTGGGGATAGTGATTATGATGATACATGTGTAATGGCACAGGGAGGTGTGACAGGATCTGTCGTTGGTCAGCCAACTGACACTACACAGCAGCCAACCCCATCAATGTGCACAGTCATCCTGCCGATACATCCATTGTCAACAATGTCCTTAGCTGAGGGGCAGCATACAGTGGGCATTGACCAGGGTAGTGTGGTATCATTGGCACATGCATCCCCTCACAGCAGCCATGGCCATATTCCTGACATGGTACCACACAGGCAGATGTCCAGGGGTTCTCGTGGGAGCATCCATGGTCGTACTGCCCCTGTCAGACGTGCCCACAGAGGTCTTTCAACCTCAGCTATGTTCCGGGCTGTAATGCAGGCACAGGCACGTATGGAACAGTACACCAGACAGGGTCTGAGGGAGCTTAGAGCACATCGCACCGTTATGAATGACACTATGCGTGACGTTGCGTCTGCCATCCGTAACATCAGTGAGGTCATTGATAGATGTTGGGGGGACACATTAGATCTCTTCCACAACTACATGTCCAGGAGCCAGGACAGTGCAGGACAGTTGAGGTGTCGACGTGGATGTATGCCAGCAACATTATCAGCTGGCAGTTGTCGTGGACGACAACAAACCCACAGCCGCTCCCATAGTGCCAGTACCAGCCCCAGCAATGCTGGGTCTGTGCTGTCATTAGACCGTCCGAGAAGACCACGTGCACGTGGCTCTGGACAGTCCCAGCAGGGACATGTGTCCAGTCAACAACCCACTGCTTCTGATGACAGTACCCAGTATGGCTTAGTACCTGATACTGTCCGTAGCACCACTGCCAGGCACAGGTACCGTGTCCGTGGCCAGAGACAGTGTTCTGTATGACCTGGCAGGTACAGTCTGTGGCTGTCCATAAACACCCGTATATGGCAGCCACGTGGTGGAACTGTGTGCATGCATACACACACACATAATGCTAACACCTAGGGCTAACACATACACACACACATTGCAGCAACATTGCCGCATGTTGTACTGTTGTCCCTCACTAACACACACATAGACATACATGTCAATTGGATGTGTCAATGGCAGACTCTGGCAAACCAAGTACACACCCTGTGCATATGATGAAACTGTGCCACCTCCTGCCATCTGTAACATTGATGCAGGAGCAGGGTAGCATGGCGCTGATGCACAGGGTGACTACATAGCACTGTAGTAATATTATTATGTTGTTAACAGTACAGTGTAATGATATTGTTGTGGGTATATTCGAGCATGCATGATGCATTACCTATGTTTGTCATTGCAGTTTTGTATACACCAGTGTTAATTCCCAAAGTGTACTGTCTGCACATGTGCCACATGGCTGTTGTGTGTACCTGTGCCTGCATGTGTTGGGGTGTGGACAGTACATGTGTGATGTTTGCAGCACTGAGTTGCAGGTGTACATTTGTGAACATGGTTAGCATGGAACATGACATGGTTTGACAGTATGTTGTGGGTGATATGGTTTCAAATGTCAATGGTCTGCATTCTGGTAGTATGCACAGCTTACATAGCCTGACATTCAGTGGTCATTACATGGTGTCTCCTCAACTGATACACAGATGTAGGAACCAGGTGTCAGTGATATCCCTGCAGTACTACACTATACCAGTAGCCATTCTTACTGAGCCCCACACATCCCTGGGAACAATACTTTTTGGCATATAGCAGTCTCATGTACATGCCAACACACTACAGATATGTCCATCCACGACTGCAAATACATGCAGTGGCCTACAATGCATTCTACACATGACACACCTAACCACCACAAGGGTATCATACGGATAGATACCTGTTGTCCAAGCCATGCTGTATTGCTGTAACGCAACTGTGGCATTGGCATCCACATGTAGTTAACATAGTATTCCAACAGTACCATGTAGGTGGTAGCACCCATCATGTAGAACGGGTAATGGTGTGTACATGTGGACAAGTGTTATCTTGTCTTTCCTGCGATATTCACATTTCCAAAGGTATTCTGCAGTCCCTCGGTGTATCACCTAAGCAAGAAGGTGGCTGTATGCATATCGGCAACAGTTGCCATACACCTACACTGGGTGTCCATCACTCACAGACTTTGCTGTGTTTTAACATGTCTGACATATACTCCAGACATGAACCCTCACCCACATTAATCTATCAAAGCTTTCATGGGTGTGTGTCACATAGTTGGCCTAGGTCACAGATCACTGTAGTAGCCTGCATTGTCACCAACATACATGTATGGCCTAAGGTCTGGTAAGCTGCGGCACATGCTGGCAAAGGTAACAACTATATTCATATGGAGCAGGCTTCACACATAGGAACTATTAAAGGTCACAGGTACATATCTGTATGTGGCACACACATACCTGATGTGTGCATTGAAATTACTGTTATAATAATATGTCATACAATAATAAAAGCAAAACACACAACACATTGACAAACGCACACATGGCATTTGTAGGATTCAAACCCCTACCTAAATATGTTATGATACTTGAGAGAGATGCATTAGTACAGCGCTCTATTCGCATTACTGGATGATTTCCCTTCTTCTGCACTATTTATAGGGTGCTGACATCATCAGTCTTTCCAAAGAAGAATGTGCATCTTTAACTATCCCTCAGTATGGGGGATAACAATATCTGTGCATTAACAGACGCCTAGTTCAGGGTCACATATACACATTGGCACTGCCAGGTTATGTTCTATAGCATGCTTCATGACCACAGGACTTGTAACACACAACACAAGTAGGAGGTGTATCCATATACATCACAGATACACGCACCTCTGGGTTGGTACCACTGCACTAAGCATGACAGGCCATACATATACAACTACCATTGTGCAAAACTGCCTTTTGGTTTGGTGTGTAGTTCAGACCACCCCCCCCCCCATACCCAGTAACCACACTTGGCTTTCCTGGGAACAGTGTAGGATATGCAGGTCTTCACACACACCATTATAGTGGTTGACTTCAGGTACACAAATATTGACTGGGGATACTACTCAGGCCCTCAACAACATCACCCTACAGCCACTATAATTTGTGAATCCATGTGCTATGGCACAACCAGTCACCACACCCACAAGGGGGAATACATATTGGACCTGATCATCACCAACATGGGGACTCTATGTTCCACACCAGAGGTAGAACCGTCATTGTTAAGATCAGACCATAAACAACTTTCCTTGGCCATCCATATCCCATCCCCACCCCCAGCCAATTAAATCACTGTAAAGAATTTCTCAAAAGCAAACTTTGCACTTGTGAAGACTGGGGTGGAATACTTCAAAGGCCCCGTGCTGGAGGATAATACAGCCCAATCTGCAGAATTCTTTACAAACGCATTGTATGAGCACCTGCAGGTATGCATTGATCATGCTATCCCAAATAAAACCATGACTCCTCCAAAACAGGAGACCTGTCTGGTTGACCCCAGCCATATATAAGCTGTACAACAGAAGGAGGAAGCTACTACATAACAGAGCAATATCCCACAGACCCACATAGATCATAACCTCTCCTTTGCTAATCACATTGACAGAGTCATTGCAAAGACCTTTATATAGCCCCCCTTATCACATGGGTGTTTGCATGTAGATCATGGGAGGTCATTGTGGCCCTCTACTAGTCACTCATCAGGCCCATGTTTGACTACAATGCCTTTGGGGTGTACCTTACCCAACACCTGCAGCAACTACAGTGAACACAACAGTACCTCCCCAAGAGGATCATGGGCTACACACAGATGTCCTATACAGCTCAACTAAAGGATCTCCAGCTCTACTCAGTTGCTTAACACCTACTCAGAGGTGATCTATGCCTGACATATGCAGCCATTTCAAACCCAGAAGTAATGGACATGCTCCACCTCATAACATACAAGACCCTTAGAGCTACACACTCCAGGGACTTAAACCTCAGCACAAAAATAAATAGGACATGCTGCAGGGACAAATTCATTACCCAGAGGCTCCCCTCACTCTGGAATTGAATCCCAATTAAAGTTAGACATAGCCCCTCGCCAACCCTCTTCCAGCAAAATACAGCCGCATGGATGGGAAATTGCAAATTCACCCCTGAGATCTCCACTGTGTCCCTGTTTGAAAGAGGCACAGCAAACTAGCCTTAAAGGGTGCCTTCTGTGACCTACTTTACAGAGGCACAGTAGGCTACTCTACTGGGGAGGTGGACGCCAAATACACTCTGCCTAGGCTTATGAATTCCCTAGGGCAGACAGCCTAGTATTGACCTCTGCACCTATGTTTATGTTTGGGATGCACAATATTTGTTGCTGCTACTGTTTGCAGGTCTTTATTGCCATAGCTTTCCCAGATTCTATGAACAACTTGTGTAACTGTGTAACATGTTTGATCATGACAGGTTTCCAGTATATTAATATATGTGTCTGTTGTCATTTAACTGTGTGCACAGGGTGGATTGCTGGATCGTGGGAGGTTCCTGGCTTAACACATACAACTGCAAGATATGTGTGACTGACTGCTATACTCAGACATGGCCTAAGTGTGTGAGCATGCCCAGTTCAGGCTTTCCATGGTTTGTTGCCTGACATATGTCTCATTTATCCAAGTGTTTGAGCATGCCCAGTGTGCCCTTTCCATATGTTGTGATCTGGAGTCCACTACATTTCTGGTTGTGTGTGAACATGACCAATATTGACATTTATACTGTGTGTGTTGGAAGTCATGTTGTGTTCTTACTGCCAGACTCATTTGTGTCATAACTCAACAGGGATTATGCTGTGCCTGCAGGGTTTCCATGTGATAGTTTGCAAAGACTTGGCAACATTCTCTCATACTGGCTGAACACTGCAATACTGTCATGGTGTAGTGGTTCAGTACTTTCACTATGGTGCACAGTATCATAGGTTTGAGTCCCATCACTGCTTTAAATGTTCATACTGAGCAGGCCAGACTGGTTAAGGGCCAGTTGGGCAACTATGAGCATATTGAATGTTGCTCAGCTATGGCCTACTTAAACCAGGCTTGTCCGACATTGCTGTGTATTCACCAACTTGGGTGGACACTGCCAAACATTACTCCACATTGACCACAGTTGTACTAGTTGGTGTGTGTGATTCTGTTCATAGGTTCATACTAGGCTATCTGCTCTAGGGCATTTATAATCCTAGCCAGAGTGTGTTTGGCTTTCAACACACATTTAAGTGGAGTTTGCCATGACATTTTTCAAGGTTAGTATACTGTGCCTCTGCCTAAAAGTGACATAGAAGTGATACCCAGGGTAAACCTAAAATCTCCCATCCACTCATCAAGATTCTTCTTAAAGAGAGTCAATGAGGGACTCTGGCTAACCTGGAGTGGGGGTTTACTCAAGAGTGGGGGGAGCCTCTGGGTTATGAATCTGTCACTCCAGCATGCCCTATTTATTTCAGTCCTGAGGTTCAGGTCTCTTGAGCGCGTAGCTTGATGGGATTCTGATTTTCCGAGCTGCAGCATGTCCATTGATTCCAGGTTGGACATGGCTTTATACATGAGACACAGATTGCCTCTGGGCAGGCAGTATGCCACTGAGTGGAGCTGCAGTTTCTTTAACCAGGCAGCGAATGGCATGTGTTTGAGCCTTTTGATCCTCCTGGTGAGGTACTTTTGTGGTCTTTCCAGCTGCTGCAAGTGTCTGATAAGGTACATCCCACAAGGGGCATTGTACTCAATTATGGGCCTGATGAGGGATGAGTTAAGAGGCACGATGACCTCCCCTGATGTAGATGTGAATACCTTCATGATTAGGTGGGCTATATGAAATGTTTTTCTAAACACTTTGGCCACGTGGTTATTGAATGAGAGATTGCTATCAGCTTGGGTCCCTAGGTCCCTTATCACTTCTTCCATACTTAATGGGTTACCACCTATGTGGTAATTTGTGGGCACTTAGTTTTTGACAAAGGAGGGGACTATACACTGGTTTGCGTTTAGCTTGAGGACATGGCTCTGGCACCAGTTGTCTGTTTCTATGAGGCCCTTTTGTAGGATGCTTGTGTCAGCTGGAGGGTCAATTATGGCGCCCAGTTTGCAGTCATCTGCAAACTTGTTCACCAACAGTCCTTCTGTGTTGGCCTGTATCTCTGAGAAATATATACCAAACAAGGGAGGTCCCAGGATTGAGCCTTGTGGGATGCCACTTGTAGCTGGTTTGGGGTCTGACGTGGCTCCAGCATTTCTGACCATGTGGGTTCTGTCCTTTAGTCAGTTTGCAACCCATCTAGTGACATAGGGGTTTATATTGAAGCTGGTGATCTTATCTATGATGACCAAGTGGGGTACTGTATGGAAGGCTTTTGCGATGTCCAGGTGGGCTGTGTGGACCACCTTCCCCTCGTCAATGGCCTTGGTGACTGTTTCAAATGACTCAACCAGGTTTAAGAGGCAGGATCTGCCCTTAACAAAGTCAAACTGGGTAGGATCCAGTGTCTGTAGGTCCCCAATATGTTTATTTCTGAGGTCCATGATGATCCTTTCCATAGCTTTGCAGACCAAGCTAGTCAGGCTTCTGGGGCGATAGTTTGCAGTATCCATTGAGGCACCACCTTTGTGGAGAGGGACCACTGTTGCTGTACACTGCTCTTTGGGTACATATCCTGTGGTAAGGCTGAGATTGAACAGTGGTTTTATGTTTGCATTCAATTCTTCTTGGGGTTCATGTTGGACACAGCCCAGGACACCGTCTGGTCCCATTGATGCTGTGTGTTTTGCTTTGGAGAGGCTGGCTGTTACCTGAGCATCTGCGATGTCAGGGGGCCAGCACTCTGCTGGGATAGATATTTGCCCTTTTGGTGGGGAGGGGGGGAGAAGTTTGCACTGAACCTGCCAGCTCAGATGTTGGCAATGTCTGTGGGTTTGGTGTATTGTTTGTCATTTTGGACTACTTCTGAGCATATCTGAGGATTCCCACACAGGTTCCTACCATAAGTAAAGAATGCCTTGTGATTATCCTTGGTGTCCTGTACAATTTTTATCTCAAAGATGGCCTTAGACGATCTTATGTGTGGCCGTAGTTTTTCAATAATACTGATCAGAGATGCCTTTCCTTTTTGGGATTTTGATCTATCATATAGTAGCTTCTTCCTTGTATTGTATGGTTTGTTTATGGCTGGGGTCCACCGGACAGGATGCCTGGCTTTGGAGGATTGGGTCTTGGTTTTATTTGGGATTGCATGATCCATGCATTCCTGATGGTGTTCATAGAATGCATTTATAAAGGGTTATGAGGTCTGGGCCATATTTTCCACAGGCACAGGGGCTGTGAAGGATTCCACCTCAGTTTTGAGGAGTGTGACATTTGCTTTAGTGAATAATTTTCACTGTGTTTTTCTGGCCATGGGCTGAGATTGGGATGTGAATATCCAGTGAGATTACTCTCTGGTCTGATCTAACCAGTGAGGGATACACTTCTGGTCTTGGGAATAGAGTCTCCATGTTGGTGATGATCAGGTACAGTATGTTTTCCCCTGTTGTGGGAGTGGTAGCAAGTTGTTCCATAGCATTTTGGTTTATAAATTCTGGAAACCTTTGGGCTAGGGTGTTGGGGCTAGGGTAATGCTCCCATTCTAAGTTTGGGTAGGGTAATGCTCCCAGTCTATGTTTGGGTAGTTGAAGTCACCCAATATAATGGTGCTTGGGGAGACCTTCATATTTCCATGTGTTCTCCAGTTGGCCAGGTATGGTTCCTGGGTTTAGGAGGGTGGTCTGTAGCAGGCTATGAAGTGGAAGGCGGTTTTAGCCACTGTTAGTTGCACATGGATAGTCTCCGATGCTTCCTGCTGTGCCACCAACCTGGGGGTGTGGGTATCTTTGAAAATATTGATACTCTCCCTCCTTTTGTAGTGTGTTCCATGTTTTGCAGCTGTAAAGCATGGAATGTGGTGTAACCTGTTAATGCTAGGGTGCTGTTGGGAGCCTTGAACCAGGTTTCTGTTACTGCACAGATATCAACATTGTCCATGCTACGGAGAGTTTGGAGTGCATGCATCTTGCAGTTTAGACTTCTGGCATTGAGTAGCATTACTTATAGTTTCTTATCCTTTGTGATACCTGTGGAGGTGGGTTTGTGTTTTGAGCCTTACCTAAAAAAGGCACTATGGGGGTGACAAGAGCCTTTGGCAATATCCAAAAGGCCACAGGTGATAGGTGAAATCCATCCCTAGTGAAGCATCATGTCTTGTCGAGCATGTCATCCCAGGCTGACAGGCATTGTATCCGCTTTCACTGACACCAATACTTAAGCCAATTGTTGTAATTGATCATCTTGTCTTCATATTGTGGCCTCATGTTTGGTGAGGGTAGGATGATACTCAAGGTCATCAAGTTTGCATATACTACATGGTGTCGTAAATGCTGTTTAGCACTACCTTACATTGCTTAACACATGGCAATCATGCCTCAGGTGGTGCTGCAGGGCTGCCTATGTCAGATGCACATACTACACTCCCTATACATGTTTGGAAACAGGTAGTGTCAAGTTAGGCATCCCTTTTACTATATGTGCGAGTCAGAGAGAGGTATCATTTCCAGGGTTCCTACTGAGCCAGTGTATGTGCTATGAGTTGCCTCTTTGCCTAGGCCAAGGCATACTGGGCATGCCTCCTTCTGCCTACAGGGGCAGGCTCAGGTTGTTCCTCCTCTGAGTCACGCTCTGCCTGTAATGGCCTTGGCACTGGTGGGGGGCTGTTTGGCCCAGGCCTATGCTGGTCCTGCTGCAGCTGTTTTCGCAGAATCATATTATGTAGCATAGCACATACCATGACAATTTGGGTACATGTAGTTGGTGAGTATTGCAAGTCTCCACCAGATGTGTCCAGGCACCGCAACCGTGACTAGAGCAACCCAAACACACGCTCGATTACATTTCGTGTTTGTGCGTGTGCCTCATTATGGCGTTCCTGTTCAGGTGTGTGTGCATTTCTGATGGGTGTCATCAGCCACGGCTCCAGTGCATAGCCAGCATCCCCCACTAAGTGACCATGTGGGATGTCCCCATTGGCAAATGTCTGGTACAGCTGCGTCAGATGCCATATATGGGAATCATGGTAGCTTCCAGGGCAGCCAGCACACACATTCATTATTATGCACTGGGCATCACACACAACCTGGCAGTTGATGGAGGTGAAGCCCTTGCGGTTAATGTAGGCCCTAGCCCGCTCACCAGCTGGTGCTTTGATGTGTATATGCGTGCAGTCTATTGCACCCACTACCTCAGGGTATTCTACTATTTGCTGGAAGAGATGCATATTTCTGGCCAATACCTCACGGGAATTGGGGAAATATACATGATCACCGACATGTGCTGACATGGCATCCAGGAACTGGTGCAGTACCCTGGATGCTGATGCCTGTGATATCCCCATCATATCACCAGTTGGTCTCTGAAAGGTACCTGTTGCTAGTATTCTTAGGTCAACACATACCTTGGTTTCCACTGGGATGGGTCCCCCTCTGTTGGTTCTGTGTGTGAGGCGTGGCCTGCACAGCTCAACAATTTGCTGCAGGAGATCTCTGTCCACTCTATAGCGCTCCACTATCTCCAGCTCATGTAACCCCTGGTAGGTGACCCTGGGCCTGTACACTCTTCTCCATCTCCTCACTGTGGGTTGTCCGGCAGCATTTGCATTGTCACCACCCGCAGCATGCTGCATATGTCGCCTTATAACAGCAATGGCAGCCCCTAGCATTTTTTGTCTGAGTGTAGCTTTTTCAGTTTTCACTTCTAGTAGCTTACTCCAGTGTTGCAGTATCTCTTGAGAGAAACAAACTGCACTGTTGTTTGCAGAGTTTTAAGTGCTGAGCTGGGCTAGTGTTCTGCCTGTGTAATTGCCTGATTCTGATTGTTTGCACCTGCTAGCTCTACTAGTATTCCCTGGTAGCTTCCTACTATTTGTTGTGCTTCCTTTTTCCTTTCTGTTTCCTCGGGGGAGCGATGCGCATACAAGCGGAAACACACTCACAGCAGCTCACACACGCGCACACATGTTTAGACGGACTAAAACTTGCTTATTCAGGTTAAAATGCACGCACACCAGTGCAAGCACGCTTACAGGTCTTCCAACAGCCTTATACATGCTTACTCCAGCTTAAACATGCACATTCACGCTTCCACGCACGCACTCTGTCTTACTCGAGTTTACAGGCACGCATACATGTGCATACCCGCTCAGCAAGAAACTTTGGTGTTATCCACAATATACACCTTCCATTTCTTGGCTTTCCCTGGCCTACCTGTTGACACACCTCTTTCCATGATGTCTAACTGACAGCTAACACATGCCACTGTGCTCCAATGAGCTTCACTACTTTCATACGTACCCCCCTTGTGATGTCACCTATCTCCTACTCTGTTCCTCCCCATATCCTACTCCTACACTCCACTGACTGTGCTCATTTGCTATGTAAAATTGTGATTCACTATCCTAACACTCATTTACATAGGATTTCCTACTAATGCTTGGTTACATGTCTTAGACTGGGCTTCACCCCTTAGCAACCCCTACTCGGTGGCCATGTTGTCTTCAGTCTGCTATTCCCTTACATTGTCATTTAACCATTTTCATAAATTCCACATTTGTGGCTTTTGTTATCTTATTTTATGATTTTTATAGCGCACCCCATTTGCGCGGCGCAGCACTATGCTTAAACATCGGAAATCGCCGAAAAAAAAATATTTTTATTTTAATTTTGCATCTGGGAAACTTTCCAATGGCCGTATATTTGGCCATTGTTATGCTTCCTCAGCCATATGCAACCTTTATTTGGAGTTGACAAGGCCCCATTGTGCTATTTGCAGAACGGTACTCAGTTGTCAACTGAGTACATTTCTGCAGCTAACACGTCTCCTACTCGGACAGGTTTGTGCTTCCTGGATCGCAAATTTACCTCACTTGCATGCCTTTCATCTGCAAGTGAGGTAATTTGCATATCCCTGCCCTGTCCGTGTAGGAGACGTTTTAGGAGCTCTCTTACACGCCCCTACAGGCTGTTCCTGGATCGCTCGTCGGACATGATGGCTGCATGGAGTCTTACTCTACTCATAGACTCCGTGCAAGCCATCGTGAATCCGACCCTATATAATCAACATGAAAAACAAATTCAGAAACAAAACGTATACAATAGTTTGTGATATCGTAAACTATGTTACAACTTGAAGGATGCAACAATGATGAGTGAATGCTCTATATTAGGAATGTTTAATATCTTTTTCTGGCGTAAGTAGTTAAAGTACAATAAATGAAGAACAACACACTGTGTTAAGTGACCCCATTTTACAAGCAAAGAACCAGCCTAGATTGTCTATGGCCAAAGGAATGCATGCAACTATTTGAACTTTGTAAAAGACCTAAACATTAATCATACCCTCAGGTGGTATATGCAGTTTCAAATCATTCCTTTTATTCTTCCTTAATTCAGATGTATTAAGAGACATAATATACATTTCTCATAATAAATATTAGACCTACATGAATCAACAAGAATGTCCAAATCAATGTGGCACACACCAACATATTATGATTCATATGACAAATACAGCTTCATTTCTGAGAATGATTTGTTTTCTCTATATAATCTGTTTAGTACCTAACAAAATGGCCACAATGTCAAAGGAATCAAATCAGTATCTTGATGTTCTCACCTAAATATTAACATGTTTTGTACTGGTTTGCAGAGTCAGAGGAAAACTGCTTTAGATTCTGCAATACCATTTAGTGAGTAGAATCTATACTGCCAAATCAATACCATGGGTCATTTTTTATACATTAATAAGAGACTTAGTTATTTCAGACTTAAACCATCACAAGGGAACTAAACAAGGATTATATTTAACCAGTTAATTACTTAAATTATGAGTGCATCCACTAGCAAATTAAATCAAGTTTAACAGAGTCATCCAGGGAATCCATTCCCCCTCTTTTATACAAGATCGAAATACTCATGGTAACCCAGATACTTTTGATACTTTATTGTTTTTGTTTTGTTTATTTTAAACACTATTTGGATTTGGCTTATGGAAAATATGCAAATGTCCCTTAAGCGCATACAGCTATTTCAGTTTCATGGCTTCTGAATGCCCTCTGATTTTTTTTTATTTTTTTATTTTTTTAACTTTTTATAAGTCTTTATTGAAGCATTCAGGCCAATATAGCCAAACCTCAGTAGATGTAGACATGTTATTTCACCCTTTTTGTGGACTCTTCAATACAGGATGATTGAATAGTTTTCCATTTTTCTGAAAACATTAAGCTTTTGAAAAAAAGTCTTATGTCCATAATATTAGGGTTCCTGCAAAATTTCACACATAAGGAACAAAACATCAATTAAAAAGTCACACAGAAAAAACCCATAGGCAAACCAGATACTTTACTGTGTAATACCTTAAACCTCATTTGAAGACTTTGTCCAGATCAGGACTTGTTGTATACATTGCATGGTCATTGTGCACATCCCCTGTAAATCTTGTCAAGGAAATTTACCAGATTCAATAAACACTATCTAACCTTCATAAACCCAGACTGTTGGAGATCAAGACTAATATGGGTCTTGAAATCATAGCCCATGAAGTCAGTTAGAATATGTTTCATGGCTTTGTAGATGAGGCTAGTAAGGCTGATAGGTTTGTGATTACCCACATCAACTGTAAAGCCACCCATAATGAGGGGCACCAGTACTGCAATCTGCATATTATTAGGAATACAACCAACATCTACCAGTGATATGTCAAACACTGTTAAATAAACCACTAGATTTACTGTCAGGTCCCATACAGGAAGTATCTTTGCCTTTATTTATCACTTTCAACAAATGATCATTAGAAATATTTCAGGGTGTAAGGGGATGTTCTGTCAGATTAGGATATGTTTATGTAAATAGGTTTAGAACAATGTAAGTTTTTTTTTCTTAGTTCTCTAACATAACTGTAGAAGAATTTATATTATCTTAGCATCAGAAGTCACTCTAAGTTCATGGGTCCCGCTAGTAAAACCTGAAGGTGTTCTTCCTTTTTCTTGTAATGCTTTTGATATTATTCCTGGAAAGAGAGGCTTGGATTTAATAAATCATTTGAGATTTTTTTTTTCTTTTTCTTTTGTTGTGTAGTTTATTTACGGTGGTGGACCACCAGGGTTGTTTTTGAATTTCCCATGGTACTAGCTTTGGTAGGGATTGCTAGCTCTATGTATTTTTCTAAGTGGGTGTAGAACTCACTCCTCACCCCTCAGTTAGGGGGAGGACAATTCATAATTGAATTTTGCGACTGACAAATTTTTAGTCCTTAACTTTAGTAGAGTTTCTTGCAAAGGAAAAAGTCACAAGTCTGTGGTCAGACTTCACTGGAGAATGAGATACAAGAGCAGTAGTGGAAACGACAACCATATTTGTAAGAATCTGGTAAAGAATGGTGTGCCTATTAGGTTTATTTATCAAGTGCTCAAGAAAATGTTTGTATGTTAAATCTATGACTTTTTTTTAACATATCCAACATTGGAGGTGTAGATGTCTCACTTTATTGAAGAGTTGTTAAAGCCACCCAAAATAATGTAGTTATTGTTAACAAAGAGAGATTATTTAGAATACTGAGGAATCTTATGTGATCATCAGAGGATGAAGAAGGTAGCTTATAATAAGTTATTACTTGATAATTAATCCTATCCTGTGTGATCTCCAGTTCAGTAATTCATTTGGGGAGTCTCTGAGTATCTGCCTGGAGGTCATGTGTTGCTTCACAGATATAGAGACTCCATAACAGTTGCCAATGGGTCTAAACACATAAAAATGCATAATCCCATTATAGAGAGAATGTTCTCTTTACATTCAACCCAGTCTCACTAACTACTCAAGATCATGCAGTTCCTTAATTTAGACTTTCCCATTAAGGAGATCCACCTTGTAGTGATCTGATTTCAGGACAGATATGATAGTTACACTGGATTGTCCATCAACTGGACTCTGCCTAAAGAAAGACAAAAGGGTGCAACAAGGCTTTAGAGTGAATACAGAAGTCTTGGAATGAGATGTACAGGCCATCTTAAGTAAAGCGAGCTGTACTGTCAATCATCTTGTCATATGCTGAGATCTCCCTGAAATGGCTCCCTGAAATGGTGGATGATGGCTTCCATTCAGGACTAGTACCTTATCTGCATTTGTTACAAGTGTGGACCGTTCTGACATGTCTCTCTGCAAATCACTCAGTGTTTTACAAACTCACTGTATGGTGGAATAAGGGTGTGACATGGTGTTGCTCACTGTCACAGGTGGCCCCTGAATTGTGAACAACTCTCATCTTCTACCAACAAATGTGCAGGAATATAATCTGGGCACAATCTGTTGATTTCAATGCAAACATGGAGATGGTCGGTGTTGTGTCTGGTCGTTGTGAGACAACGTAGTCCAAGGATGATGCTATTAGCCTTGTGCACTTCATGATGGGACATATCAATTCCATGGCCACCTTCATGCAGATAATAACCAGTGCTGCCATATGTGTTTTGTAACCCACTGTTGTGTGTAGCTGTGGGCATGTTGTACACTTGAAGAATGCAATGTATGACCAACAAAAGGTGCATAGTCTGCAGCTGTGATGATCAGGGCTCCAACATAGCCTAATCAATGCAGGGAGCAACTTCACTGCAGGGCTACTCATGGAGGGGTGGTTTGTGTGCAACCCCCATACAGATTATGTTGCACTAGTTCCATCTCATTCTTTTCCAAAGACAATTTGAGACTGTACTGCTGTCACAGTACTAAGGCCCTGCTGTTCAGTCCCATTGTACCTCTACAAGAAATCCTCATCACACTCAACCCACAACACAGTGTCAGACTCACCCATACAGCATTGGAGATCGTACTTGTCATTGGTACCACATATCCCAGTTACCCCATCACTACAGTCATTAACTTGTGATCCCTCTCCCTGATACAGTAGACTGCCATGTTTTCATGTCTCCCTGAGCAACCCTGTACAAATGATGAAGGTTGTGACCATCACCATTTACCTTTCAGAGTGGTGTATGTGGAGATTTCTGATGCATAATGCATCTTGAATATACACTACCAAGCATAACTGTTAGATAGTACTGCACAAATCACTTCAGAGAAGACTCCAAGCCTGTATAACTACAAGCACTGCTGAGATTCCTTGCTAGGGGACAAAAGTAAACCTATTTTATGTCTGCTGGTTGCTTAAATTGATAGAGCTGCTTTCTGTTTTACCTGCTCCATTTTGTTTTTTGTTTTAATAAAATCTTCTTGGCCTGGTGTTTTTGGTCTATGTGAGAGACAGACACTTAAATTATCTATGCTGCACATTTCACATTTTTTTCTCAATTGGTTAAATTGTTTCTTGAATGATATTTAAATACACAGTGAACTTCTAGGTCTTTGTCTTTTCTAATAAGACAACACTGCTGGTGATTCCCTTCTGGTTATTCTGCCACTTCCTTGATCAGATGATTTTAAGCTGCCCACATTTACTGTAAATTCAGCTTTATAAGCTCCTGCCTTTCTACACTGCTGTTAATATCTTGAATTATTTATTTGTCATTCCTTGTGCTTATTTTGAAAGAAGGGCATTGTGCCTATCATTGTCTGCTCTACTGATTTACTTGTTCTGAATTCTGTAACTAGCTAAATGTTGGATAAAGTACTGTACTTCTATACTCTAGCAAGCATTTTCAGTGTTTTTACATCAAGAGGTCAGTGGATTTTCCATCTAGTGCACTGGATGTTAGCCTGGTATGTTTAGGTTGGGGAAACACTTGAGTTTTTTATATGTTGTTTATTGGCTAGATGACTTATTAATCAGCTTATCTTGTTTTTACTGCCTTTACACATTCTGTAGAATTGAGTGGCTCTTGGATCATTTCTACAAAGTGAAGTAAGTTTATTGAATAATCACACTTTGATAAACTGTTTAAAGTATGTTGCTGCATATGTATCTTTAAGTTTGTTTGTGGTAGCATTTCACTCTGGTCACTCCTTTACTGCCCTTTACATTAGGAGGATTGGGACTTTTTATCTAGTGGCAGTAGATGTTTACATGGTCTGTCTGAGCTGGGAAGCACACAAAAGGGCCCTATGTGTAGTCATTGTATTAACCAACCCTATGTGTAGTCATTGTATTAACCAAAGGGCTCAGTCAGTTTTCTGTATTTCCAGTGCTGGTATAAATTTGCCACATTAGCATGGACCTATTCACTGTGCCAGTGCCCTGTATAGCTACAAACACCTGGAAACATTGCTTATTTTCATTATATTGTGAAAGTTTATTGTGATAGTTACCTTATTATAACACCCATGACTATTGCTGCTCAGACAGCATCTGATTTGATACTGGGCAGTATCACTGGTTAGGTTAGATGCAGATTACACCATGTAAGGACACTTCCCTCATCTAGCTGCAAACACACTCCACTCCTTCTCATTAAGGACCACACAAATAGAGCCACATATGCAGAAGTGCTCACATGCAGCTTGTCCATACCTCTAAGGCCTCCCAGGTGCAGTTCTCAAAAGCTCCACATTTACACAAACAAGGCAATTTCCATCAGAACACATAAAGCCACATCCCAATTTGCCTCAAGTACCAAGCTCATAAGGTGAAACACTCCATGACCCAATATTATGTTCATTGGAGACTCCAGCGTGAGGCATACTGATGTTCCTGTTATGAGGCTTGATAAGGAGAAGGCTTCAGTTAATTGCCTGTCAGGGGCTAGGATTCATCAGATCACACATTCATTCAGTTCACTTACCCCTAAGTACCAGTATGACTCAGTCATAGTCCATGTGAGCATGAATGACCTGAGATATATCTCCTTGGGGTATATGAAGAGATACATGATTGAACTCTCAGGATATGTGTCATAGGCAGGTGTGAGCCTAGCATTATATTCCCACCTATCCATTTTTTTCTGTACTATCTGGAAATCAAACTGATTGTCTAGTATTCTGGTAAACACTGTACAAACTCCAGTATTCTGTTTCAAAAATGAAACAGACTATCCGAGTTGGTTAAATCTGCAGATTTAAAAGCATAGTAAATCTGCTGAAAACCTACATCAAGAATGTAAAAAGAAGGAGTTTCCCCTTGTCTGACATGATGATGGTGTCAGAAAATGGGCAGAGTACAGGTTGATATGGGAGTGGGTATGGGAGGTGCAAGAGATGTGACCTATGCCTGGCTTTAGCCACAACAGAAGGTGATAATCCGAGCCTATCACTGAGCTAAATTTTACCATCTCCATGGGTGATGCCACAATGCCAATAGAAAATGATCAACTTTAACAATTGGCTTAGCTACTGGTGTCATTCCAAAAGGGTCCAATACTTGTCAGCCTGGGAAGACATGGTCAATAGGCCATGTGGCTTTGGCCGGGATAGTCTTCACCTGTCACCTCTAGCTTTCAGATATTGATCTAAACAGTATGCACCCATATATCCACTTTTTAAGGCATTGCCAGACAAACCTTCTAATAACAAAAGCTACTCAGCACAAGCTAAGTATGTTACTTCTCCATGCTAGGAGCCTCAACAAGGAACTGCACTCCCTAGAAGTTGTCTTCACCCTGAATAATGCTGACATCTGTGCAGTTACTTAAATATGGTTCAAAGCCATGGAAAGCACTCCGGCAGTGTATAGCTATAATGCTTTTCATACATTCTGACCACCCACTGATATGAAACAGCTAAAGGTGAAGGTGTATCTATCATCATAAAGGATAAGCACCCCTCGATGCTGGTCAAACAAAATGACATGCTTGAGCTACTCCATGTCCAAGTAACCATGGGAAAAGTCCGTTACCATATTCTTGCTTGCCACAGGTCCCCACTATGAACCAGGAAGCCCGTACATCATACCTGAAGTTACTAGAATCACTCACCATCCAGACTAATGTCATACTAATGGGTGATTTTAACTACCTTTCCATTAATTGGGAGGCATACATGACCACTAACATGCAAGTCCAAAGATTTTTTGGCTTTGTAAATTCAAATGCCCTAAAACAGCTAGTCTGCACTCATACTAAGGGAACAAATATCCAAGATATGGTACACACAAATATGGGAGAGTACTGCACCCACCCCCTCCTCCCAGTGTTATGCCTTCACTAGTAATATCTGATCATAAAGCAGTCACCCTTGAAATAAATGTAAAACTAGTCCCCCTACCTAACTCCAAAACCTTAAGAACTTCTCTAAGACAAATTACCTCTATTAAGGGATGGCATAGCTAGTTTTCAAACTCCATCAAATCCAGAAAACATGGAAACCTATGCAGAGGTATACACAAAGGCCCTGTATCACCATATTAACAACTGCATAAAAAACGGCTGTACCAGACCAAAATAAACCCAGGTTAAACTGCAAAAACAAGCTACCTTGGTGGACTCTGGGTATTAATAGGTTGTACAAGAAAAGAAAGAAAACCCTGTTGAAAAGTAAGAGAGAATATGCACAACAGAGAAATAAGCCCCTCAATAGTCAAAACAAGTGGGTATTAGTCAAGTCTCTGAAAGCAGACTTTCAAGTAAAAAATAACCTCCAAAGCTAAGGATAACTATAAGGCATTTTTCAGTTATGTCCACAATCTTAAGGGCAACATTGAACAATGTGCAGAGGGTTTGAGTTCATTCTTTGAGTATTCAGTGGACTTTTTTGTTAAATGTTGTTGCTTTTCCACTATTAGTCTGTTTTAATGTGCAGAATTAGTTGTAGATGGTATCACCTATACTCAGCTACAAGACATAGTAAATCTGCTGGCCAACAAATTCAGCTCAAATTTCACCTCTGCATCACCCTAGTTCTCCCCCCAAAAATACCTTCTACCTATCCAACACCAATTATCACCAAAGAACAGTTTGCCACTGTGCTCACAACAGTCATCCCTCTGCATAAAGGGGTCTATCTACTGACCCAGGAAATTACAGACCCATAAGTTTGACTAGTCTTATATATAAGGCCATGGAAAGAATAATTATGGACATGATAAATAATGACATAGGAGACCTCCAAACACTAAACCCAGTCCAATTCAGATTTGTCAAGGGCAGTTCATGCCTATTGAACCTGGTGGATTTCGTTGAAAAAGTCACTTAGGCCATGGATGATGGTAAAACAGTACATACCACCTACCTTGACCTGGTCAAGGCATTTGACATAATTCCCCACTCAGGTGTTATAAATAAACACACAAGACTGGGCATAAATCCCTATGTCACCAAATGGATAGCCATTTGGCTCACAGACAGGAATCGTGGTTAAAGTGGATGAACCTTGACCCAGCAAGAGGCCAGTTACCAGATGGGTGCCACAGGACTCAGTACTGGGGACCACTCCTGTTCTAAATATACTTCTCTGAAGTCAAGGCAAATGTGGAAGGCCTCTGGGTGACAAAGTTTGCTGATGACTGCAATCCCGGGGCAATCATTGAATCCCCCAGTGATGTAGATATCCTTCAGGAAGGTCTAGATCAGACCAATGATTGCTGCCAGAACCATGACCTAAAACCAAATGCAAAAAATGCATTATTATACCCTTTGGGAAGTCAAATACCACTGCAAATGACAACATCAATACCACACCCCTAAGAGTGGACTCAGAAGTGAGAGACCTAAATATGCAGATAGATAGTAGGCTGAACTTTGACTGCCATGTATCTACAGTGGTGAGGAAATTCTCTTATGTGGCACAAATTATAAGTAAAGGTATGGCATCCATATCCAAGGAAATTATAGTCCAGCTGTACTCAGCCCTCATTAGACCAATAATCGAGTACAGTGCATCATTTTGCATGTATTTGACTAGGCACTTACAGCAGCTGGAGTGACCACAGAGGTTCATCACAAAGAAAATACAGGGGCTAAACAATGAACTATGTGGATAGACTAAAAGCCCTATCCTTTTACTCTATCTCCTACTGACTATTAAGGGGTGATCTATGTCTGACCTGCAAGGCATTCACAGATCTAGGTCTATTAGAGCTGCTACACATCCTCAAGTCAAACAGCATGAGAGTCACCCTATTTAGGGATCTAAAATTGGTCAGTGACTCAAACAAAACATGCTGGAGAGACACATATGTGTCTCAGAGTCTGTCCCTTCTTTGGAACAGGCTACCTTTTCACATTAAGCAGAACCCTTCCATGGGCCTTTTCAAATGTACTTTGGATTAATGGATAGTGATTCACAAACCCACACCTGGGATAGTGCCTATGTCCCTTATGGACAGGTGCAATCTGTAAGATACTCAATGCACAGGCACAAATCCATGCCATGCTCTGGCTGCTAGGGGCCATATATTGGGTAAAATCAGGTTATACTGGCTAGGCTTGCAAGTGCCCTTATGTTGTTAGCCTAGTAATCTCCTATGAACCTATTTTATTCTGTGAGACATTGTAATGCAACTTTGTAGAAGTCAGAAACCATAAAGACATTGTTGTTTGCCTTCTCTGTGATATATTGCGCAAAAATAAAAAAAAAAATCTGAAGGTTTATAGTGTGGCCTCAGCAAGTTGTCCACTGCAATGTGTGTCACTGTTTGTGGAAACTGTGGTGGTTGCAGTGGGCCCTGCTAACTGGCCTGTCTAATTTTATGTAGTATTCAGCATAGTAATATATTTGTCAAGTTGTATTGGAGAAATATTTCTTTATGACATTTCTGATATGAATGTAGACAATGCTATACTGCTTTTCAGAAACTGTTTCTATGTTCTGTACATGTGTTATCAACATGATCTCTGTGGGTCTCTTAAATCACCTGTGACATATTAGGGTTGGAGTGAGGAAAACCAGGTGTTAACTCTTGTGTACATGATGTGTATGAGGCTTTGGATATATAGCTGTGCCACTGAAGCTACATGTACCCATTAGTTGGCCCTGTGTTATGTCTCTGTTCAGGAAGTAAAGCTACAGATGTATTCAATATTCTATAGGCTGAAGCCTGCCTGTGTGCCAAGTTTGTCTCTGGTTGGTCCCTGTACCTAGTGTGGTAAACACCACACACACCTTATGATCCAGAGGTACTGAAAGCCCACATACAAGTTCCATTCTGTAGGCTGTGCATGTCAATTACCACCCATATGATGTCTCAGTCTACACCATGGCAGACCTGTGCCTATTGGTTTATTAGCTGGTGGAACATAGTCATCTGTTGGTACCAAGTTTTTGTGGTGGATGCAGCCAGGTTGCAAACTCAGATGATCGACAGTTGTTTCTGCTAATTTGTCTAATTCTGCAATGCTACAAGTTGTGCTTTATTCTTTGTCATTATATACAGATGCAAATGCCAGCACCATATCACACCTGATGGCTATGAAATATGTACTGATTTCCCTTATGCTCATTTGCATGTAATTATGCATTCATTATGCAATGCTTCTAAATTTGCATGGCATTATTCATGAATTTGCATATCCACTTTTCTATATCATCTGGGTGTTGCCTTAATCCAATTTATAACTCTGTCTATTGTCATCTAGCTCTGTGGTCAGGAGTTTGGTTCAAAAATTCACTGTGAGCTTCATAAATTGTCTGTGAATACCTTTGTTAAATGTTTACATGTTCTGAACTTATGTTTGCATTTTTAATAGATTACATAATATTTTAAAAACTGTTATGGGATGTGTTTTATTTGACTGACAAGTAGTACATGCAGTGCACTGTAAGACAAATAACAGGGATATGTCTTCTTCCTAATGTAGTGTGACCCTGGAGTTAGTACATATAGTTAGGGGGGTGTGGGAGGTAGAGCCCCCCCACACTGGCGGGGTGGGTGGGGGCATAGCCCCCACCTAGTTTGGATTAAATTCTGTACTTTTTGTGTTATATTTTTCTTTAAAACCAAACTAGGTTGGGGGCTGTGCCCCCACACCCCCTAACTATATATACTAACTCCAGGGTCACACTACATTGGGAGAAGACATATCCCTGTCATTTGCCTTACAGTGCACTGCATGTACTACTTAGTCAAATGAGTTTCAGTCAAATGAGTTGTCAGTCATATTAAAGTAACCCATATATATATATATATATTTTTTTTTTTTTGGTGATATTTTCAGAGAATTTCATATCGCTGTGGAGGATCAAAATGTATTAATTTTATACATTTTGTAGATAAAAGTAACAAAAGTCTCTAGAACCATGAAAGAACGGGTCTATATTAGTACATCGAAGTATTAAAACTTCGAATGTTCTGATATCGAACACTATTCAGCGAACGCTAAGAATAGTGAAGCTGCAGAACAGCAAATTCTTTCCTCAGGAAAGAATTCGGTTGGCCGTTTTTGTGGCTTTACTATTATTAGCACTATGGTGGAAAGTTACAGGTTGGGTTCAGGTAAGTGTGCGATTGTTTGTACGTTAGGGTTAGGGGCGGGTTAAGTGAGTTAGGGTGCGGGTTAGGCGTGTGTGCAGTAGTGACAAACTTTAGGGTTAGGGGCGGTTTAAGTGAGTTAGGATTAAGGCGCGGGTTAGGTGACTGTACAACAGTGACGGACCTTAGGGTTTGGGTTAAGGTAAGTGGGTAGATAGTAGTGTATGTTTAGTTTAGTGTAGCGTTAGATGTAGGAATTTAAGTGTATGTGTGTGTTTGCTGTTTGTTTGATGTGCTTGTGTTGTGTGTATGTGTTTTGAAGCAGCAAATTTTTTCCATCGGAAAAAAATTTGCTGTTCTGAATGTTCGATATTTTCATGTTTAGATGTTTTGGGACTGATGAAATAGCATTCACTATTTTCATCTTTCGATAACGTGATATAAACGTGAAAGAACAGTTAAATAGATTTAGTGACACAAAGTAAAATAAAATACAAAGGTTAAAACATAGATTCAGCACATTGTTTTAAATTCATGATTTTAAAAGTACTTTTTCTGCCTCTGCAATGTGGGGATATAAAACAACTAACAGAAATGGAAGAGCTTAAATGGATTTTGAGGCTTAGAGCTCACACACACCCAGGATTAAATGATACTGTCACCTTAGAACCCATTTTGAGGGAATTACAAGAGATGCATTAATTGATTTTATGTCACATGATTTTACATTTAAAGTTGGTGAAACTGATGTAAATCTTAAGTCTCATGAACCCTTTTGGTGAAAGTTTTACTAGCGTTTTAACCTTTGTATTTTTTTTATGTGCCATTAAACTTATTTAGCTTTTCTTTGTGGTTCTGGAGACTTTTGTTGCCTTCATTTACTATCATTTGGAGTACACCAGATTTATTGCCAGTACCTATCTTTGGCTTTTCGATTTCAAACATTTTCTATAACATCTTCTACATGGAAAAGGGTGAAATTTACCTTTAACAGTCTGTTGTATATGAGAAATGTGGAGCATACCTTTACAATTCAGTCAGGCAATTAAGAAATCAACTGTCTGCTTTGTATTGCATAAAAAGTAATTGCTTACACATGGTATGTCTGGAAGTAAGGAGGTTTCGATGTCAGGCAAAGTGGGTGCTTTATCAAAAGTCCCAAGATTTCTTGGCTTCAACAGAATATTTAGGGACATGGTACAGATTTAGTCTGTGAACTTGCAGGTGAAGAGATTATTTTTGGTTTAGGAAGGTAAAAGGAAGGACTAGCAGGGATTATGGCAGTTGTTTCCCTTTCAACAGCATGCGATTGGACAGGTTGCTAATGATCTATCTATGTTGTCTTATAGACTTACCCTCAGGTACTTTTTAACCTGTGTAAGTATTATATTAAGCTGAGTAGGCTAATTCAGCATTTTTTGGAAACAATACAGCTGTGTTTTCACAAACATGGGCCTCTTAGAATTTCAAAAGGCTTACAATATATAATGCAATGCAATGCAGCAATTCTCAGTAGCATACATTGTGTTTAAACAACCTCTAATTATAAGTGTTTTCACACATAAGGTAAAACAGCTGTCTATTTTATAAGGGAAATGCATGCAAATAGTTGTTTACATTGGTACATTTCAAGCAAGAGAAGTTTAAAGGTTATGTAGCTAGAGAACCAAGGTCTAAGAGTGCAGCACATGTTGACAAGTATATATAGGGATGCCTGCTGGAACATCTGTTCAGTGGCAACTCTCTTGTCTGTATGATTTGACAATCCTAGCAGGTGCAGAGTTCAATGTGATTTATCCTCAGAAGGTAATAAAGGATGAAAGTGAAGACTTTGTCTCATACTGGAAAAGATTAATATGCACACTTTGAGGTCTGCATGAGTATTACAAGAAAATTAATAAAAACTCCTAAGTAACAGCAATGAGAAAATGCAAGGTATAATTTTACAGTGGTGTCTTACTTCATCATTTACAGGATGAACAGCACATATTATTTAAAGTAATAATTCTTACTTGATACAATGGCATCCTTTAAAAGTATGATAATTGCTTAAGAAAAAAATTCAAGTGGAGAATATGTACAATGTTTTGTTGCAGGAAAATGTAATATCAAGAAAAGATGCATAAGATGCTATGAATTACATTTAAGAATGAATAATGATTGTGATTCTATAAAACAAAGGATGAGCAAAGATTCACTTTACTGTCTAGATTAACATTAGAACATGTTTGTTGATTAAATATTTTTTTGAAGAAATATGCACACATACTGCAGAAAAATCCTGAAAATCATTCATTCTCCTTGTAACTCAATAAGGCTTGAGAAGCTAAAGAAAACTGTATTTTAACATATACATTGTAGCATAATGACTGTTTTCACATACAAAACATGCTATATATATATATATATATATATGACTCACTGATGACGCTCTTAGTAGCGAAACCGGTTTGGGGATTGTGCATTTCACAATAAAGGCTTAAATTTAAGCTACGTGCTGCTTGTGTCTCCTGTTTTGTGCTGGATTCGTTTTTGGTGCTTCTATATATATATATATATATATATATATATATATATATATATATATATATATATACACATACATACACACACACATCATATAGTATGAAATGACTGATAGCATTTATAGTAAGTACATTAGGGTATATATATGTCTGTGGCTGCATTTGTGTGTGTGTGTGTGTGTGTGTGTGTGTGTGTGTGTGTGTGTGTGTGTATACATAATTATTCATTATGGCACTCTGCCCTTACATTTTTCATTTTCTATTAACACGTTACCTGAACATCACCCATTTGTACTCCTTCTCTGCATCTTGTGCTCTGTTTGTTTATAAGGCTTCACTCTTGTCTTACCTCTTGTATGGCCACTACAACTTCTGTCACCTCCCTTTGCTTGCCTTACCAAATCTAGATATCATTTTCTGTCCTGCATGAGCGCTCATCATTGATGGTGGTTGGATTTTCCAATGTCACATGCCCTCAATGGTAAATTCACCTAAGAGTTAGTCAACTGCAGATATTTTTAAAGAAACAAGTGCTTTATATGGTAGTAATCTCAATGCAAATTGTAATTTGGCTATATGGGTTGTACAGGAGTAAGCCATTAAAGTAATGGACCATTTATGAAAAAGAATCATCGTAACAATAGACATCATGGAGGAAGAAAACCAAGGATGGCTTCCACAGCTGGAAACATTGCAGAGGTTCTAAAATCTGTAAAGGATTCTCTCACCAGACTGATCAAAATGTTTCAATTTTCAGCCTAGGATATGATACAAATCAAAAATACAAAAAACAACCAAGAGGCTTAACTATGTCACCTAAAGAACATCCTCCTGGCACAGCAGGAAACCTCAACAAACAAGGCTAGCCTACTGAAATTAGCAGTAAACTACAGACAGTTCAACTCCTCACTAAATAGCTTGGAAGGCAAAATTGATGAACTCAAAAACAGGGGAAGGTGCTCCAATGTCAAGAGTCTATGGCTCCTTGAAAAACATCAAAGGCAGTGACTCAAGAAGTTTCATCCTCTAGGAGATGCAGAAACTACTAGGTAGTTCAGTATGGATTCACAAAATTACCCCAGGCAACAGTTCATCTTTAAATGTTTCACTTATTATATTAGGGAACAAACAGTACTAAAGGCACTGCAGATGAGCCCTGACTTTAAGACTGCATACCCCTAAATTCATATGGTTTCGGAATATAAAACTGTGCTCTTCCTGAAAAGGAAAGAAAAGCCTTAGTGCCATAGCTAGGCTTCTTCGTGGAGAAAGGTTACCAGGTGCAGTTGCTATTTCCTGCCTCCCTTTATTTTAATAGAGGAAACCAAACTAACTATTTTATGTTGGTTGAGGAAGTGGAAAACTACATAACAAATAAGGAAAAGAAAGATGGCAGCAAACTCCTCAAACTTTATGGACCCTAAGAAAAGAGAGAGATCTAACCTCTGGCCCCCGTCCCCCAAGAAGTCATTGATTGTCCATATCAAAGTAGTTAGGAAAGCTCTGGGAAAAACACTTCCCAGCCCTAATATAAAACAAACTTCAGGACTCAGTGAATTTATTGACTAACCTTTCAGTACATAGCATTGATTCTACAGTCATCAAGGAGACATCAAGGATCAGAAATGGATCTCACAGACCTGGATACCAAGATCACTGAGTTGCAATCTTCAGAAACCTCCTGGACTGACAGTGAATCAGAGCCAGAAAATTACAGACAGAACCAGGCCCTTGTCAAGACTTCCTCATTAGGGCGACAGCTTCAAAGGTGATTTTTTTCTCTTTGATTCTAGTTAAATATGCCTGTATATGGCAATAGTTGCTCCATAGAGGTGATGTTCCCCTTTTGAATAAAGCCACAGGCAAGGCTCGTAAAACTGTTGGGATATTGTATTGAACTGGCTCATAAGTGTTTACTGTTTTTT
This sequence comes from Protopterus annectens, assembly GCF_019279795.1. NCBI lineage: Eukaryota > Metazoa > Chordata > Ceratodontiformes > Protopteridae > Protopterus > Protopterus annectens. The sequence goes on from NC_056725.1 coordinate 993,692,017, forward strand.
GTAAACACTCCTAAGGTTTCTCTGAAGCTGGAAGTTATAAGCGTACAGACTAAGGTTATATATTTATTGTTGTTCTAACTGAAATAATATTTTGTTTCCAGTGGGAAGTTTGGATCTCTTGCTAACAAGAGTGTAATACAAGGACTCTGCCCTGTTTGTGTTCTTCAGACTAGTAAACGTTTATGAAACAAGGATGATATACTTTTGGGGCAAGTCAGGATGTCAGAATACTTAACATCTTAACTTAGCCCCAGCAGCTTGGTCCAACTGTAATTTTAGCATTCTGAATAAACAAATAAATGCTAATCTGAATATGTTTAAGGCCAATGACCATGGCACCCATATTTACCCAACCCTCCCCCCACCCTGCTATCCACAAAGTGATGGTGCTATGGCTATATCTTATTCTGGGTTAGAGCAACTATATGGATAACAATGAATATCACTGGGATATATATAAACACCAAAAAAGAAAGGTATGTTCCAAAATATCTGACAGGCAAAAAAGTCAAAGGAAATTTTTACAAGAAACCAAAACAAAAAAGGATGAAAAACATGTTCTGCAACATCGGGGGGTGGGGTGGGCTGTTAGCTTCTGCAACTCTGCAAAAATAGTTTTAATTCTAATTCATAATTCTGTCAACTGGGCAAAAATAATAGAAATATCAGATAACTCTGGTAGATGGATAGTCAAAGCATGTTGCACCCTGAGGGGTAAGATCCTAATAAGCAATTTTTATGGCCCAAACATGAGCAATACCTCAAACCTCATGCATTCCGGTGATATACTCCTTACGTGCAGGTAATAAGCAGGTTACATTATATTGGGAAGGGATTTCAACACAGAAGTTCACCCAACTTAGGATAGGATACCACTTGATACAATTAAACTTTGAAAGTCTTCACAATTACTCAAGGCCATAACTGAGGAATTGGATATTATTGATATATGGTGGAATCTCCACCCCCTAGAAAAACAATATACATTTTTTAGCCAAATGATCACTATTTCAAGCAGGCTAGATATGAGGCTGATCTCAAAACTGTTGTTTGGATTAGTTAACACTACAGATATTAAAGCCACAATCTGGTCAGGCCATACTATGTCCTTTAAATTCTGGTACACCAATTTTAAAATCCCCAAGTGAAGGATGGACACATTGTTCATCAAAAATCATAGGAATAATAACAAGATTGGACAATTTGTTTATTATAACTGGCAAGAGACATTCAAAGAATCAGTCATGGTAAGGACAATGTGGAAGATGTTCATAATTAAGCTCAGATCCCATTCTAAACAGTTAAGAAAAGATAAAGACAATAATAGCAGTCAGGAGGTTACTGATGCTGAGGCTGCCCCGAAAGAGGATAAGAAAGCATATAGAAATGGGGGGTGCACAGACAAATATTTGCTAACAAAGGTCATTATAGGAAAGAAATAAAACATAGACAATTGAGTTACGCGGCCATCCAGGAGAAGCGGGAGAGATTCAGAACTTTTTTTTTTTTTTTTTTTGGACAAGGGTTATCAAGTTACAGCAATTTATAGCTAGATTGGCACAGGATACAAGTAGTGAATTGTCCATAACCTCTGTAATGAATACAGACAATGCAACATATTCAGACCCACCTGATATTAACAGAATCCTTACCAATGAATATTCTATACCTCAGACTAAATTTACACCTAAGGCTCAAAGCAATTCAAAGCAAATTTTGACAGCAATAGGAATAGAGGAAATTTCTGAGTCTGATTATGAAATGTTAGAAAGGGATACATCTAAAGCAGAGGTTTTGTCTGCCATAGGGAATTTAAAGTTGGGTAAAGCTGCTGGGCTACACAGTCTCATACCAGACCATTGCTAGAGCTCTTCAATGAAGCTGAAACACTGGCCACTTTCCTAATATGTCTCAGGAGACTAAAGTCTTAATGTTTCCAAAAGAAAAAAGAACAAGTTGATTCCCTCTACCAACCATCCTGAAACAAAACACATGTGATTTGCCGTTAATGAAATGAACAAAAATAACATAGTATTACCTCTCACCAAAAAGACCCTGGAAGATTTTGTCCCCTGTACACAAAAATGCATTGCAAAGTCACAACGGAGGTATATTACCTATGTATTACCCTAACTCTAGACTCCAAAAAGGTGTTAGATAGTAACTATAGACAACTTAAGCATTTCCTCAGTAGCAGAATCACATGCTGGAGGACAATTTTCCTGCCCTTCCTAACCAAGACTCAAAGGAAAAAAATGTACATCCTTTCCAAGGCCTTCTACATCATGTGCCACCTCCCCATCTGTACAAATACAACTATATTAAGGCATTTCATAAGCTCGTTGCAAACGTCATATGGAATAGTTCACGTCTTAAAGCAGGTAAGCTTAATCTATCTCTACTGATTAAATGGGTGGGGGAAGGGGTAGGGGTGTAGGATTAGCTAACTTCAAAATATAATGAAGCAGTAGAAAAATAGCAGAACCAGTACCTAATGTCAAGAACCACCCCAGGCCAATCTGACTGCTTATAGAAATGTACCTGATCAGTGACCAATCACACTCTAAAAGCCATCCTGACTTAAATGAAACCTGAGATCCAGGAGGATCGGAAAATGGGCAGTTGAAAAGGTCTTTTGGTGGTCAAACAGACATGAAAGGATGTTTCTGGTGAGCAGGATCTGGGATGGCAACCACATCAAGGTGGACGGGAGGTCCATAAACTGACAGAAATGACTGGATGCAAACCTTACCTTTATGTAAGGTATCTCCTAGCCTCAGAAACAAAGCTTGAGAGAGTTTAATCGATTAAAGGCCAGTTTGGGAAATTCAAACATCTTTTGGTGGCAAAACCTACAACTAAATAATACAGTAACTAGCCCCAAGGTCTTACAAGGTAAGGCACTCTCTGGTTTCACAAACAACTTGATATCTAGGCCAAATTCCATTAGTTATTTCTGGAAAAAATCAGAATAAATTTATTCTATAATGCTCTGATAGAGGATAACAATGATTCTTCAGATGGAAGTTTGGCTCAATAGAATTTCCTTGCATCTGCTCCCACTCCAGTGCAATGGGCTAAAGCTTTCAGGAAAATTAACTCCACAAATGCAGCCAATATGTTTCAATTCATTATGTTAAACTGCTACATAGGTGGCTACACCCCCCAAATAGACTGTTTAATAGGGGCTGGTCCAAGCCAAATACATGCTGGCACTGTGAAATAAGAGAAGCTGACTATTTTCGTATGATCTGAATGTACCCTCAAATGTCAACGAAATGGACCGCACTGCATAATGTTATTGTATGTTCAGCAAGATTTTCCATCCTTTCTTCAGAAAGGAAAATGGTTTGGTGATTATGAGGTCATATCAGAGCTTACCCATTTTTCCCACACAATGTACATTTGGATTAGAGCAGCAGTGCTAGCATTTACTGGATATCTGTTTTGACACTGGAAATCTCAGCAATCTTCTAAGCACGGATCCTTCTTAGCCAATGCCTATAAATCCTCAGATTAGTGAAACAGAAACGGGTATAAAAATGAATGGAACTCCATATTGTGTAACTTTATCTATAATATGTATCCCCTACATGCCCCGTCCACATAGCACACACTTCCTGAAAAGGGGGTGGGAGAATTGCTCTAAGAAACAAAACAGCTTACAGGTGCCATGGTAAAAAATAAATGCCTACTGCCATAATGTTAATTATGTTCTTTGAGACCATGTGATAGGAAGGAGTATTTATTGGTGATTGTATAAATGTGTATAACACTGATGGGAAATGTTGATGTTGTCAGTTTTAGGGATGTACACTCTAGTATTCAATAGATATTAGTTAGATATACCCATGAAAACATTACTTTTCTTTTGTTTAATTGTCAGATTGATCATAACAGAAGGCTTTAAGGACACAAGCAGAAATGTACGTTGTACACATGTTTTTGTCTTTAATTTCTATATCTATTTTGATATTCCTATATTTAATGAATTTACAATTTTCTAATGTTCAATGATTTTGAATTTATGCATAGTGACTTTTGCTATAGGTATAATTACTTTGCAATAAACATGTTCTCTTTAAAAAAGGTTGCTGCTTTTTGTTGGTATGCTTCATATTTTCTTCATGCAGATCTTCCCCTGTTCATTCATTACAAGTTCTAAATCCCCATTCACAGTTACTTAACAAATGTAACTTTGCCATCTTTCCTTTTCTCACCACCATAATTTTGAACACCTTTGTCCCTTCCATCTTTAATCTCATGTTGCATATCAGTACCTGACTGGTGTTTTGTTTTCTTGATTTCAGGTTTGTTTTATCTTCCTTAACAGCTCTTCGTCCTCTGACCAAATTCACCTCATCTTGACTTGACACATTTTTGTCAGTTTAGTCATCTTATATTTCATACCATTTATTGCAAGCCTCCACAGATGCTCCCTTCCCTTCTCCTTATACCATTTTACTTCATGAAATTTGCTTGCTTCCATTTACTCCTTTTTATTAATCCTTTTGTCTACATTCATCACCATCTTATATTCCCTTGTTACTGTTGTTTATCCAAATATTCCTTTTCAGTCCTAATTCCTCTTAATACTTCCTTCATAATTCCATCATTATACAACTGTCCTCTTTTAGTTCACATATCTCATCTATTTCCAATTGCCCTGGTCTTGCCACTACCTCATTCTCTCTCCTTTATTTCGCACAACATCTGTTTTTCCCATATCTCTGCTCCACATCCATGACATAATGTACTTTAACTACCTTTCTCATCCTCACCGTATTGCTTTTTAAAATGCCATTCATGTAGTTCTTTTTGTATTCTCCTTAATTCTGTATTTTGCATTCTGTATCCCTCTCTCTCTCTCTGTCTCTGCAACCTCCTGTTTCTCAATTCCCCATAATGACTGGTGAGACTGAAGGACTCTGGCATGGGTGAAATATTGCATTCCAAACCCTGACTATGGTCTATCCCCTTTGAATCATCCCTTTGCTTTCACTTTTCTACTCTTCTTTCAGAAATGAGACTTATGATGTCACTGTTGCTCTGTACCATGATATAGACAAGTAGACATTTCACTCTTTATCCTGTCATTGTTTTTTATGTGTCACCCCCCACACACACACACACATACGCACACAAGCATGTTATTTTACATCATTGTATTTTTTATGTTGTATTTAAGTTTGCTATAATTCCTTACCTCATACTCTTCCATTTACTCCACATTACTGTTCCTGTGTATTAAACTTTTGTAGTAGCACCTCATCCCTCAGTGCTGTAATCTGTCTCTCATAGCATCTTAATACTGATTTGAAATGGAAGATCTCAAATTATGTCATAATTGCTGGATTAGGACCTTCTATATCATCAGCTAGTAAAATGTCATTGAATTGCAAGCAGATCTTTTTTCCATAACTTATTTCAGGTCCCACTTATCATTTCCTATATGACCACTAAATACAGTATAAGAACCATTATATGTATTTCCCTCAATCCTAGGCTAGTCACCCTATCATCTGTTGCTGGTTTATGGATTATGGGCTGTATTGCAACCTATCTACTGAACTTTTACACCATGCAAGCTTTTTCTGTGTCCCCACTGTAATAATTGAATGAGTACATAATTGAATTTTAGAATATCAAACTCAAAAGCTCAAAACTGCAAAATACAGAATTGTGCTGGTAACCTAATGCCCAACATCATAGTATAGTGGAGAGTGAGGTTTTGCCTGTTCCCAATTATAGTGTAATCTCAGAGCTGGTATATAGAATTAGTAGGGATACAAGAGGCTTGCTTCTGCATAAAAGTTGTTTAGATGTGTTTGTAGAAGTCCAGAGTTTTGCAGTTTTTAACTTTTGAGTTCAATTTTCTGTAGTTTGGTGATTTGTCTGTTTGGTAATTTAAAATAGATCCCTTCCTCTAGAAAAATGTCACCCTACTGAATCATAGGCTTTCTGTAGATTCCCTACTACCTTATTTCCCCTTTATTTTTTTAGTCTTAATGGGTAATCAGTACATCATACATTCACCAGTTTTGTACCCTTTTACAAGTTTTGTTTGCCCTACTTGTATATTTGTCAGTGCTGCCTTCTATATCCTTAATTTCCTAGACTAGGAATAGTATCCTAAAACTCTTTGTTCTTGAATGCCTTCATCTTCCTTTGACAGTATCACCACTTTAGCTCTTTATACAGCTTTGCAAGTTTTTTACAGTTCAAGCACATCAGTTAAATATCCCTTCAACCAACTAAATACCTCTACTATCCTTTGTGCATTTAATTAGAAAAAAATGGAGTTCCAATATATCTACTAGTAGGTGCCATTTATCCACTTTTAGTGTTTGAAGTGCTTTTCTTGTTTCTTCTGCTTAAATTTATTCATCCAGTCTCTTAACTCATCCCAATTTTTTTGCATTCTTATACACTTTCTACCTTTATATGATTTTCTTTGTTTTAACTTCTAATGATACATCTCCTTACAGGAGCTCACCAACTCCTCCATAATCTCCCTGTCTTCTATTACATTCCCATGTCCATGTACTTCTCACTTTGTATACTCTGTTTTCTGTTTTCATTTGCTACAGTTTCAGTGTAACACATACTGCAATATAGATAGAGGAAATAAGAATAGGGCCTGCTAGAGAGATAGGTATGTATCCCAGAGACTACCCCATCTATGGTACAGGCTCCTCATCCATGTGAAGCAGAGTTCCTCCCTAACCCAATTGAAGTGCAACTTGGACAACTGGATGGGAAAACAGAAATCCATCCCTGGTTTTGCACTTATGTCTGTAATGGACACAGGTAACCTGTAAATGATTCATCTCCCAGGCCCATGCTTACACTTATCAAGGGTATCAGAACTCAACAGAAATTTGGGATGCATGGCTAGCCTTAAAAAGACCCTTGTGGTCGTTAGCCTAGTAAACACCTATGAACCTATGAACGTATTGTCACATGCCTCACTTACACAAAAAAGGCAATGTTCTACATCTTAGTATCAATATGGATAAAAAAGCCTTCAAACTAGAATGTGCATACAATGAGAAGTTGAGGTAGCTACATGTTTTTGGTAATATGTAGAATATATGGTACTGAAGGGTTAGGAATCTTGTTCATGCGTCATGGCTTCAAATCAACAAAAAAACGTATTCCCTACTCTGCAATAAAGTGAATGATACATATTATGCACCCCCCCCCAAACACACACACACACACACACACACACACACACACACACACACACACACACACACACACACACACACACACACACACACAAACAATCCACATGCATGCATGTTTGGAATATGGTGTTTTAAGCTGGGAAATAAATGCAGGATAGAGCAATAATCCACATGGACTCATTTTGGACTCAGCTCTGGAGCACTGCCTGGTTAAATGAATCTTTATTTATTTATTTACACTTGGCTTGTTCAGGGTGATGTGGTGAGCAAATGCAGGCTAGGAGAATCAAACCCAGAAATGCTGCAGTGTATAGGTTTATCAGCCAAACTGCCATCCAAAATATGTACTTAAATAAATATCTTGCACTTCTGAATGAAGGTGATGAACAAAGCTAGAGTAATTACACTGTACAGAGTAGTAACATGTTATAACAGAGACACTGAACTGTCTGTATCTAGCACTAATTGTCTAAATGTCTAAAGGCATCATATATTTAATCATTAACACAAAATCATTATATAGACAGATGTTAAACTAATGGCATTCATTTTATGGGGCAACATTATACATTTACAGGAATCTTTGTATTTCTTAATCTTTGTTTCTACCTGTATTCTTGCAATCAGAAAATGGTTTCATATAGCTTGCTTTTATGTCATTCTGATGTTGTGAGCACTAGTATATACTTTCATTTCGCAAATGCTCTGTCTGCTGCAGGATAATCTACTGATGTTACCAGATAATCCATTGGTTTCCTCTGTGAAAGCTGCCAACAAGTAAGACATTATATCCAAGTACCAAATACCTTCACTTCCTAACATTTTCATCCAGGATGCCTTTTATTCATCTGCAGTTGTTATTACTACTGTTGCTTAGGCAACCACTGTGTGCCTTCTTTGCTAAACACATTCTTTAAAAGGAGAGTCCATATTGGTTAGCAGATATGTTAAATATAAGTGAAATCATAACCATGGAGAGATGCACAGTAACAAAATGCCAAACAGTGTACTATTTGTTGACTATTCTGTCTCTCCTTTTTGATTTGCCAGGCTAAAAAAAGGAAGTAGGTTTGAGTCTCGAGCAGGAAGGCAGTAAGTACTGCAGTCATAAAGTTGTGGCCTGCATATGAAAGTACTTAGATGAACCAAGGAAGAATGACATTCAGATGACCTCAAGCAGATTTGGTTAAACCATCATACGATTTAACAGAGGTGTAAGGAGGGGAATTGTGAGGTTGTTATGAGTAAGTGTGTAGAAAGACTAACCTTAAATGAAAATATTCTGGAGAGATGGGAAGAAAAACTACACTACTACTGTTACTACACTTAATCTAAACCAAAAAAATGTTTGCAATTATTTAATGGAGTGGACATGCCCTGCTTTATGTGCTAGAAATAACTCATAGGCATTTTATAATTTCTATAACTGAGGTCATTGCAGCACGTCTGAAATAGCAAGGCTGCATTGATGGATGAGATCTGGATATAAATAGTGGAGACAGTGCGTTGTGGTCACATATCTTCAGTGCTCTCTGAGATTAAGAGGCAGTTCCTTCAGAGAGGCAAATGGTAGTGGAAGTGTCATTTTTCACTGAAGGAAACAAGAGGGTATGTCTCATTTATAGAGGGATAATGCTTCCTATCCTGCTCGTAAAAACCTATGTTAGGGTGCTAGCAATGACACTCTGATGCCTGAAGCTGTAATCCATAACAATGTAGTTCCCATCCTGGTTGTTTAACAAAAAAAAAAATCACTCATTTCTTCACTGTTTTTTTTGTGTGTGTGTGTGTGTGTTTGTTTTTGTTTTTCAGTATGATCATTAAATGTGATTTTTTTTGGCATTTTATGGAAGGTACATGACAATGTACTCTGGAATATCTTGTTGAATGTATTCTAACAGGACAGGGTCATGCAGTGTTAGTATTCCTATATTTTTAGAGCAAGACTTCTGTTTACTTTCTCGGTTTAAAGCTGAATATGTGGAAGGCAGATGAAAGACTCCTTTCTGATTGTGTCATCTACACACGTTTTCTTTTATGACAAAATATCAAGGCACAACATGAGCTTGACAAACATCCAATTAGTGGAATGAGAAACAAAGGGGATTGACATCATGAGACTGTACTCTTCAGTCAATAAGCGCATCTAACTTAGAGATCATTGTTCTTACTTGGGAAAAGTATTGATTGATTTATACAGGTGAAGGTGTAACAGCTTCCCTTTTGTTCTGCTTCATGATTGAGGTATTTTTGCAGAATGTCCAGATTTTTGGCTCATATTTTTGGTATGTTTCTCAGAAAATCTGTTTTTCTGGCAAATCACTAAATAATGACATACATTTAAGTTTCAGACTTCAAATCCTTCAGAAAATGTATGTTAAAACTAACCCTGTTACTCGAGCAACTTTCTAAGAGCAATATTTAAAATATGTCCCTATTTTTGGCCTTTGTCCCCCGAATTTGTCAGGCTTTGTCTAGATTTCTTGCACTAAGAGGTTGTGAGGTATGTTAAAGACACTGACATTTCAGAGGTTGAATGCAATATCAACAGTACTGAAGGTACTGTGCTAAATTGTATTAGTGAGATAGGCCTGTGTTATCCATTGTCACTCTCATTCTACTAATCAGTCTATCTCATTCCTTAACTATACTCAGAAAGCTTCAGTTATAACTGGAATAATTCCAGTGGATGCAGTGGTATGCGTGGCCTTACATATATTAGTTAAAGGGACCTCTCGGAAACCAACTGCAGATTCATCTGCCGTGAGAAAAGTCCATTACTTCCTACATGTCATGTTTCAGGATGTTAGGGAGTATATGAAGTTTCCATGAGCCACAGCAGAGACAAGAAATGCTGTATATGAGTCCTAAACATGGCCCATTTCACTGAGGCTCTGAGGTCCATATATTGCACCCACATTCATATAAAGGCCCCTCATGATGAACTGGGAAGGTGGTAAGTGAACTGCAAAGGGTATCACTCCATCAACTGTCAGCTTATCTGTAATGCACAAGGTATCATCTATAATATATGTTCAGGACATGCATGCAGTTTTGATGACTCCCACATATGACACACAACTGATGTTTATCAATGTTTTGTGATGAGTGATGTTCCATGGAGCTATCTTTTGGGTGATACTGTATATACCTTAAAATCCTAGCTCAGGACACTCATCAGTAATCCACACAATCACACTGACCAGGGCTAGAATCATCTACTATCACAAACCAAAAATTTCACAGAGCATGTGTTTGGGCTGCTAAGTCTCACTTTCCCTGTCTAGATATAGTGGTGCACTGCAGTAAGACCCTACCATGTATGTAAAAACACTGATCATGTATGCTATGTTAAATAATATAATATAATATGACAGCTAGGAAGCAGTTGCAACAGGGTGGTCTTTTGGAAGGACCACACTTCCCATCACTACAGTCAGTGGCAGGTGGGCAGATGAGGCATCAATAGAAGGTGATGACCATGCAATACAGAAGTGGGCACATTATGTGGAGGCACTAGCAAAGAGGTTATACATTGTACATAGCTTTACAACATACACAAAATCTAAGCAGAGGCATACAGTAAAAATGATGCAAACAAAATACCAGGCTGGCCTTACCCATACACAAACTGGTCATGCTATGCATCAGGCATTAGTAACCCAAGTAACAATACACAAAGGGCAGAGTACAGTTATATTCATTTGCACAGGTGCAGAAGGGAGTACAATAGTGTATGTCTGTCACTGGGAAGTGCGTGAGGGTGAGTGCTGACGTGTATCAAAATAAAAAGCGCATTTATGAGTGGTGTGAGAACCTGCTTTAGAGGGCTGCTTAAAGAGAAGGATCAGTTTGTGTGTACGTGATGTGCTGTGGGCTGAGGTGATCTGTGTGTGTGTGTGTGTGTGTGTGTGTGTGTGTGTGTGTGTGTGTGTGTGTGTGTGTGTGTGTGCACGCACATGTGCATGCGTGCTCACTTGTTTGCAGGGACACAGCCTAAACATGTGGGCCAACATTATAGTTCGATGTACTGGAAAGGTCCAGGAAATGCATGACAAAAGGTTCAGCTTCCTGCCCATCTCCCTGAAAACAAGAGTTGGCTCTACCAGGAGATACATTATCTGTACCACAACTTTGGCTTGATTTTGGTGTGTTGTGAGAACTAGAGAAATATCATCTAGCAGATATCCCATCATGGTGATGAGCATGACCACTGGGATGGTCTCTCCAGGCACAGACCCCCACCACTATTGATGTTGGTGAAGAAGTGATAGCATTGCAGGAGTGGGATCTTCCTCATCCATGACCATGTTGGCTAATATCTGGTTACAGAAGACTGTTAACAAGTTTGACTCCTCACTCTTGACAGCTGACCCAGAGAAGAAATTTCACAGTCCAATGTGTGACTCAGTCTATCCAAAAAATAACACATATGGGTCATGCACTGCACTGCATAGATCAATCCGCAGAAATTGAATCACAGTCACTATTTCTGCCATGGCTGTAGGTGAACTAGCCTCTGCTTTCAGAATGGCCCTGCACATACATTAAGGAAGAATAAACATACATAACTTTATATCTACATTTATATATTCATACATAGACACACACACACACACACACACACACACACACACACACACACACACACACACACACACACACGCACGCACACACACACACACACACACACACACACATATACATATACTATTGAAATGTTGCCATGTAATTGCACGGCTATGAAGTATTCGAACAACAGATGTTCAAATACTTCATATTTAGGCAAGTTATGTGAGCGAACGGTATAATTGTGAATGGACTGTGCATTAGCAAATATAACGTTCGCTCATGTAAAGGGATCACGGTACAATGCAGTTACATCCTTTTCCTCACTGTAGTGCGATCTTGGAGTTGGAATAATAAGTCCGGGGGGTGTGGGGGCACAGCCCCCACAGGAGGGTGCAGGGGGGCTTGCCCCCCTGCATACACGGTAAATTAGGTGTAGGGATTAGGGAGTTGAGGTAAGGGTGGCATTGTTGTTAATGCCATAAAGTGTTGTTGTCGACATTTTTTGTATTAACAGCTGTTTTTCGATAACAGGGCCATCCGGGTAGGTGTAGATTCAGTTAAAGACTTTGGTATTTAGTACCATTTTTTTTTTTTTTGTGAATTTTGAGATATTGATAGTAAACATATATATATATGCACACACACGCATATATATATATATATATTTATATATACATATATATATATATATATATATATATATATATATATATATATATATATATAATGCCTATAAGTAGTATTTTAATGGGCAAGTCATAATAAATACAGTAGTACTATTGTGCTGGAAATATTTACTATGTGATCAGTATGTCTATTATGTAAATGTACAGTTTCATTATTGTCAAAACTAAAACATTATCACTGACCAGATGTGGTATTTTCATAAATAGCTCGAGCAGTTAGTATTCTCTTATGTTACACAGCATGTGAGGATGGCTTTTTCCTTAGGCTCATCCCCCTATATGTTATTATCAGACAAATTGGTTGATGACATACCTATGCAAGTCCTACGGTCTTCCTGCTTTACTGTATCAGTATCAAAATAGTTAACTCATTCACTCCAATGGATCTCAGGAAGTTTGGATTGTAACTTCCAATGGGCGGAGCCTAAGCTTTTTGACAGAATAAAATTATGTCCTCATATTTCAAACAAACATTCATGTCTCTGGAATCATAGGGGTTATGAAAGAAGTATAAATGACAAACTCTTCAGCATAAACTATTTTTATAGTGGTAATATTCTTTAGGTTCTAGGTCTTAAACCAAATTTTATAAGTCACAGTACATTTATAATATTTTGTAAATAACTTACAATATATCAGCAACCACTTAAGTTACACACATACTGTCAGCAGCATTTGATTCATCTAGCTGAGAGCTTCCATATGAGACTAACAGGTTTTGTCTGTGTTACTTGGTTGTTGCAATATTTAGAAAAATGTGAAAATTATATCTATATAAATTAATATCATAAAAACAACACTTAATATCTGTTTACCTGCACTAGACAGAGGTCAAGTATTAATGCGGTTTAGTTTGGTATTGTGTGAGCTTTAACATGGAACCTTTCAAAACCTTGTTCATAGTATGGTTTTGAAATTATTGATGCAAATATGAACAAGTAATATTTGACACCTAGAGGCGTCAGTAAGAATTAACTGCAGATGCACCTGGAGGCATCACTCAGATGTAATGAGTTAAGAATGTAATATTCATTGTTTTTGTATTTCTCTTCCTTCATCCTCTTTGTCACTACCCTTTCTCTTTCATATATTATTTTTTTACTAGATTCAATTTTTCTACGTTTTATATGCAGTAACACAATAACCTGCACCTAACCCACCTGCAAGGCCTGTCATCTCCCCACAGGTAGCAGCAATAGTGCCATCACCATCAGAGGAACTCCAGCACCTCTGGGTCCCAACATGTCACAGCTGCCTCCACACCACATGCCTACCTGAACCAACTGTATTAGATAGTCCTGTACCAGAGCGCGGTACAGTGCTACCTGCTGGTAGCAGTGCAAGGGGCTGTAACACTTTTGTCACCCATCAGGAGCTGGCTGAGCTTGTGGGGGAGATGACAGGGAGATAACTGTACTGGCTGTGTGATATGATACTCCTGTGACTCATTGAGTCACATCCCTGCCCAGCGCTGACTCTGCCGTCTAAGGCAGGATACAGTGGTGACATTTGTTAGGTGATGTGTAATCTTCCACTGAGTCTAAGATGGAAGAAAATGTATCTTTGAACTACTAATCAAATCCCCAGACCAGGCGTTCACCTTCCTTTTGTGTCTATGCCCCCGCCTGTATGCTGTACACTCATCCCCTCACCATTGCTTTCCCCCATTTGTCTTATGCCTCCTTAATCAATAGGTTCCATGTCCATCATTGCATTACCCCATACATTGTGCGTGTTCCTTGTGACCTAACCTCCCCTTTTATCCATGCCTTACTTCTCTGAATTCCTTCCATAATGTTCCCTTCTAATATATATATATATATATGGGTCACTGTCTTATTATCGAAAACACAGTTCATCGAACTGGGTTTCCGATAGCACACTTAAGCGAAAGTGCATATTGTCGAATATGCACTTTCGCTATAGAAAATTACATTAAAAAAAACATTAAAAAAAAAAAATCACATCGAACAGTGGTATGCAGGGGGCAAGCCCCCCCTGCTCCCCCACACCCCCTACTTTATTATTCTCACTCCGAGATCGCACTACAATGGGGTAAAGGGAATATTCCCTTATCCCCACTGCACCACGATGTCAGCGATAGTTTCGTTAGTTGTAAATCAACACTATACATTGATTTACAACTAATGGTGCATGCAAACTGCATGCTTTCTTTAATTTTCCACTCTCTCTTTAGCGAAAGTGCATTTTTGATAAAATGCACTTTCGCTAAATTGTGTCCGCCAAAACAAGGTTTCAATGAACCGTGTTTTGACAATATGACTAGGACTTATATATATATATATATATATATATATATATATATATATATATATATATATATATCAAATATATATGAAACAGGTTACCTCTTCCACACTGAAAAGAAAGCTCCCACCCATACCTCTCAAATTCCCATACTTTTGACTAATGTTCAGATACCTGTCTCCAACAAGTGTAGTCTTCTGACAAATCAGCAATGTTATCAATCAGTAAATAATTACAAATATTGTATGTCACCAGAATTACTGAGCTAAGAAGTTGAGACATATGCCCTTATCGTACTTCCATCCTGCTCATTCTTTACTTGCTCAACTTGGCTCTACCCTCTGCTTGCCTCCTCTTTTCATCTTTGTCCTGTACATCCATTTTCATCCTTTAATCTGGTTGTAAAATATATAAACACAACAGACGCTTGCCCACGAAGGTCTTATTAAAAAAAAAATCTCAGTGCAGTCATATTTTGTCAGAGAACAAAGTTGATGCCCATATATAATGACAGAGAAATGGCACTAAAGTCCTATGCCAAAAATGGAGGAAAATCCTTGTCATGCTCAGATCATTGATACAAATGAGACATGCATCACTGTGCATAAACATGTCACTCTGCAACATGGTTAAGTTAATGGCCTTAATTCTAATTGCTTTGAAAGCTCAATGTACTCATAAAAAGACTTCAGCTGTGTTAGTATATTGGGCGTAGGGTGTCTGAATCCCATTGCAGTTGTATATTGCTTTACCATCTGCAAAAGAGCTATATTTCCTTGTTATGTGTGTTTTATAACCCCTTTTAGCCTGACCACTTCATTGGCTCCTGCTGGTTGAAACTGACCCCGGGATTCATGAAGCTTGCGCCAGGTGCAGGAGTAGCGTTGTTCTAACAACAAAGATGGCCGCCGAGTGATTCAGGTGCGAGCTGTTTCCATGTGCACTACCTGCGTACACTACGCCGGCACAACTCCCGAGCCCTGTATGCTAATTACCCCATGTGCAGCAGTGTAGCATGCAAATGAAGGTATGTAGCGATTCAGGAAGTGGTGCAGGCATAGTGTTAGCATGCAGAAATGTAAACCATAGAAAACGGTTTACATTTTTGCTAACATAAAATCGGAGCCATGACAGCCGACCAAACACATGTATTATATTGTTAATATAAGCCAATGGCTAAATATATATCCATTGGCATAAAAAAACATGTACAAAATATAAAATTAACATTTAATATATATAGTCGCACTATCACGACGTGGAAGAGGAGGGCAGTGGTGCACAAAGGGGATCGCAAGAAATATATAAAAGTATAGAATAAAACCGCAATGAAACACATATCACAATTTCCCCATAATAGTCAATGGCAGGCATCACACACCATACTATGACACAAGGGTTGCTAAGGGGCAGTGACAGTGTTATGCACAGTAGCTAGGAATTAGTAGGGAATGCCATGCAAATGAGAGGAGTAATAGTGAATCGCAGATTCCCCACTGGTGTAAGGATGCACATCACAGCGTAGTGTTATAACACCGAGGTGTGCCCTTGAGATAAAGATGACATCAAGAGAGGGGTGTGTCGCCATCGCTGTAAGCACATTTGAGCATTGCTATACCAGTTTGCCCCTAGCTAAGCAAAGCTGCAGGATAGGGGTGTGTTGAATTGGCCATAGATATGCTTAGCTGAGGGTACACAAGGTAACCGAGTATGCATGTGAAAGGAGATGAAAACGCGCGTAAACCCGGTAAATGGGTTTGCACGGCGCACACTGCAGCTGAAACAGGAAGGATATAGGAAAGAAATAAGAAAATGCTGCAGCAGTGAAATTGGAGTACAAATGACTAATTAACACCTAGGAGCCTACAGTGGGCCATTGACAACAGCTAACAAAGCTGGCACCTATCTGCAGAACAGGAAAGGGAAGGGGCTGTACTGCAAAGAAAACAATAAAGTGTCAAAGCAGAACAAAGCCGATTTGCAGTATATCAGCTACAAGGCATATTTTGCCATGACTGGGTAGGGAAAGTACAAAACAAGAAAGATGGCAGGTGGATGCATGCCTGATAATGGGAGGGGATCCAGGTTTAAAAGTGAATTAAATGGCAACAGATTAAACAAGGCAAGCAAGTAGATTTCCACAGTAAAGGTCACACACTTGCAGTACTCATTGCAAAACCCATAATTAAGACACGCCGCAGCTGGAATAGCTCATACACACCCACTGACATCAGCAGCATCCATAGCACAATAGTATAAAGTGTGAAGGCACCTCACACACATTTGTGTACTCCCATACACTCTGCACCAGTGGTGTACACAGACGGGGAACTTTTAGTATGTACATGTTAGGGACTGCCATAGCTTTGATCCACCAGCATGTGTTGGAGACTGAAGGTGGTGTGGAGGATGATGCACATGACCACCTCAAGCACCAGAGGAGGAGGAGAGTGTTCAGACCCAGGGTAACCTACCAGGGGCTACATGATCTGGAGATAGTAGAGCATAACAGGGTGGACAGGAACACCCTACAGCAACTTGTGGAGCTGTGCCAGTCATGCCTCAGAGCCAGAACAAACAGAGGGGAACCAATCACAGTGGATACGAAGGTATGTGTAAGCCTGAGAATACTAGCTGCAGGCACCTTTCAAAGACCAACTGGGGATATCATGGGGATCTCACAGGCATCAGCATCCAGGGTACTACACCAGTTCCTGAATGCCATGTTACCACATGCCAATAAGCACATATACCGCCCCCGAATGCAGGAGGAGTTGGCCAGCGATATGCATCTCTTCCACTGTGTGGCAGAATACCTGGGGGTACTGGGTGCAGTAGACTGCACATACATACACATCAAGTCACCATCCGGTGAGCAGGGTAGGTGCTACATAAACCGCAAGGGATACCCCCTCCATCAACTGCCAGGTCATGCGCAATGCCCAGGGCATTATCATGGATGTGTGTGCTGGCAGCCCTGGAAGCTATCACAACTCCCACATCTGGCATGCCTCACAGCTGTATCAGTTATTTGCCAAGGGGGACATCCCAAATGGCCACCTGGTGGGGGATGCTGGCTATGCACTGGAACCATGGATGATGACTCCCATCAGAAATGCACACACACCCATGCAGGCATACCATAATGAGGCACATGCACAAACCAGAATCATCATAGAGCATGTGTTTGGGATGCTGAAAGCACGGTTCCGTTGCTTAGACATATCTGGTGGAGCCTTGCAATACTCTCCAGGCACGTGTGCCGACATCTTCATGGTGTGTGCCATGCTACACAATATGGTCCTGCGGAAACAGCTGCAGCAGGGACAGAATGGTGAAGGCCCTCACAGCCCACCACCATGGCCAAGGGCCCCACAGGCACAGAGGTACTCAGACCACAAACACCCTGAGCCATCCCAAGTAGGCAGACAGAGGCGTGCCCAGTATGCCCATGCCTTGACAAAGAGGGAACGTATAGCACACACACTGACAGTGTAGGCACCTAGGGACTGACACCTTTTTCCACCTGCACACACAGTAAAAATGGATGGCACATACACAAGACTACCTGTAAATTCTCATGTATAGGCAGTCTACTGTGTGCATCCAACATAGGCAGCCCTCAACTATTGCACACACAACTGCCATTAGCGCAAGGTAAGTCAACACCTGAACAGTAAATTAAGCTATCAGCATATGCAGATACTGTATGTATAGATTCATAGGTAGGTACTTGGCCAACTGCCAGAGGCCATTCATAAGCCCAGCCAAAATGTGTCAGCTTTTGCCACCCCATTGATTCATTAACTGTCCCTCTGTGGAGCAGAGCCAATGGCGAGATCCCTGGGGTGCATCTACTGTTCCCCATCCACTCTTCAAGGTTTCTCCTGCAGAGTGTTAGTGAGGGGCTCTGTATAATGTAATTAGGGATGTTGTTCCAAAGTATGGGGAGTGTCTGTAACAGGAATCTGTCCCTCCAGCATCTTCCAGTTATTGTTGTGGCAAGGTTTAGCTCAATACAGTGTGTGGCTCACTGTGATATGGATTCCCATAGGTGGAGCATATCCATCAAGCCTGAGTTTGACATGGCTGTGTTGGCCAGTGGAGATCATCTCTGGGTAAATGAGATGTCACTGAGTAAAGCAGGAGTTTATTAAGTGTGGCTGCATGGGCCATATGTTGGAGGCCAGTATTCCCCTTGGCGAGGTATATTCGTGGACCTCCCAGCTGTTGGAAATGTCTTCTGACGTACATCCCACATGGGTTATTATACCCTTTGATGGGACTGATGAATGCTGAGTAAAGGGGCACTATAACCCCATTATGTCTAGATGGGAATCCTGTAGTAATCAGATGGCCTAAATAGAAGGATGTCCTAACTACTGAGAAGAAATGGTTGTCAAAGGGGAGATCACTATCTACCTTAGTCCCCAGATACCCCATTACCTTGTCCATATTAAAGTGGCTGCCACTTATGTGTTAATATGTGGGTGCCAATTCCACAATGGAATGACCATGCAGTTAGTGGCACTTGGCTGGAGGCCGTGACATTGACACCCTGTGACATTCTCTGTGAGGCTCCTTGAGGGATGTCTGTGTCAGCTGGACTATCAATCATGGCTCCCAGTTCACAGTCACTGCCAAACATGGTCTGCCATAGTCCACCTGTGTTTGCCTGTACCCCTGAGATGTATATGCCAAACAGTAGGGCTCCCAGGACTGAGTCCTGTGGGACACCAGTCATGACTGGTCAAGAGTTGGACCTTGAGACTGCTAGTCGTACCATGTGGGTTCTGTGTGTTAGCCCGTTGGCAACCCAAACTGTGATGTATGGGTGTATGTACAGGCTGGTGTGTTTATCAATAATACCTGAGTGGGGCATTGTTTCAAAAGCTTTGGCAAGGTCCAGGTAGTATGTGTGAACCACCTCCCCTGTCATCTAACATCTTGGTGACTGTATGTAAGACATCAAACAGGTTCAGTAGGCATGAACTGCACTCAACCAGGCTGACCTGGGTTGTGCCATGTGTTCGGAGGTTACCAATGTCTTTGTTAATGAGTGCCATGAGGATGCGAACCATACCATTGCAGACCAGGCTAGTCAGGCTTATGGGGTAGCAGTTACCATGGTCAATTGTGATTCCACCTTGATGGAGTGGAAAAACTGTTGCCACGCGCCATTGTATGGGCATGTAGAGGCTGGAAAGCATAATTAGATGGGGGGTCAGGTTGTCTTGTATAGTTTGCAAGATGCAGTCTGGGACAACATCTGCCTCCATTGACACTGTGTTCTGCTGTTAGAGAGGGCCATTTCCACCTGTGTGTCTCTGATGTGTGGGACACTGTACCTTTCTGGTAGTGTTGTGGGCTCTTTAGGGGATGAGGTATGCACTGAATGTATCTGCAAGGATGTTGGCGATATAAGTAGGGTCAGCATATTTTGTGCTATATTTCACCGGTACAGTGCAAATCTCTGTGTCACCACTTAGATCCTTGACATAGCCAAAGAAGGCTTTGTGGTTATCTTTTGAATCCTAGAGTATTCTCCTGATGATGTTAGCCTTGGATGATGTCATGAGGGACCTACGTATCATACTAATAGTGGTCACAGGTGTCTGCTCTTCGTGGGATTTGCTGTTTGTCTGGAACACTGTCCTACTTCTGTAGTATAGCCTGTTTATTGCAGAGGTCCACCAGACTGGTGTCCTTGTCTAGGAGGAGTGAGTCTTGGTTTACCAGTGATGGCATGATCCATACATCCATATAGGTGCTTATAGACTGCATTTGTAAATCTTTCTGTATCTTGAGCAGTGTTTCCCCTATGCGTGAGGGCTGCAAAACCCCCACCCCTGTCACTAGTAGTGTAAATTTACGTTGTAGGAAAGGTATACACTGTGGTATCCGTGGGCAGGGGAGATGCTTGGGTGTGGAAACAGTGAATAGTTCATGGTCAGATCTAACCAGTGACTGGTTAACCTCCACTGTGGTGCACCTGTTGACCATGTTGGTCATGGCCACTTCTAGGAGTTTCCACCCCACTTTAGGGAGGTTAGCACCTGATACAGGGCATATGAGATGATAAATTCCAGGAAGCGCTGGGCCTGGAAATGAGTGCGGGAGTTAGTTTCCAAGTTAATGGTATGGTAGTTGACATCGACCAATTCCAGGGTGTGCATTAGGACTGTCATGTTCTCCACTGTCTCCAGGTAGGTGAAGTGGTGGTCCTTG
>NC_056725.1:993717963-993727963 GCF_019279795.1 Protopterus annectens
TGAACCAGGCGAAAGCGCTTGATTTATTGATTATTGTGGTTCTATTTTTACATTTGTTATACTTATTAAAGTTATTATTCAAGAGTTCCTGGTCCGGCTTGATGTTCCTTTGCCTTGGAGTTGTACTGTATGTCTGTGTATGTAGTACCTGTTCTGTAAGAATTACAGTGTAATCAATGCATATAGTGGAAATAGCTATCTTGTAGCAATGTATTGATGAGCAGTAGTAATGATTGTAGTATTCTATGTGTGTACTGCTGTAGGTCACAAGGCAAACTCCGCATACATCACAAGGGATGATATGGGCTTGGAATCCACCAATTCGCTTCCAGCCACTGTCAGTGTCAGGAATGGTCCAACAAGTATGTGCTATAACAGGGGATAGTATATGTCGATATATTGTAACAGTCGACATATGTATGGGTGTATAAGTAAGATGAACATGTTAAAGGTGGGCTTACCTTGCAAATATGGTGTGCATTGTGGGATATTGTGCCAATAACTGTGTAATGTACAGTATATTAGGCAGATCTGTATTCTGTTCTACATAGCAGTTCTGTTATGTTATGCAAACATTAGTTATGTCTATTGGCAACTACAATACTCAATAACAGGATACATATCATTTGTATTAATCTGACAGTTTAGCACCATGATAGCAAAGATAATTGGAAGAGCCAGGTAACTATCCATGCACATAACACATTTAATATCCACCTCTCTAGTATTGTTTGCAAGCAATAACAGCTGCGCATGTGTACATGTTATGCAAATGCGTAGTGATCCTTGTTACAGGGCTGGTCTTCTCTAGTATCATTTGCAAGCAATAACAGCTGTGCATGTGTACATGTTATGCAAATGTGTAGTGACCCTTGTTACAGGGCTGGACCTCTCTAGTATCGTTTGCAAGCAATAAGAGCTGTGCATGTGTACATGTCATGCAAATGTGTTGTGACCCTTGTTACAGGCTGGACCTCTCTAGTATCGTTTGCAAGCAATAACAGCTGTGCATGTGTACATGTTATGCACATGTGTAGTGACCCTTGTTACAGGGCTGGTCCTCTCTAGTATCGTATAGTGACCCTTGTTACAGGGCTGGTCCTCTCTAGTATCGTTTGCAAGCAATAACAGCTGTACATGTGTAGATGTTATGCAAATGTGTAGTGACCCTTGTCACATGGCTGGTCTTCTCTAGTATCGTTTGCAAGCAATAACAGCTGTGCATAGGTACATGTTAGACAAATGTGTAGTGGCCCTTGTTACAGGGCTGGGCCAAATGGCTATGTGCACACCTACATAGAGCGGATATTGAGAGTAGGACACACTGGTTGAACTACCAGGTTTTTGTAGCCCAACCTCTCATTGCCAACCTATCAACCACTTGCACATACTGTAGGTAAGGTAGTGCACAACATTGGTAATGAAACAGGTTGCATATCATCTTTAACTCCAGTGTAACATCTGCAGTAGGAGTGTAAGATGTAGGAGACTGATGCCCATGTGCAATAGCTGCTTCATAGGTGATGGCATACACTATCTGATTATATCCTGATCATCACTAATCATCTTCCAACCCACCAAACATACGCAAAACAACTCTCACTTTAACATCACAGCAAAAGACAACACCACTATATACCCAACAAAACACACCAAATTTCTAGGAGTGGAAATAGACAATAACCTAAAATTTGACATTCACATATCCATGACCATAAAAAAAGTCCACAAAAAACTAGGAGCATTATACAGAAATAAGCAACATCTCACCAAAGCAGCAAAGATTTTAGTAGCAAATTCCCATCTTATCTCCACCCTACTTTATGCCTCTCCAATATATACCAACCTAAGGCAATGCGATCTAAACAAGCTAGAGACCTGCTACAACAAAATCACCAAATTCACCACAGGGGCATCCTACCATAGTCACCACTGTCTCTCACTTGCTGAACTGGGCTGGCTTGAACTCCCTCACCTCCTTCAATGGTATCAACTCTCACTCGCCGACAAACTAGTAAACCGTCCACTAAATGTCCCATCCCTCCAGAATCTACTCCAACTCTATCACACCACGAGGCCACTAAGATCCAGCAAAAAAAAATCACTTGCAAATCACTAAAGCCAATAACTCTGCTGGTGAAGCACTATTCTCTTGCACCATAGCCAAATTATGGAACTCCCTCCCACCCACAATTACCTCTGTACCATCATGCACCCACTTCAAAACTTTACTAAAAGCGAACCTAAAAACATGTTGGCTATGTCCTTGCAACTACCACTCTAATATCACCCACCCCATCCAACCACTACCTTTGTTTCCACCCCACTAACTACCTTGATTATAGCAAGCTCAGATGCTCATAAGCCTAGTACTTATTATACAGCAGGAACTTCTTATTGTAACAATTGTTAATGTCTATTATGTACTTCGCAGATACAGATTCTAGCTGTCTACTGATGTACTATGTTTTTCATCTGTAACTGTCTGTAATTAATTGCTATGTTAATCAAATTGTTAATCACTATGTAAATCCAATGTAACTACTGTCTGTTTATTTTAACTGTGGAGTTTTTCTCCCTGGGCCTCCGCTGAAAATGGACCTACGTCCAGTCAGACATTCCCGGTCAACAAATGTAAATAAATAAATAGATAACTGTTGATAGTGTCATCAGAGTCTATTGAAACATGACTCTGTTTGGAGAGTGGGTGTCTGTGCCCAACAGAGCTCATGGTTCTGGTGGATATGTGAGTATATACCCACAGAAGGAAACAAACCTGTAGACACTTGCATCATCTGTAATCAACTAACAGGATGTGATGTGCTCCTCAGAGGAGGATTGCTGCTAAAGGTAGCTACAATGTTTCCATAATAGCCAGTGTTGTCACGTCCATAACACAAATATTTACAATTGATCATCACTGTCTAAAACATCTTCATAAGCAATACGTAAACTAAATACAGTACTTGGTACTTGTAGTACTGAATGCCCATACAGGCATTTCCACTAGTCAGCTACTGGTGTTTACTAATGTCAGCTTTGTGTATGTGGCCATCCTGGGGGGAATGTAATCTCTATGCCATGTACACTGCCAAGCCCACCTAACACCACACCCCACACATTGTTTGGGATGCAGCTACAGTGGTAAGCTGGAAGGCAGCCCAGTCTACAGCCATGACTGGACTGGACAGTCATGAGGTGTAGGTTAACACATGCATCTCATCAACACAACCAACGCATACCCTTACCAGAACACAGTAAGGACATCCACACACACTACCAGAAATCACACACATTCACAGATGCTTCTATGTATCTAGCCAAACAAGTGACCCCCCCAAACTGGAAGAGACAGACACTAAAATACACAAACTGTATGACATAGTTTGCATAATTGTGCCACACCTCAGAACACATGGCCGGAAACATGCCCAACAGTACTCATTTGTGAATGCAAACTCTAGCACTATGTTACCCACCAACCTATACGAGGGCATACATACTGTCAGCTGCCTGTCTGCCATGATTAGCTACATACCCATACACTCAGACCGCCTTTTGAACTATACACATGGCTCTGGCATATTCCATGTTGTTGTGCAGGACCTGTGATGCAGTAGTCTGCTCTGCATGGAAACTCATGTAGAAACTGTCAGGTCTTGTAGCCCATGCAGGTATGTTCCAAGGCCTGGGTAGCATTCTGCTATTGGCCAGAATGATACTGCGGTACAGGGACAAAAAGATTGTATTCCGTAATTGTCTAGTGTAGTGGTGCAAGTCAAAGGGTATCCAGTATCTGTCTGCCTGGGATAACATGGTTGACAGACCATGATGCTTTGCCAGACAGGGCCTGCACCTGTCACCCCTGGGAATCTGTATACTGCTTAGGGCTTATGCTTCCCCTATAGTGCCTTCATCATGCACCATTTAAGTGAATGTCCGCTGCTGTTACAGGGACCGCCAAGCAATAAACTGCGGGTCTCACTACACAATGATCCATGCCAGAAACACTATATTGGTGCACATATGTCAATCCCTAAGATGGAGAACATATCTGTGCAGTGGCTGAGACATGATTCAATGCTCCGAAGAGCACACCTGCATGACCATGTTATAACGGGTCTATATTATATCCTTGAACACTTAAAAAAGCGAACACTGATTGATCAAACTTATTTTCACGAAACTGCAAAATATCGAAGCAGCAGAAACTCTAATTTTTTCCTAGGGAAAGAATCCAGTTGTCCGTTTCTGTTCCTTCGGTATTTTCAGTGTTATGGTGGAAAGTTACCGGTCAGATTCAGGTAAGTGTGCGATTGTGTGGATGTGAGTATTAGGGTGATTTAGGTGAGTTAGGGTTAGGGCTCAGGTTAGGTGTGTGTGCGATTGAGTGGACATGAGGGTTAGGGCGGATTTAAGTGAGTTAGGGTTAGGGAGCAGGTGAGATGAGTGTGCAATAGTGATGGACCTTAGGGTTAGGGTTTGGGTTGAGGTAAGTGGGTAGTTAGTAGTGTGTGCATAGTTTAGTGTAGGGTTAGGTATCAGATTTTAGGTGTATGTGTGTGGATTTCTGTTTGTTTGGTGTGCTTGTGTTGTGTGTATGTGTTTTGGATCAACGATTTTTTTCCCTGGGAAAAAAATCGCTGATCTGACAGTTCAAGATTGTAAGCTTTTGCTTAAATTAGGTCGATCAATCAGCATTCGCTTTTTTAAGCATTCGATGATATAATATAGACCCGTTATAACACATACCTCACCTCTTGCCCATTATCCTTTATTGGAACACACGGGCCGCAGGTGTGTCCATATTCTGAAGGATATATACACCCCCACACTAGATGCATTTGCATAACATCAGATGAATTATGCTGAACAACTACCTTTGTGCCAAAGTGGAATTCAAATTGCACCTTGCGACAGATCACTCACTAGGCCATGGATTTTGCAGCTGTCGTAATGTGCTGTAATGGGGAAGATTAGGTCTGAGACAGAACCATAATAATGGCTACTCTCAACTATTCCATTATGAACTGGGGATACTCCTCATGTATCAACACCTGCGCTCAATGCATGTTGGATTCCATCGACCCCGATGACCTGGATCACAGTAGTCACACAAACAGGGCTAACAGTATGCTACACATAGTCAGTCTCCAATGCCGATGTTATGTTTCCTAAGAGCTGAGTGGTGACTGTCATGGCACCCATGCAGATGGACAATGCATGTGCAAATGCTGAATCCTACACAAATTAACCTTAAGCAGTCACATATGTGCAGTTATTGCGCTATTGAAACAGAACCAGGATTCAACCCAACACAAACAAGAAGGCAAACTCGTGGTACCATGCTTTAAACTGTACCACAGAAGGTAGTAAGTGTTGCAAGACTGAACACACATGAGCGTAGGTGATCCCTGGTTAGCCTCAGTAAGATGCAGATACACCATATAAAACCACACAAAGCTACTGTGAAACTAATCAGCCACATATTATGAGGCCAAGCACAGAGCATTCTATAGCTGTGTCATTAATTGTAATGGCAACAAGACCTGCCGTGCTGCACAGCACTATGGCATGGGAAGTACTGCACCTATACAAATAGCACATGTTCATCCAGATAGGGTCTTGGAGAACCTAAACCCCCCCCCCCAACAGATACACTTAGTAATATATCCATGTACACTACAGGGCTCCTGTAATAACAACTGTGCAGGTACAAGCTGCACTCTCTAAAGCCATACATACAGCTTTCATGGGGCCTGTCAACATCCCAGGGTGTATCCTACACAAATGTAAAAACAATCAGCTATCCACATACACATCATGTTTAATCATAGCTCCATGTCAGGCTGTGTACATACCGAATGGTGCACAGCTACAGTTATCACACCCCGTAAAGGGGGAGACACCATTGATAATGGGAAATAGCGCACAGCTACCCTGCTGAGTCTGGTCTGTAAGGCCATGAATCGTGATCAACGTATTTGATGTACTCAGTACAGATATAGATGACAGTAGGGTTGATTCACACTGCATATCATGACCTTGCCAGGTCGTAGGACACCATTACCCATACTGTGTTCCAGCTACACTCAGTAAACTAGGTGTATATTCCTATGTCACAGGAGTGGTTGGCAACTGGATTGCTGGCAGAACCAACATTACAGAAGGTGTCTGACTAATACATACACATCAAAACAGTGCCAGCCACAGCAATACAGGGTTCATTCCTGGTACTCTCCCTCTTTGTTATCTATACCACACAGACTAACACAGAAGGCATCAGCCTATTGATGTTTGCAAATGACTATGAACTAGGAGCAATAGTCAACTCAATGTGTGCTGCGTTCAACATACAGAAGGGCCTTAGTGTGTCAGATGTGTGGTGTGTGATGTATGGCCACAATCTGACAGCTAAGTATTGCATTGTCATCTCCTTTGTTACAAACCCTGTACCCATGAACTACCACCTAGGCAGCAGTCAACATAATGGCAACTGTGTGTATGGGATGCAGCTTGGCAGTACTCTATCCTTTGATAGTTACTTCACCACACCAGACAGGTAGTCATATGTGGCATCCCTAATCATGACAGGGTGCCATCCAGGAATATAGAGATAATTGCTCAGCCATACTCAACACCCATGTGACCCATAATAGATCACATATTTCCTTTAAGGGTTATTGCCCATGTGTAGATGGCCTACACTGCCCTTCCCAATCCCTAGCTGCACAATGTAGCATGCAGCCTACCCTGAATAAAGCCATGTCCAACCCAAAGGTGTTGGACATGCTACACAACACATCCTGATCCCAAATGAACACATACTTCATGGACATCCACCTTTCTAGCATATGGATCACAACATACCTGACAGATCTCTGTCCCATACACTTAACATACTCTTGCCATACTATGCATCCCTGTCCAGTGAAGCTGCTCATCACCCCTCTTTGTGACATGATGTGATGACCACATGCCAAATATATCAGTAACCCTGTGGATCAGTTCTGTGGCACTGCTTGAACGGGCCACTGAAACGTACCTGTCTGTTGCCTACAGCTAGGTAACCTGTCTGCCTAGGCTTATAAATGGCCCAGGGCATATAGCCTACTAGATCTCTATGACCATACATGCTATAGTTGATATCCAAACAGCAAACTAGCAAACTTAAAAAACAAAAAACGCTAGCAAGCAAGCAGAAAAATCTCCACAAGTTTATTGTATATAACGTAAGTGCTTTCACTAACTCAAATAAGTCAGCTTCTTCAGACAAATACAAATTCTCACATACCCAGTTTTAAAAGATTACAAAAAATGCTCAGCCAATGAGCTAGCAGCCCAAAAACGTGATGTCATGCAACAAATGCATTTTAAATGCACTTTAAAGCAACATACCATACATTAAATTGAGCCATGTAAATATGAATTTAAAACACATACGTCAATAGTAAATAAACAGTTAGAACAAACATAACTAATAAACTGCTTCATATAAAATAACATTGCCTAAAAATAAACATACAATTTCTTAAAAGGAAATGTGCATATAAATATATACACATGCATGTGTTTTCTATATACATAAATACATGTGGACACAGACACACCCACACACTCAGGGATTCAAAGACACAGTAACATATACTCTGACACACAGCCTCTGTGTCACAAAGGGTGTTCAGACGTGTGTGTGTGTGTGTGTATATATATATATATATATATATATATATATATATATATATATATATATATATATATAGTTGTGTCTGTGTATTTGTATATATATATATATATATATATATATATATATATATGTAGTTATGACAGTTGTACAGATGTAGACTTGTCTTTGTTGTTTCACAGATTACAGTACATTCAAGGGTACTGCACATATGTACACAAAGTGACTGTCCCATTTGTTTTCAGTACTGTGGAATACCTGTAGTAAGATGTGCATTATAGACTGCATGTAACATGTATACAACCCAGATGGCTTAGTGGTACATCCAGTAACCTTAGTGTGCATGGTCCAGGGTTCAAGACCTACAAGCCTTGTTGATACTGTCAATTAGAACTGCATAAGGCAGTTGTAAACAGGTGTAAATGTGTTTTCATGACAATAAGCAGCGGGTACACACAGGTAACAGACATGTACAACTCACAGTGCTGTAACTGCATAATGCTGTAGTGTGTTAAACTGTTTGGTTGGTGTTCTAATCCCAGACAGGCCAACTGTGTGTGTGCGTCTGTCTGCTTATGAAAGAAGAATTTTTTTTAGAGTATGCACACTCTTTACAATTCACATAACCACCTTTGGCAATCCTGCTGATGTAACTCACCTAGAAATACACCTCTGGGACTTCTGTAACTCAGTAACCTCCATAGCATGTGCTGTACCTGCATAATGCTGTAGTGTGATAAACTAGTTAAGTATGGGTTCTATTCCAAACCAAGCCAACTGTGTGTGTCTGTCTGTCTGCCTGAAAAAGGAACAATGCTTTTTAGAGTATGGCACACTCTTCACAATTCACATAACCACCTTTGGCAATCTGCTGTTTTCACCCACCTGGTAATACACCTCTGAGACTGCTGTAATCCAGTACTCTCACTAGCGTGTGCTGTAACTGCATAATACTGTAGTGTGATAAACTAGTTAGGTAGGGGTTGTATTCCAAGACTTGGCAGGTGTGTGTGTTTGACAGTCAGAGCCTGTGTGGAGGTGGCTGTCAGTGTCTAACCACTGGACATGTTCGGGAGCAGATTTTGTAGTTTTCCTATATGGTGTCTGCATTATATGTCACAATGTCCACCTCACGAGGAGTACAGATGTCAATCAGCCAAGGGACTGTGTTGGCAAGCTATACCCCTATATCTGGCAAAAGGCCTGGTGAGCAAATTATGCAGCCTTACTATTACATGGAATATGTTCTGAACCCATGTGTCATACACAAACACACTTGCCTAGAATATCTCACTAATGTATGTCTCCTATATCTCTGTTGCAGATGTCGCTCACCAGCACACATATATTTTCTTACAGCACATCAGCACATCAGCTTTGTGGCACATGGAGTAACTGCATGCACTTGTAATAGTAATGACTAATCAATCAAAGGTTTGAACCCCTGTACTGGTAGGTGTGTGATGGACGATGCTTAGGTTTTAGTCTAAAGCCCTTCTCTGAAGTACTTTGTCCATGTCTGTCCCTCCCACACACTCTCTGGTGGATGTGGAGTTGTACACCTGCTCAGCAGCAGCTTGTGTTTTGTAAGTGATGGTCATGATCAGTTGATTGCCCCTGCACCTATTGCAGTCCTCCTCTAGCTGATTGCATGTGGAACAGCTGTGATGATGTTCCCATAGCCAATTGCATGGAAACACAGTACAATATCTAGGAGCATCATGTTGGCATTTGCCCATGACAGTCGCTGTGAATGGAACCTGGATCTGGAGTTTTGTAAATGGCATCACAGATGATATCTGGATGTTCCTCAAACAACATACACAGTGGAAAATAGCCTAAAGACAGGAGGGTGATGTGCCAGACATGACTACAGCATCTAAGTGTAGCTATGCTTCATTGAGACTACTGCCAGTATAACAAGTTGTGTGTGGTAATGGCTATTCTGCATGTTTTAAAACTGACAAGACAGTGCTCTGTTTGTGAAGGCACCCCCATCTGTAGGGTCATCTGTGGACTGGTCAGTGTGTGGAACCATTTCTTTCCTGTGTTACTCACTGAACATACATCTGTGAACTGCAGGAGCATAGTGTGAGGATTGCAGTCAGTACATGGTGATAGTGGTGAGAGTTACTGCCATCACATCCTTGATTGGACATATGTCACATGAAACAGAGGTATGACAGTTACTGTCTGGGGTTCTCAGTGACATGCCAATAATGGGCCACTGTTCATAGCTGCAGTCACAAGTCTTCTACACTTTGTACAGATGTTATGCAGTATATATGCATGTGTTGTGCTCCCTCTGCAAATGTA
>NC_056725.1:993732963-993935463 GCF_019279795.1 Protopterus annectens
AGAAGAATTGAGTTGGAAGGAGTATGAATGGCAAGTAAAATGGAATGCTTGCCGTCCACTTGGTTTGAATGACAGGAAGGAGTTCATTGCTTTCCTTAAAAGGAAAAAATGATGTCATGTGACATCATAGATCATGTGTATTTAATGATTGTATTTTTTGTAACACATTATACAGTCTGAAGAAGTCCTTAGTGGATGAAAGCGCTTACTGTGGATGTGTTGAATTAAAAGTTTTGTCATCTCTTTGTGGCTCTGGTTCGGTTTAATTTATTTACATTTATGAAAACATTGCATAGCAAAGGCCCAAGGATATATCCGTGAGGTAGCCTATATGCACTGAGAGAAGTCAATATCATTTTTCCATTTTACAGCTTGAAGTCTATCATTGAGGTAGCTGTTGAACTAGATGTTTTGAAAATATGTTTTTGTATAGCTCATCTGAGCCTGAGCTTTTTTAAGGGAAGTGAGTGTTCTCTGCTCCTTGGTTATTGCAGGAAACAATTTATAAACATTTATAAACATTTCATCCTTTGTTGGTATGACTGAGTGGCAGGGTATAGTACCATACTATTCTAAAGCGAGATTCAATACAGCAAGTGCTGCCATTGGCCAGAGTACTGATACATTGCTGCTGGGAGAAGATGCTGCATGGGGTTGTGTTATCATGCTACTATCCCACAGGTATGGCAAAACATTCAACATTTTGCTACCAGGAAAATGTATATTTGGAAAGTTAATACATATATTAATTATGATGCTGCTTAGTTATGTAATGTTGACCAAAACATCAACATAAGAGGAAGTTACTGTCCTTCTGTAATATTAACAAAGCTGTTCCTACATGGTTCTATTACCATCACTTATGTGGATGAGTGCATTCCATTAACACTTTTTACTTTCAGAATACTGTACTACAGTGAGGAGGAATCATTTGCCATATACTGCATACTCAGATTACTGTGGGTAGACATACAGGGCCTAACTCTACCGTGTAACACTATGAATCCAAAATTGGTGCACCATTCTAATGCTTCTCATCCTTACTCTATGGAGCACACAGTTTAAGAGTACTGCCTCTTTTCTCTTCAGTAATGCAGATGCCCTTCTGCTTATCCTATTATAGCTGTCCTCATTACAACACACAGCATGGCATAACCTTTATGGTTTTACAGGAATATTGATTTTAATCATATTATCATTCAGAGATGAACACAGTTCACCCCGGGATTCATGAAGCTCGGCGCAAGGACGGAGTTAGCCTTGCGCCGACCATGCGGCATAGAGATACTGCAGTAGCACCACATGCATATTAATGAAGGCGCGCTGCCAGAATGTCCATGTGCATAGGAAACGTACGCGAGTGTGGGGGGGTGCTGCATGGAGGCATGAACATGTCAGCTGCAGACGCGCAACCTAAAATGCTGACTAGTACAGCCTGCCTCTAAAAATAATCACTGCTGTCAGTGTCCGTGGTACTGAAATGTATGCAAAGCATACAAGACAGTTTTGCGAACACCAAAACAAAAAGTAAACACAAAGGCACGTAGCTGAATATTGAGTCCCCGTCCCTCGAACAAATGACATTTAAAACCCCATGCTCGTATTCCATTGTAGTGTTGATTGTTATACCAAGTGGAAGCGAAACACAACATGTTAGTGTGGTGCTGCCTTTTGCTAAGCCTAGCCCAATGGTTGGGTTACCACCTGTCCCACTTTGAGAGGGACAGTCCCTCTCTGGGCAGTTGTGTCCTTACCAAAAATATTAAAAATGTTAAATGTCCTGCAATTGCAGGACATAATTATGTCCCATATTTTATGTAATAGTTCCATAAAATACTTATTTCTGTATGTAAAATACCTAAATGTTACAAGAAACAGAATAAGCAACTAAACTGCTACAACAATAAGCTTTAATTTAGGCATAAAACAAAAGTGGGTATGTGCTGGCCTGTAAAATCTGATGTGTGTCCTGAAAATGTCCCACTTTGGTCATTTGAAAAGATGGCAACCCTACCAATGGTCAGAGCATTTGCTCAATATCTGCCCATTCGTGGTCCAAGTCGTCCTTGTCTGGACAGCCCAAAGAT
The DNA here is from genome assembly GCF_019279795.1 of Protopterus annectens. Classification (NCBI taxonomy): domain Eukaryota; kingdom Metazoa; phylum Chordata; order Ceratodontiformes; family Protopteridae; genus Protopterus; species Protopterus annectens. The sequence continues at coordinate 993,735,051 of NC_056725.1, forward strand.
GAATGGGTATTACCCGGGTCTACCTACCATGTCATGAAAGATAAGTATTTGCGTTTACCTGTGTGTGTGAAGTACAGCATGTGGAAGATCAAAAATGCTAGGGTCATCCTCACAATCATATTGGTACCAGAGATATGTAGTGTACGCAATGTGTTCTGTTGTCTGTGCCATGGGCCATCAACCAGAGAAGGGATGGATGGTTGTGTGTGGAATATGGGGGGGATGATGGGTAATGTAGTAATTTGTAAAGGGGAGACTGGGTCGGATGCACAATAGGTGAACTAGAGTTGTACGAGAGAGCAGTGGGTGAATCAGAAAGAAAACCAAAGAACAAACATTCACATCCACAATACAACCTGACAGGCCATACTGTAGAAACAATCCCACAAACATATGAACATTAAATGTGCAATACACATGTACAGAAACGTTACCAGCTCACACCCACAGAATGGTCTGGCCTGAACTGAGCCATCCAACTCCAACACACCTGGATACATAATTGAATACCCATCATCCACTCCACAGCACACCACCTCCCTTCCTGAACATCCACCAAAACCACCCATACTCTGGCTGCTAGCTTGGCACAACCATATCTGCACATAGTGACTTTACTCATATCTAGTAGGCAGTCTCAACCTAGGCAGTCTCAGGATTGCAAACTATGTATTCCCTTGCATGCATAACCCTACCTCATTTTCGTAAATCAAAAAGAATCAAGGTCATTGGTCCCCAAAATTCTTGGATATCCCTCATGGGTTAAGTATCTGTTCTAAAGATAAGACATGGTGGCATGACATGATGTCCAGACCCGTAGACATCTAGACACAAGTTGTATGAGCAGTAGTTGTCCACAACCCTCCTCAGCCTCCAGCCAGTCCTGCAGAACATACGACCCGGGATTAAACACCTGACCATGATGCACATCTCCACATGTGCATTATCGGGAATATATACCTTTCACATGTACACATGAAGCATCCCAATAGCCATCTTCCAAATAGTACATGTTTACAAATTGTATACCCTGTCCAGGTTCCTCATCGTAATGATGCACACAACCCCTGTATACAAACGGTACAGGTACCTCCTGTATGTGGTCATTCATATACATGGCCATGTATTACTCCAGATATGTAGTCATATATCTATAAATGTACATAGTTATGTTTGCATAGCTACTTATCACACATACATGCGTATAAGTAGTTGTCAAGTATGCGTCCAGTTCATAAATATGTATACTTGCAAATGTATACATATGCGTCTCAGAAACATATGAATAGTAACATGTACTATACATATGTACACCACCAGACTGTCACATTTGTTTCCAGTACTGTGGAATGGCTGTAGTAAAGTCATATATTCTAATTACCATCCATAGAGAATGTATCATGGATGGTTTAGTGGTAAAACCAGTGACTATGTTGTTCCTGTTCCCGGGTCCAAGCCATGCAAGGGATAATTTTATATGATGGCCACAATAATGGCAGTCGGATATAGGGTGATTAAGGCGCTTTAAAGCAGATGTAACATAAGCAGGTATGCATGCGTGTATGCACGACGGCAAGTGGCGTTCATTCAACAGTATGGGAAATGTAAATAAGCATGTAAGTGTATATGCATGTGTATGTACAGACAGATTTATATATATATATATATATATATATATATATATATATATATATATATATATATATATATATATATATATATATATATATATATATATATATATATATTTATATGCTTGGAGACTTAACCCTAAGCATCATCTGCCACACACCTAACAGTACAGGGGTCAAACCCCTGACTGACTAGTCTTTACTATTACATGTGCATGACGTTACTACATGTGCCACAAAGGCGACATGTTGCTATGCTGTAAGAACATATATGTGTGTAGGTGAGTGACATCTGCAACAGAGACATAGTAGACATACATTAGGTGTGGCACACATGGCTGTCCACGTGAACGGATGCCATTGTCACCACAACCATACTCTCTAATGGACATGCATTGACACTCTTTGCCAGGGCCACAAATACACAACATAACTACTTAGTTAGGCACACTGCAGTAATGCACAGGACTACATGCACCACAGGGGATATCTGGAGGTTCTATGGGCTAAGGCATGTGAAAGTGTTTGAAATCTATTGGTATGCCAATGAGGGTTATACTGGGAGTGACTGTGGTTGGGAGCATCATAACTCACACTCAGACACAAGGTGCCGATACTGACATGCATGTATGCATTGCTTCATGGGTATGTAGTGGTTGGCTGTGCAAGATGGCTGTACAAGGCTGGGTGAGAGGTAATCCTTGGCATTGCATCATCTGACAATGGAGTGCAGTGCAGGGGTGTAGTGTCTGCAATGTCCCACACAGATGGGTACTGCATGATCTGCCCTCACATCCTGGTTACCAATACTTATGGCCATAGCTTTGCAATGTGTGCCATGTCTGTGTTTGATAGTCCTTCACGTGGACATTGCCTGGGATGTGCATGTCCCACAATACTGTACATTGACATGTACAAGTGTGCCTGGTTTGTCAGGCACATGTTGTGTACACAGACTGTTATCCCCGATATGCCAATACTGGCCTGTTGTGGCGAAACCTGCTTATAGTGAGCAGGTTGACCCTGCACCTGCATTGATAGTATGATACAGGTATTCCATGGTGCCAGTGGCATTGGTCCATACAGAGCACACATGTATGGCATTGTATGGCCTCTGTGGATCACATTTGATGGCATATGTTGCAGGCATCCAGTGGGGAACATAGTGAAGGCACAATGTCCGCAAATATGTGCCTATTTTACCGCTGTACAGGGTGCCATGTCCTCTGCAGCCCACTGCATTCACACCATGCCCACTATTTGTCATCAATGTGCATGGTACTAGCAACATAGCGGGATATCCTAGGCAAGTGTGTTTGTGCATGGCACATGGGTGCAGGACATATACCGGGTACTAGTAGGGTTGCATACTTTGTTCACCAGGTCTTTTGCCAGATGTAGTGGTATGGCTTGCCAACACAGTCCCGTGGCTGACTGACAGCTGTAATCCTCGTGAGGTGGCCAATCTGTCATAAGATGGACACCATCTAGGAAAACTAAAAAATAAACTCCCCAACATGTCCCATGGTAAGACACTCACAGCCACCTCTACACAGGCTCTGACAGACAAACACACACTTGCCATGTCGTGTATACAAACCCCTACCTACCGTATCATGCTGCAGCAATATGCTTTTAGGGCATGTGCTATGGTGAATACTGGGTTACAGCACACCTACAGGTGTATACCTAGGTGGGTGACAACAGCAGGATTGAGAAAGGTGGTCCTGTCATTTGTACAGAGAGTGCATACTCTAGAAAGCACTGTACTTGTCTCATGAAAGCAAACACACACATACTTGGCATGTCTGGGATTAGAGCACTGACCTAACTACTTTAGCACACTACAGCATTACGCAGTTACCGGACACGCTACCCAGATTACTGGGTTGCACTACTCCAAGAGGTGTATTTCTAGGTTGGTGACATCATCAGCCTTGCCAAAGGTGGGTATAGGAATGGTATGGAGTGTGAGCAGTCTAAAAGCATTATTCAGTCCTCAGGCAGATGGGGACAAACACACACAAACTTGGCGAGTCTGGGAGTAGAACACCAACCTAACTACTTTATCATACTACAGCATTACACAGTTACAAAATGCGCTACCAACATTACTGGGTCGCAGTACTCCCAGAGGTGTATTTCTAGGTGGGTGACATTATCAGCCTTGCCAAAGGTGGGTATAGGAATGATATGGAGTGTGAGCAGTCTAAAAGTATTATTCAGTCCTCAGGCAGATGGGGGAAACACTCACACACACACACACACACACACACACACACACACACACACACACACACAGTTGGCAAGTCTGGGATTAGAACACCGACCTAACTACTTTATTACACTACAGCATTATGCAATTACAGATTGTGCTACCGAGATTACTGGACCACAGCACTCACAGAGGTGAATTTCTAGGTGGGTGACATCATCAGCCTTGCCAAAGGTGGGTATAGTAATTGTATGGCGTGTGAGCAGTCTAAAAGCATTATTCAGTCCTCAGGCAAACAAGGACAAACACACACACTTGGCATGTCTGAGACTAGAACACTGACCTAACTACTTTATCACACTACAGCATTACGCAGTTACACAATGTGCTACTGACATTACTATGTCACAGCACTCCCAGAGGTGTATTTCTAGGTGGGTGACATCATCAGCCTTGCCAATGGTGGGTATAGGAATTGTATGGAGTGTGAGCAGTCTAAAAGCATTATTCTGTCTTCAGACAGACGGGGACAAACACACACATGCCAGTGGTGGGAACAGAACACCTGCCTATCTACAGATCACTATTGCAATACTACATAGTTACGACATGTGCTACACAGACTACTTGTTTCAAGGCTGTCATTATGACCTTCTAAGAATGCAGACATCAACAGGGTTGCTGGCAGTTAAGATGTACATACATATGAAACTGTGTGTTTAAAGTAGCAATCCATCCTGACCCGGAGTATGCCCATCTGTGGAATGGATGACTACTATCACTATACAGGGTTACAATGGCCATGCCCATACACATAGAGGCACATAACTGACACAAGGTGTCACTGGGCATGCTCACACAGTAGCACAGGGCTGTTCAGAATGCACTATGTGTCCATCTATACAAGGTTATACTGGGCATGCTCATACACTTAGTAGCACAGGGCTGTCTGGGATGCACTCTGATTCTAAACATGGAAGGCCAGAGTGGCCATGCTATTACAGTTAGATGCAAAGAACACATTGTAATGGACTCTGGTGTTAGTAGTTGTTATTGTTAGCATGAACGCTGCTCTACATATATCTGACACCGGTCTTATACACAACATCTGCTGCTGTCCGTCACCTTAGATGTACCATTCTATACCAACCACAATATTACCACTCACAGTGATGTCTTACTAGGGGTGGCAACTGCTTGACCACCACAATGAGCCAACGTCTTGCTGTAATTATGGGATTGTCCAGTGTTTGTCATTCTGGGATGACATGACTGAAAGTAGACAGGCCTTTGTCACATATCACATGCATTCATGATTCTAGGGAGTGGGGATACTACCTAAGTCACATTCACCCATATAGTGCCATTCCAAGGCAAATGTCCTAAACACAGGATAACACCCTGACACCTAGAGGACAACTGCATTGTATACTTATACTAACCAGTGCTAGATGTGTAGCGTCTGTAATCACAGCTGCTCACTATAGCTCCAGCAATGGGGAGTATTGACATCTGTGCAGTGAGGAACACCTGGCTGAAGGCTCTGTTGTGCACAATAGCACTACCACCATTTACCTCAGAACCAGACATGTGGTCCATAACACAGGTATGAACCGCTCCAGGTGGTGGTGTCCCAACATACATAGACGTCACTCACATGTACTGACTGGTACTTCCACAAAAGGCATCACAGATGAGTCAGGTGTAGGACACAGTGTCAAATGCTGCATTCTAGGATATAAACCTCAGACACCACCATGCCCTCTGACCACCAACGCACATCCATACATGTGGTAGGACATATAATAGTACACCACCATGTACCCCTTGACCAGTGGACTGTACCAAGCTCTACATCCACTGTGCAGAGTACCCATGTACTGACACAGTTGCATCATGTGTTATGCAATGCAATGATACCACTGTCTGTAATCAGGTCAGCTGTACACATACCAGGGGCCCTCGGTTATTTACAGCATTAGCAGATGACTGTTGCTCTACACCAGTAAACACTCTCATGTTTGGATATGACATACATGTACCTGCCCTGGATATGTACATGCCACACACACACAACATATATGTAAATAGCATAGCTGTTGTTGTCCTTTGTGCAGACAAGTGGCTACAGCCATTACACACATGCACATGGAATGTAGGTCCATGGCTGCTGAATGCTAGCAGTACATAAGGTGTGATATCAATGTTGACAGAGGTAACATTCCCTCTGTACCGGTCACCCATTACACCTATCATATCATACAACAGTCCATGTGTCATGTATGTCATTACAAATATCCACCAATTGCAATGCCTACAAACATGCCCAAATGACAGGATTGTAGGACCTACACACATGTACATGTAGTGGTGTGCATTCAGATACCATGCTTGTGCAGTTGCTGATGTATGCAGGTGACGTGTATCTTAGCACATCATGCAGTTACAATGCAGCCTCAACATTGCCAACTGTATATGGTGATATGCTGAAAGTATGGAAAGATGTACCTCAGGTATGGACAGATGTGTGGAAATAACTAAGTGGTGGGGCATCTTTGCAGATGGATGTTTGCTGAGGACAGCTAACAGGTGTATCACAAGCGGTCCTACAATAACCTGTGTAACCAGTAAGTAATGGTTTTGTTAATTGAAGGGCAACACACACAACATAGACAGTGGTCAGGGTGACACCGTAGGTAAATAACTTGACTCCTGTAACAGTTAAGACCTCCCGTGTGCATATATCAGCACTGTTGCCAAAGGAAGTGTCAGTACACTTTGTAACACATGCAATACTGCTGTAAGTCTGTCATACATATCATGCGCTAGGCAGTTGCTTGATTCAGAGTACTGGCATGTGTGGTTGAGTGTGTGTCCATATATGTCACGTATGGTGGGGAATACATCTCAATTGTTACTCACTCTCTTGTACACTGTTGTAGACATCTGTACAGACTGCAATGTAGAAAGCAGGACATAGGCAGGGGCGTGTATCTCCCACATGTGAGGTATCTGTATGTGTGTGACATAGGTGTATTCAATAGTGAATACCACAGTGTGTGTATGTGTGTGTGTGTGTGTGTGTGCATGAGTGTGTGTGTGTGTGTGTGTGTGTGTGTGTGTGTGTGTGTGTGTGTGTGTGTGTGTGTGTGTGTGTGTGTGTGCGTGTGGCTGTCTGGTCCCTGCAGTGAGGATGTATGTTACCATACTGAACTGATAAGATCCCTCCCCCCATCCAGGTGATGCAATGTACTTTCCATGTTGATGTCCTCGATCTTAGGCCATACTGACTACCTGTACATGTGTATTGTCTGTGGTGCGTCATGTAGGTGCACAGTACTGTAATGATGATTTCCACATAGGCAGGAGCCCTCACCTCAACAGTAGCAACTGTGTGTGTGTGTGTTACTGTGTCGGTGAATCTGTGACTGTGTGGGTGTGTTACTGTGTCACTGAAGTGTCAGTACCTGAGTGTGTGGGTGCAGTTGTGTGTTGGCATCCTGTCATGGGAACATGTATTACTGCTTCCCAATGAGGCATCACACTTTACACTGGCCTCTACCCTTGTCATCAGTTAGACCGCTCTCTTACCTCACCACTCCATGTAACTGTACCTGTAATGTCACCCAGTATGGATGTCACGTCTGTAGCCACAGTAGCTTAATACACAGCTATCATGCTCTTGGATCAATACACGTGTTTGGAACATGGGATATTCTAACTGTGATGTGAAAGCTACAAGGTGCATGCTGGTATATTCATACATACCTGCGAGTAGTCCACTTTTACATATGGAGCACTAACTGCAAACACTGACATCCACCTGCACGTGCAATTAGACTTGAAGGAGGAAAGCAGAACATCATGACCAACATGCAGTTACTGTTGTTACACAAGACACATACTGTTAACTGTATGAAATGCATTGTACACCTCTACTACATGGTATGTCTGCTGCCTGTCAACAGTACACAACAATTGTAATCTACACTTATCTTCCTAGTCTGTTCACCCTGTGCATCAGACCATATGAGCATGTCCCTGCACTGATGGTGTGGATGACAGGGATGCAGCACAGGCATCATCATATGCACAGGGTGATAATGTTTGCCAGAGGCCTAGCCTGCACCATTGGATGACATCATGTGTGTGGGTTAGGGCCTTTGATCTAATTGGGCATGTGTGGATGTTATGCATGTGTGTGTTGCGGTGCCCTACATATGTTTCCGGTGTGTGCGTGTATGTATGCACACAGTTCCAGCATGCATCTGGCCTACACAGGGATATTATTGACAGCTGCGGACAGTACAGGCCAGGTTTTATAGTTCACGGTGTCCAGCCATGGCCACGTGACCTGTGCCTACCAGGAGTTGCACGGGCACTAGCAGGCAGAGGTGCAGATTGGGTACTGTCTGATGACACATGTCCACTGGAACCGTGTCCCTGTTGGGACCATCCAGGGCCACATGCACGTGGCCTGCTGTGTTGTGGCGTGGACAGCACAGCACCAGCTGCACTGCTGCTGCTACTGCCACTATGGGAGCGGGAATGTGAGGTAGCTCATTCACGTGGACCTGAAACAGGTGATGTAGCAGGCCTACGTCCACATACCTGATGCCTCACTCCTACCAGATGTTCCAACACAGACAGCTCATGCTCACGGAGTGCCATGCCATGGTCAAGGACTCCAACCATGTCACCCATTCATCTATCCAAAGCTTCAGCAATCTGCTGTTGAGCATTTACCATTGCCTAGATGTTATTGTTTAAAGAATGGACAGCAGCTCTCTGAAGCCTTTTATCTTCTCTGTTGTGCCAATCAGCATGTGCCTGTGCCTCCATTGCAGCCTGAAACATGTGTCTAGTGACACCAGCTGCTGTGCTCTGTCTTGCAGGGGCATGTTGGCCAGAAGTCCTCCTACAAGCAGCACTGGCCACGTGCCTGTGTGGGGCATCACCAGTCAGTTGGCTGACACCATGGTGTGCAGGCACACCTTCCATAGCCCCCACACTTTCCTGTTCCAAGCTACCACACGCCAACTGTCCTTCCTCTATGACCACTGGTGAGGTGGTATGTGTAGGCATGAGATCTGTGTGCGTGGATGAGGGGGATATAGGTGGAATGGCAACCGATGGCACATATTCAGCCCCTGACAACCCTGCCTGTGCCTCAATCATACGTTCATCATCACTGCTAGAGTCTGTGGGGACACTAACATCAGATGGACCACAGGAGGGCAATGCACCTACATCACCTGTGAGGGGCAGACAAAAACTGTACATTACAATCTATACAATAGACACACACAGACAAACACACACACAGACACACAGACAGACACACACAGACAGACAGACACAGACACACACACAGACTGACACATGCTCACACACAGACAGACACACACACACAGACACACACACACACAGACACACACACAAAGACACACACACACAGACAGACACACACACACAGACACACACAGACACACAAACAGACACACACACAGACACACACAGACACACACGCTATGGCACCCAACATGCATATGATATGGCACCCAACATGCATGTGATATGGCAGAAGGCATGCAACATGCATGTGATATGGCAGATGGCATGCAGCGCAGACAATAATGGTGGTTGTTATACATCCCTGGGTTGCACACAACAGCAAGCATGTGTCATAGCAGAAGGCATGCAAATTACACAATCATAGTAGTAGTTAGCATACATCCCTGTGTTACACCATGTAGACCAGCACAGGTTAACAGTACACCTGCCTGATGTGTGGCATATGACCTTGACAATCACATGTAATATGACATGTGATCTGCTGATGTGTGCAATGACATGTATGCATGTTTAACACAATGGTGTCCTGTCAAATATACAGTGGAGTAATGGTGTACAAATGCAGTGTTGTCTGTCCGCCCTACAGATATACTGAACATTTATCTGATGTGCATGGCCATTGCAAGGAATCATGAGGCTTCTCAGTTGCTATACAGTGTGAGTTACAGACACAGTTCATAGCCATGATTGTGTTCAGATACAATACATATATATTGTGGAACGTGACCCACGTCTGAGGTGTATACATACTAAACCATGATGTGCAATGTGTGACGCAGGTCACTGATGGGTATATGGATGATACCCCTGCACATCTGCAACCATATTGCTGCTGCCTAGCAACTATGGCCAGACATGACAAAATCGTCGATACACCATGTCCCACATGACATCTGTGTACCACACACACACACACACACACACACACACACACACACACACACACACACGCACACACACACACACACACACACACACACACACGAGGAGCAAAGATGACATTGATGTCCGACACCAGCAAGGGGAATGTACTGTATCTGTGGGCTGATGTGGATACTGTACAGGTGACTGCTGTCATGTTGTGACACACGCAAGATGTTCAACACATCTTAAGTGGTGGATTGATGTCATGCCTATACAAGATGTGCACAGGCCTGTAGGATGTCTAGTGTTCCACATCTGCAATATAACCATTACACAAAGGCCATAGTTGGACTATGTGGAGCCAATGTACAACAGGGTGTACACACAAGCACATCACGTCTACTGTGTGTGTTACTTCATGTCTCTGGCCATCCTCCATGGCCATGTGTGTACATGTGTTGGCCAAATTATTGTAACGGGCGTCTATTTCACATGTCTGTGTTGTCCCATATGACATACACCCATAGATGTCATATGATTCACTGATGACAGGGTTATGCAGACAAAGGATGGTATGTTTGGTATTTGGGATATGTTTTTCAGGATAGTTAGGCAGTGTTGCAGCCAGGCCACTAGATGTCATGGATATGTCAAGATAGCACATCACATTGTATGACATTCATAGCAGGGCTATGATCCACACCAGTGAATCCTGTGGGCTGGCCATACTCCAGCTCTCTGTGTAGTACTGTTTGTATTCCCCACATGTGTAGTTCTGATCTGTAGTACATGTCCCTACAGTGAACAGCACCTCCACCATTGTAAGCACAACTGTCCACACATCTGGCAATGACAGTTTGTGAGGTTTCATGTCAATGTTTCACATAGTTTGCAAGTATTGCACATGGGTAGCCATTGTGATGCATTGCAGGTTCGACCTGTATATTGTGACAGGACCATACATTATGTGTACATGTGGTAAATGGCCACATGGCAGATAGATCTGTGCATTAAGATGCCTGATAAATAATAACAGTCTCACCTGCAATGGGCTGCTGTCGCACCGGAATGCCAGAGGTACCTAAATAGGAGTAACACAGCATTATTATCGTTATCCACGCCTGTATGATAGCTACAGGGTGCAATGTGCATGTTAACACATACACCAGTACAATAGACTATACTATGGAGTATGCACATGTGTGCATACACAGAGTAGCATACTATAGTATGCGGCATGTGTGTATACATGCCTTGCATATGATGTTACATTACATATAGTACAGTGACACATGTAACTATATGGAATATAGTTGTTATAGGTGCAGTAGTGACTTACCAGGCAACTCCAGGCTCGGTGGTTGAGAGACACTCACCTCCACAATATCGGCTAAGGCTTCTGGATGTTGTTCTGCAGGTGTCCCCAGGTTGGCCAGTAGCTCCTCGGTACGTGTGAGTGGGGGCTGGGTTGGTGGCTCACCACCTGTTGCACCTCATTCCCTGGCGATTGTATTTTTACGCTGATTCACACATCTAACGAGGCCTGTACAGTGTCTGCACACCTGCTGGTATGTGCAGTTGTGGCCACCCACATCATTAACCTTCCTGCAAAGTTCCATCCACAGGGCAACCCACTGCTGTGCATCTGTGGCACATGGCTGAACAGGATATTATGATTGTCATGTAGGTATGGGATGAGGGTCTCATCCTCCAAGTGGGTATAAGGGGGTAGCCTTGCACATGGCATACCTAGAAGACATTATAATGGAGACAGGTCACAGTAACTCACAGAGACATACAGAGCTACAGCTGAACATACACGTGTATTGCATTTATTATGATTAAATAGTTGTCTTTGCAAATCTACATGACACTGACACCACTGACATGTTTGTGTCACACACATTTGACACACAATGGTGATTGGATATTATCACCATATATGTGTGTGTGTCACCTGATTACATTGTTCATACTCCATGTGGATGCTGTCTTGATGTGGGCATGTCTGTTTGCCTGTACTGGTGTTCTTACCTATCAGCACATGGCTGGATGTTTCCACATTAATGCAGTTGACCTTGATGCTGTGTATATGTCATATATAAAGACTTACACTGCCTTAACGGACATGACTTGTGACTCTGCAGACTTGCTCATGGAAGGTTTACATATATGTGTTTTGCCATATACATCTACACGGCACTGAACAGCAGTTCAACATCCTGCCATTTATCACCTGTGTTGCACATGTGATATACATGGGACACTGGCTAGCCAGATGGTATTTGCAGGGATGGATATCAACTATAGCATGTACAGTCAAAGTCAACTAATAGGCTATATGCCCTGGGCCATGTATGAATCTAGGATGAAAGTTTACCTAGCTGTAGCTGACAGGCGGGTCTCTGGGGCCAGGTGGAGCAGTGCCACAACTGATACACAGGGTCAATGATACATTTACCATGCGGTCGTCACACCATGTCTGAGAGGGGGGCAATGTGCAGCTTTGTTGGACAGGAATGCATAGTATGGCAGGACTATGTAAAGTGTATGGGACAAGGATCTGTCCAGCATGTGGTGATCCTAGTACTAGGAAGGTGGATGTTCATGAAGTATGTGTTTGAGATCAGGATGTGTACGTGTAGCATGTCCAACATCACTGGGTTGGACATGGCTTTATTCAGGGTAGGCATCATGCTACAAAGTGGAGATGGGAATTGGGAAGGCTGGTGTAGGCCATCTGAACATGGGCAATACCCGTTAAAAGAAATATGTGATCTGATATGGGTCACTTGAGTGTTGATTGTGGCTGGACAATGATCTCTATATTCATGGATGGCACCCTGTCATGATTAGGGCTGCCACATATGACTACCTGACAGGTGTGGTGATGTAACTACCACAGGAAAGACAACTACCCAGCTGAATCCCTTACACACAGTGTCCATTATGTTGACCACTGCCTAGGTGGTAGTTCATAGGTACAGGGTTATTAACATAGGGGTGACAATGCAAAATGTAGCTGTCAGATTGTGCCCATATGTCACATACCTCACCCACAAAGCCCTTTCTGTATGTTGTCTACAACACTCTGAGTCAGCTATTGCTCCTAGGTCATAGGCATTCGCATACTTCAGTAGGCAGATGCCTTCTGTTAGTCTGTGTGGTATAGACTACAATGAGGGGGACTACAATGAATTAACCCTGTCTTACTGTAGCTGGCACTGGTGTGATGTGCATGTATTATGCAGACACCTTCTGTAGTGTTGGTTCTGCCAGGAGTCCTGTTGCAAAACACTCCTGTGACATAGGAATGTACATCTAGTATACTGAGTGTAGGTGGAACACAGTATGGGTGGTGATGTCTTATGATCTGGCAAGGTTATGACATGCAGTGTGAAATCAACCTTACTGTCATCTACTTCTGTACTGCTGACATCAAATAATTTGATCAAGGTTCATGGCCTTTCAGACCAGACTCAGCAGGGTAGTAGTGCAGTACTTCCCATTATCAGTGGTGTATCCCCCTTTGTGGGTTGTGATACCTGTTGTTGTGCACCATTCTGTGTGTACACAGCCTAACATGAAACTATGTTTTACATGATGTGTATGTGGAGAGCAACTTGTTTTGCCATATGTGTATGATACAATCTGGGATGTGGACAGGTCCATGCAGCCTGAGTGCAGCTTGTACCTGCTTAGTTGTGGTTAAAAGGGCTCTATAGTGTACATGGATATATGATTGTGTACCTGCTGGGGGGGGCAGTGTGTTTATGTTATCCAAGACCCTATCTGGATTGCTTATTCATGCTCAGCACTTGTTCAGAACTTGTAAGTACTACGTAAGCTACTAATTCCTATAGCACTCAATCTTCCTCATTACCTAGAGGTAAACAGTTTTTGTACGTACTTTTCTAACTTGCTTAGAGTAAAATAGCTCTTGTACTTACTTTCCTCACTTATCTAGGGGAAAATAGTTTTATATTCAGGCATGTCCAAGGGTCAGCTTCCATTGTTCTCTCCTGTCTTTCTGATGAATCTGGACATCTTGAGGCAATGTAGACATTGCCTCATGTACACAGACAACCCTCTCCGCCTACCACCCAACACTACAACCTGTGAAAGATGCACTTTTCTAGCCAAACTGGAGGTAAAGCTCTCTCCAACCAATACTGAACCCGACAGTCATGTGGAGAAAGTAAACATTTGCACCACACCACACTCATCACATAGTCTCACTAAATCTACACCACCATAATCCACACATAGAAACACAAAAACATTCACAGAGGCTCTCAATAATAATCTGTCTAAGCAACAGCAACCTCCAAAGTGGAAATGCAAGCAGCCTCCATCCCCCAACACAACCCTAATGGCACATAGCCCACAGAGTCAGTGTGCCATTCAACCAAAGCCAATAAGGCAAATCAACGTACCCAACACACTAGACATAGGTGACTCTATAGTCAGGCACACTGATGTCCCACTCACCAGGCTAAACAAGAAGAAGGTTACTGTCAGCTGCCTGTTGGGTACCAGGATCCGCCACATAACCCATACACTCAGGTCACTCCACAACAAGTACAAATATGACTCTGTCATTGTCCATGTTAGTGTGAATGACCTGAGATGTACCTCCCTGGACTACATGAAAAGAGACATGGAAGAGCTCTCTGATCTTGTAGACCAGGCAGGTAAGACCCAAGCCCTGAGTAGCATTCTGCCATCACTCAGAATGATACCGCATTATGAGGACAAAATGATTGACTTCAACAATTGGCTAAGCTTCTGGTGTCATTCTAAGGGGATCCAGTATCTGTCTGCTAGGGATGACATGGTCGACAGACCACAATGCTTTGCACAGATGGCCTGCACCTGTAGCACATGGGATTCTGGATACTGGCTAAGGCTCATCCTGCCCCTACAGTGCCTTCTTCAGGCAAGCTTCAAATAACATATTCACCACCATAACAGGAACAGGCAAGCACAAACTGAGGGTAATGCTACTCAATGCTGGAAGTCTAAATCTCAAAATGCAGTCACTTGAGGCACTCCTTGTAATGGAGAATATCAATATCTGTGCAGTGACTGAGACCTGGTTCAAGGCTCCAGAGAGCACCCCTGCACTACCAGTTTATAACTCATAGCACAATTTTTGGCCATGTACCTGGACTGGAACACCCAAGGTGGAGGTGTGTCCATATTCATTAAGGATATCCACCCCTCCAGGCTAGTTGCTTAGCACAATGCTTCCGAGATTATCCAAGTGCAACTACCTCTGGGCTAAACTGCAATCCAAATTGTAGCTTGCTACAGATCCCATACCATGCCCCAAGATTCCCACTCCTCTTTTCTTGATGTACTGGAAACTATTAGGGTTTAACCAAACACCCTACTAATGGGTGACTTCACCTACCCCACCATTAACTGGGAAAACTACTCATGTACCAACTCATTAGCTCAACGCTTTCTGGAATTCATAAACACCAATGCCCTGGATCAGCTTATCCACACACCCACCAGGGGCAACAATATTCTAGACCTAGGCATTACCAACACGAGTGACCGGTGTTCCACACCTGAAGTCAACTCCTCATTGGTCTGATCCGACCATAAGCTAAACACCCTTGATATCCACATCCCGCCCCCACCCCCCATTAAGGAAACCACAGTATAATATTTCTACAAAGCCAACTTCATGCTTCTTAAGACAGACATGGTGAACTTCATGACACCCATGCAGATGGACAATACAATTACAACTGCTGAATCCTACATAAATGCACTCTATAAGCACTTACACGAGTGCATGGATCGTGCTATCCCAAACAGAACCGAGACACTATACTCCTAATTAAGGAAGCCAATCTGGTGGTCCCCTGCCATAAACAAACTGTACAACACAAGGAAGACACTGTTGCAAAAGAGAGTACAATCCCATGCGTGGAGGAGCTCCCTGGTCAGCCTCAGTAAGGAGCTGAGATCCCTTATAAGATCCTCCAAAGCTACCTACAAAAACAAAACCAACACTAATTCCAAGGACAACCAAAAAGCATTCTATAGCTATGTCAAATATCTCGATGTCAACACCCAGATCTGCTCTAAAGGCACAAACATTACAGAACCAACTGATATTGCCAACATCCTGGCAGATAGGTTCAGTGCTACCTTTCCCCCCTCTCACCCCCTAAAGGGCCCATATCTATACAGGAAGAATGTAGAGTCCCTGTAATCACAACTACGCAGGTAAAAGCTGCACACTCTAAAGCCAATATCACAGCATCCATGGGACCGGACAACATCCCAGGTTGCGTTTTACACAAACTTCAGAATGTACTGGCTCCCCACCTACACACCATGTTCAATAATAGCCTTGCATCAGGCTTTGTGCCCCCTGAATGGTGCACAGCAACAGTTATCCTACTCCACAAAGGTGGCA
The DNA here is from genome assembly GCF_019279795.1 of Protopterus annectens. Classification (NCBI taxonomy): domain Eukaryota; kingdom Metazoa; phylum Chordata; order Ceratodontiformes; family Protopteridae; genus Protopterus; species Protopterus annectens. The sequence continues at coordinate 993,751,555 of NC_056725.1, forward strand.
CCACAACAGACCACGGGACCTATTGCCCTATAGGCCTGACTAGCCTGGTCTGCAAGGCTATGGACACATCATCATGGATGTGTTGTTTGTGATGTATTTCAACAGCTATATGGAGACAGACAGAGATATATTAGCTTCATGACTCCCGTGGATTCTGTGTAATGGCTAGAAGATGTTATTCTACATGTGAGTGCAGCTGTTATATTTCAGAACATTGCTACTTATGCAGCGTTTGTTTGTACCTGATACTTCTGCAGATGTTTCAGTCTGGCAAGGATGTTTGGGCAGCTCAAGGCTGTATGGCTATGCATGAAATGTTAGGTGGTTTACAGTGTGCTCACCAGACATCTTTGGTTTGGTGTACATGTGTATCATACTGTGCTGTTAATCAGTAACTGGTAACACTTCCCGATGTACACACAACCCTCTGAAATGGGATTAGTGCAAACAAACCCTGTAACATCAGCAGCTGTTCCATTGTATAAGAGCAACAATTTCACATAGGGCCATGTCAGTGTGTCTCTGACAAGGTATGTTAAGGCTTCTGCAGACGTCATACAGTGAGTGAATGATTTGTGATGTTATTACGGTTTGTATTGTAATTTGTTTGGGTGTGGGGGAGATGTTGGTGGGTGTACATAGCAGATGCAGGTGTGTAGGAACTGCTTTTATACATAATCAATATGTGTGTGAGGGTTTCTTCCCTATTTGAACACCTATCCTTTAGGTTCATAGGTTCATAGGTAGGTACTAGGCTATTAGCCCTAGGGCCTATATAAGCCTAGCTAAAGGTACCCTGGCTTTCGCAACCCAAGAAAATTATTTTCCTGTGCCACTGTCAAGCAGAGCCACAGAAGTGATCCCTGGGGTGAATTTCCACATTAGTGGAATAATACTATGGTAATTGCAGGCTGATTCATTAAGGCATTGTTAATTGGTTCCTGTATAGCATGCAGGTGATATTAGTCTTTGAATCCTGTCTGCAATACATCGGAATGTAATAAAGTGTTGCTACATGAAAGCTGTGTATGTCTATCATAGGTATTTGCAGTCATTGTAGTTATGTTGGTGACTGACCCTCTTTGGCTAGGGTTGCTACCTTTTCAAATATCCATAGTGGGACATTTTCGGGACACACATCAGATTTTACAGGCCGACACAAACCCACGGTCAGTAAAAAGGATAGAACTCTCCTTTTTTGCCTAAATATAAGCTTATTCTTGTAGCAGTTTAGTTGCTTATCCTGTTTCTTGTAACATGTAGGTATTTTAGATAAAGAAAGAACTATTGTATGCAACTATTACATTACATATGGGACATAATTATGTCCTACAATCTCAGGACATTTGCCACGTTTAATATTTTTGGTCAGGACACAGCCACCCAAAGAGGGACTGTCCCTCGCAAAGTGGGACAGGTGGTAACCCTATCTTTGTCTCATGTCCATGGCACAAATTTCTAATAGTGTATAGGCATATACTCCATATCCTTTGGTCATAAAGTTTGGTCGTGACGGAATGTGTGATTGCTATGGTCCATGTTATACTCATACATGAACACTTCAATCGCTGTATACGAGATATGCACACAAATCCAACGCCCACAGTACCGGGCCCAGACTCCCATACCCCAAATTACCGACAGCGACAGTCAAACTCGTAAAAGTAACACAAACATGGAACACACACGCACACACAGACACACTGCTACCCACCACATCCAAACAAATTATCCTACACTACATATGAGCAGGTGGGCAAGCCCCCCTAAACCCCCCCATGTGAGTGGCTGCACCCCCCACACCCCCCACTTTAATATTCTACCTCCTAAATCGCACAAACAGACGCACAAAGCAAACCCACACCCACACATTACAGTCCCCCAGGAACACACACCACAATCAGAACACGCACCTACACACACTACAGCCCTCAGAAACACACTTACACACAATAACCTACCTGAACCACAACACCAGAAGCACTGACTAAATGTCCCTTAACATGGGGATTTTAAACCTTGTGCTTCTGGTGTTTCGGTACTGTAGTCTTTCGGTCTTTAAGCCTCATGATTACATGTGTCGGTATGTTAAGCCTTTGGTATTTGGTAGGTATCCCATTTATATGTACCTCCATGATTATGCAGATGTTGTTAACTTATCTATATATCTACATATATATGTATATCCACATATATCGACATATATCTCTCCCCCTCTCTCTCTCTCTCTTTCTATATATATATATATATATATATATATATATATATGTTGATTTTTATATATATATATATATATATATATATATATGTTGATTTTTATATATATATATATATATATATATATATATATATATATATATATATATATATATATATATAGAGCATACACCTTTCACTGGGTACATGCCGGTTTGTCCTATTTCCACACATTCCTCCCTTTTGTGTTTTAACCTGTCAGAATACACAACTGTCATTAGTACATCTCTGGTAGCTTAGTGGTAGGTTATTGTGACGATTGAGTACATGGTTGCATGCTCTAATCCTGGCAGTGGTCATTTTACCTCTCAGAGCAGGCACTGATAGTGCAAGGGTGATTAATGCACATTTCAGCGGTAGTGTAATCTAAATGTTTTATTATTTTGTGGAATACTACCAATATATGCAAGCTGTGATTAAGGTATACTATGTAACATGAAAATTATCTCTGACTTTATTGGGATTTGAACCAGGACTGCACAGATATTATGCAAATGCTGTAGCCATTACACTATTGACATTAAAGTTCCTTCTGCCTATTTCCTATGTCCATGAATCCTATGTGTAAGCTTGGCTACACAACAGGCGGAGCCACCCACACCCAGTGAGCTTCTCGAAATACTGACATGACACATGAATTGGGAGACTATACATTAACATCCTAACTACATTTGGCATAGCCCCTCACTGACACACTTCAGGGGAAACCTTGATGTGTGACTAGGCAACAGTATATACACCCCTGGGATAATGTGTCCCAGAGACATACAGCCAGGGTGTGGGGGAGCCACTCCAGTTCTACAGCTGCAAGACCTGTTGGAGAAATTGAATGCTGTTGGTTTGTCATGTTAACATGCGCTTTTGAGATCACTATGTACCCCTATCACCATACAGCACACCAGTCTTCAACAGCTTCCAGCAACTCTGCCTGGAATCACTTCATTGGCTATGCTTGACAGAGACTCAGTTACTTCATCAATGGTGCAGGTAAAGCCGCCACACTGTACCTATGCTTTTAAATGCCCTTGGGCAGATAGCCTACTACCTATCTGTGAACCTCTACAGTGCAGGCCATCTCCAACATCATATGTGATTATACAGAGTTTTCTGATCATAATATACAGTGTAAATTCACCATGTAGCCAGACAACAGTTAAGTACAGCAATAGTATACAGACTACTGATACATAATCACACCAAAAGCCTATCTTGGAAGCTAGTGGACATGTATAGGTTTCAGGCTTTGTATTGCTTACCAGTAGGTTACCTACAGGAAAGATGGGACACAAGCACAGATGGGATACATGCCTGCAACAATGCCATACCAACTTGCATGTGTCAGCCTAAGGCTTTGGAATGCTGGGCAAGGCTATTGGCACCCCCATGGTGTCATTTTTAGGCAGGTCTCAGAGGTGAATCTCACCTCCATGAACTGCACAGTAGCAGAACCAAAGAGGGTTAGGCTACTCAACACCAGGGGTAGCACTCACAACATGCACACACTCACAGCACCCCTCAGTATGGACAACATCTACATCTGTTCTGTGACTGGGACCTGTATAAGGCTCCTGTGAGCACACCGGCACTACCAGACTACAGCCCATAATGCACATTTCAACCACTGTACATGGGCTGGCATAGACATCAAGGGGGTGTATCGATATTCATCGTGGATACCTACACCTCCAATTTAGTGGGGCAGCATGATACCTCTGTGATCATCCATGTGCAGCTAACATTAGCCACGACTGCAATGCAAACTGTGAGCTGCTACAGATAACCCTCCATGACCCAGGAGCACCACTACAACTATCTGAAGACAGTGGGAAACATGACAGTCCTACCAGACACCCTGTTATTGGTCAATGTCGGCTACCCTAAACTTAACTGGATAACCTACTCGAGTATTCACTTCCAGGCCCAGCACTTCCTGGGAATTATCACCTCATATGGCCTGTATCAGTTGGTTGATGGACTACCGAGAGGTGAAAACATACTAGAAGTGGTAATCACTGACATGTGCAACAGGTGCACTACATCAGAGGTAAACCGGTCACTGTTTAGATCTGACCATGAACTATTCACTGATGCTTTCTACTCCCAACCATCTCCCCCACCCAAGGAACACACAGTGAATACCTTTACTATGGCTAAATTCACAGTACTAATGACAGAGGTGGGAGGGTTCACAGCCCCCCACACTCGGGGATGACATTGCTCAAGATACAGACAGAATTATGAATGCACTCTATAAGAATCTACAAAGATGTATAGGTCGTGCCATCAATGGTAAACCAGGACTAGCTACTCCTGCACAAGGACACCAGTCTGCTGAACCCCTGCATTATACAGGCGATACAACAGAAGTAGTACAGTAGTCCAGAGCAAGAGAAAATCCCAAGACATGCAGATGTCCATGACCAGTATTAGCAAGACACTTATGTTACTCATGTAATCATCCAAGGCCGACATCCACAGCTATATAGGCATAGATTTGGAATATGACCACAAAGGCATCTTTGACCATGTCAAGGATGAAAGCAGTAACACACAGATTTGCACTGTGCTGGTGCAATATTGCACTGAATATACTGACCCTACTAATATCACCAACACACTTGATGATACATTCGGAGCAAGCTTCACCCCCTACTAGGCCCACAACAATACCCAAAACATACAGTATCCCAGACATCTGAGACATACAGGTGGTAATGGCCCTTTCAAATGGCATGACAGAGCATCAATGGAGGCAGATGGTGTCCCAGACTGCATCCTGCAGACACTACAAGACAAAGTGACCCCCGCCTAATATAGCAATTCAACATCAGCCTCCACACAGGCAACATGGCCATTCACTGGTGCATGGCAACAGCTATTACACTCCACCAAGGTGGTGACACAACTGACCATGGTAACTGCCACCCCATAGGCCTGAGTAGCATGATCTGCACGGCTATGAAGCGCATCCTCATGGCACTCATTGACATAGCCAATGGTAACCTCCAGACACTTGACCCAACCCAGGTCATCTTGACTGAGTGCAGATCATGCCTGCTGAACCAGTTTGACATCTTACAGCCACCTAGACTTTAGGTGTGGGGTGTGGTAGTTCACACATACTACCTGGACCTCGCCATGGGTTTTGACACCATTCCACACTCAGGTATTATTTATACACTCACCAGCCAGTACATACACCCATACATCACAGGTTGGTTTGCCAACAGGCTTACACACAGAACCCACATGGTAAGCCTAGCAGCCTCCAGGTCCAACTCTTGACCAGTCACAACTGGTGTCCCACAGGACTCAGTCCTGGGACCCCTACTGTTTGCCATATACTTCTCAGAGCTACGGGCTAACACAGGTGGACTACAGAAGGCCATGTTTGTCGATTACTGCAGACTGGGAGCCATAACTGACAGTCCAGCTGTCACAGATGTCCTTCAAGGGGCTTCACATAGACCAGCACAGGGTGTCAGAGTGATGGCCTCCAGCTAAAGGCCACATACTGCATGGTCATTCCATTTTGGGAAACTACACACACACATATTAACACATGAGTGGCAGACAGTATAATTCAGACGATGTAATGGGTATGTGGGGACTACATTACATAGTGATTTCTCCTTTGACAGTCATATGTGTGAAGTAGTTATGACATCAATCTATGCAGGCCATCTGATTACTTAAGGGTTCACATCTAAACAGACTTAGGTTATGGTGCCCCTTTACCCATCAGTCATCAATCCCATCATCGAGTATGATAACCCATTTTGGATGTACCTCAGAAGACACATCTGACAGCTGGAAGGGCCACAAACGTACCTTGCATAGAGGGATAATGCCCTCAGACATGTATCCTATGCTGCCAGACTGCATAAATTCATGCATTACTCATTGGCATCTCATTTACACAGAGATGATATTTGCTGGCCATCAAAGTCATGTCCAAGTCAGGGTTAATGGATATGCTCTACCTATGGGCATCCATGTCACAGTGAGCCACACACTGTAATGAGCTACACCTTGCCACAACCATAACTGGAAGATGCTGGAGTGACAGATTCCTGTCACGGGTACTCCCCATTATTTGGAACTACATCCCTGATTACATTATATGGAACCCCTCACTAACACTCCAGGGAATCCTTGCAGAGTGGGTGGGGAACAATGGATACAGCCCAGGGATCCCAGAGTTGGCTCTGCTCCACAGAGGGACATTTATTTAATCAATGGGGTGGCAACAGCAGACACATTTTGGCTATGCTTATGACTGGCCTCAGGCAGTTAGGCATGTACCTACCTATCTATCTATGAACCTATACATACAGTATCGACACATGCTGATATTTTAATTTACTGTTCAGGTATTGACTTACATTGTGCCAATGGCAGTTGTGTGTGCAATAGTTGAGGGCTGCCTATGTAGGATGCACACAGTAGACCACCTATACATGACAAAATTACAGGTGGTCATGTGTGTGTGCCATCCATGTTTGCTGTGTGTGCAGTTAGAGAAGGGTGTCAGTCCATAGGTGCCTACGCTGTCAGTGTGTGTGCTATACGCTCCCTCTTTGCCAAGGCATGGGCATACTGGGCACGCCTCCGTCGGCCTACTTGGGCTGGCACAGGGTGTTTGTGGTCTGAGTCCCTCTGTGCCTGTGGGGCCCTTGGCAATGGTGGTGGGCTGTGAGGGCCTTCACCATTCTGTCCCTGCTGTAACTGTTTCCGCAGGATCATATTGTTTAGCATGGCACATACTATGACGATGTGGGCACACATGCCTGGAGAGTACTGCAAGGCTCCACCAGATATGTCCAAGCAAAAGAACCGTGATTTCAGCATCCCAGGCACATGCTCTATGATGATTCTGGTTTCTACGTGTGCCTCATTATGGCATTCTTGCGTGGCTGTGTGTGCGTTTCTGATGGGGTTCGAGTGCATAGCCAGCATCCCCCACCAGGTGGCCATATGGGATGTCCCCCTTGGCAAATACCTGATACAGCTGTGAGGCATGCCAGAAGTAGGTGTCGTAATAGCTTCCAGCGCTGCCAGCGCACGCATCCATGATAATGCCCTGGGCATTGCACATGACCTGGCAGTTGATGGAGGGGTATCCCTTGCGGTTTATGTAGCGCCTACCCTGCTCATCGGGTGGCGTGCGTGCAGTCTATTGCACCCAGTACCCCCGAGTAGTCTGCCACACGGTGGAAGAGATGCATATTGCTGGCCAACTCCTCCTGCATTCGGGGGAAGTATATGTCCTCATTGGCATGTGGTAACATGGCATCCAGGAACTGGAGTACCCTGGATGCTGATGCCTGTGAGATCCCCATGATATCCCCAATTAGCCTTTGAAAGGTACCTGTGGCTAGTATTCTCAAGCTTACACATACCTTCGTGTCCCCTGGTATGGGTTCCCCTCTGTTATTTCTGTCTCTGAGGCGTGGCCGGCACAGCTCAACAAGTTGCTGTATGGTGTCCCTGTCCACCCTGTAAGGCTCCACTATCTCCAGATCATGTAGCCCCTGGCAGATTACCCTGGGACTGAACACTGTTCTCCTTCTCTGGTGCCTGAGATGGTTGTCAGCATCATCCTCCACACCACCATCAGTTTCCAACACATGCTGGTGAATCAAAGCTATGGCAGCCCCTAGCATGTACATATTAAAAATTCCCCGTCTGTATACACCAATGGTGCAGAGTGTCTGAGGATACACAAGTGTGTGTGTGGGGCTTTCACACTTTAAACTATTGCGCAATGGATGCTGCTGGTGTAATTGGGTGTGTATGTTCAATTCCAGCTGCAGCATATCTTAATCATGGGTTTTACAGCAGGTACTGCTATTGTGGGGCCTTTGGTGTTGACTTACACCTGGCTGCCATGATTCATCTATTGCCCTTTACTTCACTTTTCAACCCCATTCCCCTCCCATTGTCAGACATGCATGCAGCTGCCTGCTTTCTTGTTTTGTACTTTCCCAACCCAGGATTGTGTTGCGAAATGTGTTATGTAGCTGATCTACTGCAAGTTTGCTTTGTTCTGCTGTGACAGTTCTCTTTTCTTTGCAGTATGGCACCTCCCCTTTCCTGTTCTGCAGGTAGCTGCTAGCAGCCTTGTTAGCTGTTGTCAATGGCCCACTGTGAGTTCCTAGGTGTTAATTACTCATTTGTACTCCAATTACCATGCTGCAGCATTTCCTTATTGTTTTCCTGTATCCTTCCTGTTTCAGCTATGGAGAGTGCCGCGCACAGCCGTTTACTGGGTTTCGAGCGTGTTTTCATCCAAGTTCACATGCACTTTCGGTTACCTTGTTTGCTCTCAGCTAAACAAAGCTATGGCTAATTCCACACCCCTATCCTGCGGCTTTGCATAGCAACAGGCAACCTGGATTAGCAATGCTCCGATGTGCTTACAGCTAAGGTGGCGCACCCCTCTCTTGATGTCATGTTTATCTCCAGGCCACACCTCTGTGTTGTACCACTACGCTTTGTGAGACATCCTTACGCCGACGGGGATTTTGCGATTCAGTATTACTTGACTCATTTGCATGGCATTGACTACTAATTCCTAGTCCTAGTTACCGTGCAGAACAGTGTCACAGACTCTTAGCAACCCTTGCGCCATGCTTTGGTGTAGCATGCGTGCCATTGACTATTATGGGGAATTCATGAAATGTGTTACATTGCAGTTTTATGACATATAAATATATTTTCATTGTGATCCCATTTGTACACAGATGCACTGCGATTTTACTTTTCACTGGTGTGGCCATGACAAATGTTATTTTTTATGTGTTGTGCATGTTTTTTATGCCATTGGCTATATATTTAGCCATTGGCATATATTAACATTATAATACGTAAGTTTGGTCTGCTTTCCTGGTTCCGATTTTATGTTTGAAAAAATGTAAATCGTTGTTTTGGTTTACATTTCTGCATGCTTACGCTACGCCTGCACCACTTCATGAATAGCTATATACCTTCATTTGCATGCTACACTGCTGCGCATGGGGTAGTTAGCATACATGCACTGGGAGCTGCGCAGCTCTGGCGTACGATGGTAGTGCACGTGGAAACAGCTCGTACCTGAATCGCTCAGTGGCCATATTTGCTATTAGATCGCCGATGCTACGCCTGCGCCTGGCACAAGCATCATGAATCCCGGTTTCAGTCTTTTTTGCTTACTAATTTTTCTAAGCAATATCATATAATTGCAGTACCATTTTATTCTAAATTGGAGGGTTGTTTATACTTTACAGGATTTTCATATTCTTCCTTTTTTATATAAAACTATAAAAACAAGATCATCAATGAAAGATCATTATGGACAATTTTCAATAAGTAAACTCAAAAAGTAAACTAGAAAAAGGATCAATTTCAGACTTCACAAAACGTGGGGAGAGGAAATTGCACTAATACCACAAAATACCACCAAATACAAAAAAAAAATAAATAAATTGCACTGATTGCAATTACTGGTAGAAAAGAAATAAATGTCAGTACATTTTCAGTTGTATTTTCATTGCAAATGTCTATTTAGTTTGAAAACACACTTAGGTTTGGCAAACAGTTCTGAAAATAGATTTTTATTTGTTTAGTATAAATTCAGCTTGTTCCTTTCCCAAAAACACTTGACAGCAAACACAGAGCGTAAACGCAGTGCTGAAAGCAAACAAGTAATATATTCTCTACTTTCCACTCTCTCTTCTAAAATATACAAAGATCATTCTGAGTCATTCTTTTAGTGACTAATGCCAGAAAGCCTGCTTGTCTCTCATTAAAGTTTGTCACATTGCAACATCAAATGCTAATGACATCAGCCTTACAGCCCTACAGATCAGCAGATGTATTTTCATCAGATGCATTACTGGCATACTTCCAGTGTCCAAACTGCCACAATATTATTAACTAAAACATTTATACCACTGAGTGCATATTTTACAGGCTTTGGGTTTTACAATTTATTCTGTGATATTTAATTTGTAATACTGCATAAGCTATTCTTCAGAAAAAAACAGCAAGTACATTCAATTCATAAATTAAATATTTGTATAATTATGGAAGCAGAAAGCTAAACATAAAGAACTGCTAAGAATGGCTGGTAAAGTAAGCAAACAACATTAATATACAAAGACAAACTAAATTATTAAATACATATTTTTATATAAAAGAAGTGCTTTGAAGTTATCATTTTTGTATAGCTGGTCTACATTCCTAGTTAAGGTTATATGGTATTTGAACATGTTATGAGGCATTCTGTATATTGAAAAATTCAACCAAAAATGCAAAAGTCCTATCTGTATAAGTAAAGTAAACTGCTGACCCCAGATATATATGTGTAATTAGAAGGATGTTTTACAATATGGCAAAGTACGAGAAAAACATATTTTGCAATACCTAATTAAGTGTGCTTTTATTACTAGCTGAATGATTGAAAATAGATATAGCTGCCTTACGTTCTTTATAAGATACTTTAATTTTTGCCTGTAGACAGGCAGGTAAACATGATTGCTGAATGAATGTGTACTACACAACTCAGCAGCTGAATGCAAACATAGTATATACTCTATTAGACAAGTGTGTCCAGTGACTGTATCTCATTAAGATGGGTTAACATAATGTCTTCCTTTTTATATGAGTCGGCTCACAGCACATTCCTAACAATTGCTGAAAATTTCATTTAGGCACATGATCGCTTCCTGTCACTACTGTTTCCTACCAATCTGTATAAAGAATTGTGGAGCCATGACACCTATCATGTTTTATTACATGTCTGGTTTAAGGAATAGTAATTATGTTTATTAATTAGGGCAGCCACTGTGGTGCAGCAGTTAGCATTGCTGCCTCACAGCAAGAGGTTCTCCTGTTAAACCCCCGGCTGGGTGCCTTCTGTGTGGAGTCTGCATGTCCTCCCTGTGGTCATGTGGGTTTGCTCTGGTTTCTTCCCACATCCCAAAGACATGCTGTAGGTGGATTGGATACTCTAAACTGGCCCTAGGTGTGAGTGCATGCATGTGTGTGCCTTCTGTGGAAGGTTGGGCACCAGGCTGGCAACTCAACACCATAAAACTCCACTGCCAATCATGAGCAGACAGGTGATCTGCTGTGGCGACCCCTAACAAGCCAAAAGAAGAAGAATTATATTTGTTAGTTATATCCAAATAGTAACACATTTTTGTCTTGTCATGAGAAAATGTAACAGGTTTATCATCTAAAGTATTTTTCACCTTGTGAAATAAACAAAATATCTACTATTATTCAGGTGCAGAAATTCAAATCTTATTTTGTGCTTATATATTCTGATAATGATGACTATATTTCCCCTGCAAAATGTTATTCAATGGAATTCAAAGAGGGAATTCCTGACTGCAATGTAAACTATTTTGAGGAATGACAAAATGTAGGAAACATTTTGTGCTGATAAATAGTTCATCTATACCAAACATGCTCTAAATCTATTAAAAATAGAAAGTGATAAACCCAAGACAAGATGTCACCTATTTCCATTTTGTTAAGCATAGAAGGCATAGAAGAATAAAGCCCTGCTCATGTCACAGACAACTCAAGGTAGATTCATGGTCTAGGCTTCTGAAGCACTGGCAGAGGTGGATGGGTTGGCTCATCCTGGGGATAGGAAGGATGGAGATTTGCATGGGATACTCAACACTGTTACATTCCCAAGGCTCAGGATGAGGAAACATCTGCAGAGTGTTGTTTGGGGATTGTCAAAGTGGCTTGCTAATATCGACTCCTTGCAGAAGTGATGAGCAGTTCAACATGTTATGCCAAATGGCCACCTCATTTACAGGATATTCTCAGGTACCCCCCACAGTGAAGACAGTAGCAAGACAAACTCTCCCAGCAGCAGCAGTATCATACTGACCCAAAATGGCTTTTATCTCCTTGTTGACCTCAAACCTTAATCAGAACTAGTTGGTTGGAGGCAAGGAGGGGTAAAGAAGACCTAGGGAATGGTACTAGGGTCCACTGATGGTTAGCTGTGGGATGCAAAATATAAAACCATATATAGGTAGATAGATTGATAGATAGATAGATAGATAGATAGATAGATAGATAGATAGATAGATAGATAGATAGATAGATAGACTCAGATTGTACATGTTCCTTTTTGTAGAGAGTATATTTATTATATTCTCATGACAGCCACAGACAACTTCTGTAGTGGTCCATTGAGGGATTTCTGTCCTCATAGTTTTATTTTCTAGTAGACATAACTTTTGTTATTATTATTCAGTTGTTTTTCAGCTTTCTTCTTCCTAGTGTGTACACCTCTTCTGATATCAAATATCATCAAGAATGGGGAAAGAATGACCTACTAGATATTCACAATGAAACCCAACATAATGATAAACTTGTACAGTTTAATGATTTACATAATCCTTCATATTAAAAAAAAAAATAAAACATCATGCTGTCTGTTTCAGGCACCTTCTAAAACATGCAGATAATTATTGAATCAGAAATGAATGCACCTTTACAAGAAAAGGGTTTATAAACTATGGGGGGGGGGGGATTCATGAAAGCTAACATGATGGTTTTTACAGTGTGCACATCATAGGGTGATGCTCACACAGGTGTGACAAGTTTTAGATTCAGTAAACTCCTCTCAGCTGCATGCACTCATGTGCAAATATAGAAACTTCCATGCCATGCAAATTACAGGAAAAAGTAGCTGAATTGTATGCTAATGAAGCAAATCAACATGAGGAGTGATTCAACAACCTCTAATCTAACCGTGTAGACTCTGTGATTATGTTGGCTATGTATTTGGAAACTTTCTGAACACAGCCACAGAAAGGAGTCTATATGGAAACAAGGCAAATATGAGCTCTTACATTTTGTACAGAACTGACCTCAACATGTAACCCCATACATACTATGACTTAGTTACAAAATGTGGATGCTAGAATATCACAATTACAAAATAAAAAATACATTTGTAATGGCCATGACATAAATACACCTTTGCTCCTCCACCCCCAAAAGAAAATGTAATTATACGTAATGCAGGCTGCTACAATACTTGAACGTCCTGAAACATACTATTATACTGTTAGCATATGTAGTATGTAGCAGATATATGGGCAAAGGAATAGCCTCCCTTTTGTTTACAACATTGTGCTCCCATGCACTTTCTCTGCTGACACGGCTACTAGCTGTGTAGATTCCAGGCTGTCAGCATGGTGAAGATGAAAATTAGGTAAAAACTCATTGGTATTGCTGATTCCCAAAAAAACAGTAATCCTGTAGGGAGGTTCACTCTGTGTAGGCACTTACACAGTCTTTTTGTTTTCAATGGATGTCAACAGTGAATGATGACATCGGGGGAGGGGGGGTGTCAGGTTACACTTTCAGAGTTGTACAGGTCAGTCTGTGGAGGGTGAAGGTGCATGTAAGCTATGCACAAATCACAGGTTGTATGTCATCCTCAGAATTTTGTTGTAAAATATGTCTTCTCTATTCTGTTTCAAATAATTTTTATACATTTTTTAATGTCCTTGTTTACATGATGGTGAGTGTAGTGCACCATCGTGCAATGGAGGAATGAAAGAATAGCAGCTTTTGTTGTGCTTGTAAACAGTCCTGTGGCACCATGTGTATGGGTAGTGCTAAAGTGCAGAAGATCCTAGGTCTGAGTACAGGCTGGGCAAACTTTTCTATTTATACTAAATGCTTGCCTGATATCGTGGGAGTGGAGGAAAGCAATTACAATTTTGCCATGCTTTATTTATGCATAACTGTACGGGGGGGCGGGTGCAGGGGAGTGCATGCGGGTGCACGGAGGTGCACCTAGTGCAATGATGAGCAAGGAGCAGGTGTGTGTAATAGCTGCTAATTATAATATAAGCAGGTGAACTCCATTTTCATGAGCCAATCAAACACAGTGCAGCTATGCTATTCTGCATGCTATAAAGCATCCTTGTAACCTCCATTATTGTTTTCCTAAATACTTCAATACCATTGGATTAGAGACAGGGACATTTTGACTGACACAATTGTAGGGGCTGCTGCAGCTATTCTACATCAGCATGTGCTAGAGACTGAAGTCAATGCAGCTGGTGCTGATGATAATAGGTCTAGACCGAGAAGGAAAAGAGTGTTCAGGCCCAGGGTAACTGATCAGATGCTATATGACCTGGAGATTGCAGAGTGCTACAGGCTGGACAGGAACACTTTAGAAGAACTCTTTGAGCTCTGCCACCTTCAATTCAGAGTCAGAGCCAGCCTAGGGGAACCCAACCCAGTGGAAACTAAGGTATGTGAGGCCCTCAGAATATTAGCTACTGGTACTTTTCAAAGACCAACTGGGGACATGATGGGTGTGTCACAGGCATCAGCATCCAGGATACTCCACCAATTCCTGGATGCTATACCCAAGCATGCCAGTGAGTACATATGTTTTCCCCATAATTCTGAGGAGAAGGCTAGCAATATGCAACAGTTCTACTCTATAGCATGCTACCCTGAAGTACTGGGTTCCATAGATTGCACTCATATACACATCAAGGCACCACCTGGTGAGAAGGGTAGAACCTACACTAACCAAAAGGGATACCACTCCATCAACTGCCAAGTTATGTGCAAAGCCCAGGGAATAATCTTGAATGTGTGTACTGGCAACTTTGGAAGTTGTCATGACTCCTATATCCGGCACACATTGCAGCTGTATCAGATGTTTGCTAATGGGACATCCCACAGGGCCATTTACTGGGGAGTGCTGACTACATACTGGAACCATGGTTGATGACACCCATCAGAAGTGCACACACACCCATAGAGGAATGCCATAATGAGACACACACCCAAACCAGAAGCATCATACAGCATGTGTTGAGCTGTTGATGTCATGGTTCTGGTGCTTAGATACATCTGGAGGAGCCCTGCACTATAATCTAGAGATGTGCACAAGTCTTCACAGTATGTGCTATGCTACATAATCTAATCTTGCAGAAACTGCTGCAGCAGAATCAACTAGGGGAAGCGAGACACATCCCCCCACCAACGCCTAGGTCACCACAGTCACAGTCAGAGGAGGGCTCAGAAAAGGAACCACTAGCTGCTGTGCCTGCAGGCAGACATAGATGTACTCAGTATGCCCTTGCTTTGGCAAAGAGACAATGCATGACACATTCACTGACCACCTAGGTGCCCGATACCTTTATCCTACTCTCACACATAGTAAAATTCATTCCAGGCAACTCATACAACCTGTACTTCCCCATGCACTGGCTGTATAATCCTTGCATCAAACAAAGTCAGCCCTGAACTTAAAATGTGCCCACAGCTGCACTTGCAAGGTAAGTCCTGAAACTAGAGTGTAGTTTTTGAATGATATTATGGCATACCCAGTATTTAGTAGGTTGGAACAGTAATTAAGTAAAGAGTGCTGTGGAGATAGCAGACAGACCTTTACTTTACGCATATATATCCTTTAGTAAGAACTAGGCATCAGGTTTCACAAATCCTACATCTGAAGTCTACTCATACTCAGTACACAACCTTATTTTTGCACCAAACCCTTGTACAGGAATATCCAGAAAGACAGAAGTTAGACAGTACAGGTACACATTGCAGTTTCTGACTTCACAACCCTTCCCAAGATCAAACAACAGGCAGGAAGCAGAACAAGGATAATAAAAAGCTCATCATATCCTTGTTTGTGCCATAGCAGTATCAACTACGCTTACCCACAAAAGTACAGGTTATGCTTGTTTGTGACGTATCGGTACATGTGCTCCCCCCATGAGCAGTGCAGACTTGCTTGTGCCTTAACAGCACTTAACTCAGCAATGCCCCCCCCCCAAATGAACAGAATATGGCTGTTTGTTCCATCTAACTTGGCCTTCACTTGCTGACAGATACATGTTATATAACTCCCAGTTAATATCCACACACATTTAAAAGCCAAGGATATTGAATGCCTTATATAACTGAAAGTCTCACAGTACTGCTCCAATAACTGAAGTATCAAGAAAGAAAGACAAGTAAGACAAAGCTGTATATTTGCAAGCAGAATCCTAACAGGTTGTGTGATCAGTAAGTTTACTATGTCCAAATATAATAAACATGGTTAAAAGTACAAGTCGCAGTTGACTATTTCCTAGCAGTGTACATTCTGATACATTTGTTTGCATGAACAATTACTTCAGTTCTTTGCTGCAAAGCTGTTTGTATGGCAAAGAGGACTAAGGCATCCATCCTGTTTTCTGAATCTGCAGTGGTATGAGAGTTCAAATCCTGAACTATGTAGAAACATCTGATGTGTGGTATAATTTTGTAGTGGTATGTTATACCTTGCTTTTGTTCAATTCACGTATGTCTCCCTTTCTATTTATTTTCCTACATTTCTTTTTTTTTTATTTCACTGTTTTTGTGATGCACCGCATAGCACAAACAAATGACTGCAGGTTTGGCTGTGCTTATGTGGTTTTCATGAAATAAGGCATTGCTAATACTAGACCACCTAGGAAGAAGACAGACAGACATAGAAACCAGATACATTCAATAAATGCTTTTGGCCATTGCAAAAACTTGGCATGGAGTCACTGTCACACATTAGCAATGCGGCGTGTGTTTGCGCACTGGTTACCTTTGTGCAAACAGCCATACCTCGCATGTGCATACACTTAGTTACCCATAGCAATAATCTGCTGCCCAATGCACACCTTACAACTAGATATTTGTAGAATGTCCTGATTTTGGCATCACATTTTTGCCCTGTCCCTCATAAAAACTTGGTTTTCTGGCAAATAATTTGAAAATACTTGACTGCTAAACCAGAAAACAATGATAGACTTTTAAATTTAAAAAATCTTACCGTTCAGGCAATTCACATTAATGAAAAACATGTTATTGTATCAACTGTAGAAGTTTGCAAGAGCAGTATGTGAAACGTTTCCCTATGTTTGGTCCTTTTTCAACCCAATATATAAGGCTTTGGCCATATTTTTTGCTATAAAAGGTTGAGAGGTATGTGCTATGGAAATGTATATATGATGCTGTCTGATTTCTGTCCATGTGCTGTACACACACCCACAAGCATTACATCCCCGGGGTCTCAGTTTATTTTTTTCCACACATATATCAACCATACGGCAATGTGTAATTTATAATGTTATGTGCTCCCTCACGAGCAGTGCCAGTTGATGGTACTCACAACCTTGCTTTGCTAAACTTAAACATTCAAATATGCTCAATTAGGGTACTTGTGTTGTTATACAACTAGGCTTCTAAGCAGCCTAGTGCTATTAGACTATTAGCCTCATGAGGCTATGACCCTATGTGCCTATCTGTTGTTCCTCACATGGTCTGCTGATGTCATCTACTATAATTTCACCTGCACTCCTGTATAAGTCGGACTTGTTCCATGGAGCGTGTGTTAAGTTAGTGCTGTATTTTGTAATCTGTGTACCTTAGATAGATAGGGGTTCTGTTCTCACTTCAGTTCAGTGTGTGTGTGTGTGTGTGTGTGTGTGTGTGTGTGTGTGTGTGTGTGTGTGTGTGTGTGTGTGTGTGTGTGTGTGTGTGTGCATGTGTCTGTAGTCAGCAGAATAGAAGTGCTATCCTGCATTTACTTCTCCAATAGCATGTCTGGCCATTTCTTGGATATCTGCTCATCCTTACACAGTCATTCCATACCAGTCACTCAAGCTGTTGTCTCCCAAATGGCCTGCTGATGTCATCTACTATAAGTTCACCTGCACTCCTATATAAGTCAGACTTATTCTGTGGCATGTGTGTAAAATACTGTGTTCTGTAGTGTGTGCACTTTTCATAGGTAGGGGTTCTATTCTCACTGCAGTGAACGGTGTGAGTGACTCTAGGCAGCAGGGTATAAGTGGTATTCTACAGTTACCTCTCCAATACTGGCCTCCCAAGCTGTTGTCCCCACAGGGCCTGCTGATGTCATCTACTATAACTCCACCTGGACTCCTATCCAAGATAGACTTGTACCATGGCACGTGCATTAAATACTTTGTTTCATAGTCTGTGCACTCAAATAGGTAAGTGTTTTATTCTCACATTTCAAGTCAACCTTGTGATGTGGCACTTGTGTAAAGTACTGAGTTCTGCATCCTGTGTACTTAGATAGGTAGGAGTTCTATTATCACTGCAATCAACTACATGTGTCTGTGTGTGTGAGTGAGCTGTAACTTGATATTACAGACAGCATTTTACACCAGCAGGTGAGACACATATCTTGTCCTCAAGAGACACTGCTGATGTCATCAGCAATAAAGGGTTGTCAGACACAATACAAGTCAGATTTGTGCCATGGTGCATGTGTCACATTCAGTGATCTGTTGTCTGTGTACCTAGACAAGTAGGGGTTCTTTTCTCATGTCAGTCAACTGTGTGTGTGTGTGTGTGTGTGTGTGTGTGTGTGTGTGTGTGTGTGTGTGTGTGTGTGTGTGTGTGTAGGTGTGAGTCAGCAGTAGCTTTGTATTGCAGACAGCATTTCACACCAGCAGATTCATAGGTGTGTTCATAGGTGTGTACTAGGCTAATGGCCCTGGGGCTTTTACAAGCCTAGCCAAAGGATTTCTCTGGCATAGTGCTACCCGACCTTAGTTCCCAGTGCCTCTGTCGAGTAGAGCCCCTGGAGTTATCCCTGGGGTGAATTTTCTGTTTCCAATCCACTCATCAAAATTTCCCTTGAAGAGGGTCAGTGAGGTGCTCTGCTTGATATGTATGGGAAGTCTATTCCATAGCATGGACAATCTCTGAATTATGAACCTGTCCCTCCAGCATGTTCTGTTAATTGTGGTAATGAGGTTGAGATCTCTGGACCATGTTGTACAAAGGGATTGGGATTTCTTTAGATGTAGCATTTCTAACAGAGCTGGATCAGACGTGGCTTTGTAAGTCAAGCAGAGATTTCCTCTAAGTAGGCAATATGAGACAGAGAATAGTTGGAGTTTTTTGAATCTGTCCATAAGAACAATTATTTAAGGCATAGGATCCGCATTGTAAGGTACTTTTGTGGCCTCTACAGTTGTTGCAGGTGTCTAATGAGGTACATGCCAAATGGGTCATTGTACTCAATGACTGGCCCAATGAAGGAAAAGTAGAGGTAGACAATGACATCTCTCTTCCAGGATGCAAAACCCTTAGTAATAAGATGTGCCACATAGAAGGACTTTCTGATCACAGTGGCAATATGGTGATGAAAAGAGAGGTTGCTGTCAACCTGTGTTCCCAGATCTCTTATAATGCCTTCAGTGTTCAGTGGACTACCATCAATGTGATAATTCATGGGAAATGTGTTTTTCCCAAAGAGGATGATGACACATTTTTTGGCATTGAGCTTAAGGCCATGGTTCTGACACCAGTCATTGGTCTAAGTGAGGCCATTCTGCAGGATGTCAACATCACTTGGGGAGTTAATAATAGCTCCCAACTTGCAATCATCTGTGAACTTTGTCAGCTAGAGTCCCTTTGTGTTGGGCTGGACTTCAGACAAGTAGATACCAAACAGGAGAGGACCCAGGACTGAACCATGTGGGACTCCACTCATGAGTAGTCAGTAGTCTGACTTGGAGTCAGCTACTTTCACACTGTGGGTTCTATCTGTGAGCCAGTTTGCAACCCACCTAGTGATGTAGGGGTTGATGCCTAGCTTAGTGAGTTTTTCTTTGATTCCTGAGTGGGGAATGGTATCAAAAGCCTTGGCCAGATCAAGGTAGGCTGTATGAACCACCTTGCCTTCATCCTCACCTCTGGTGACTTACTCATAGAAGTTGACCAAGTTGAGCAGGCATGATCTACCCTTCATAAAGCCAAACTGTGCGTGATCCAGAGTTTGGAAATTCCCTATATCCATATTTATTAGGTCCATGATGATGTGTTACATAGCTTTGCCTATTAGGCTCATCAGACTCCTTCAAGCACCCCTATTAACTTTCTCAGTGTCAGTAGTCGCTCCTCCTTTGTGGAGAGGGATGACTGTAGCAATGCGCCATTTGGTAGGGATGAAGCCTGAGGTGAGGCAGTGACTGAACAGTGCAAACAGGTGAGGTGCCAGTTCACTCTGTAGTTTATGTAGAACACAGCCAAGGATATTGTCAGGTCCCACAAAAGCTGTATTCTTGGCCTTGGACAGTTCTGTTTTAACCTATGCAGCAGTAATACTGGGTGCCTGGCAATCTACTGGTATTGTGATTGGTCCTTTGGGGGGAGGAGTTGGCACTGAATCTGTCGGCCAGTATACTGGCAATATCTATTGGCACAGTATAGCACGTACCATTGTGTAGTAGCGCAGAGATAATCTGGATATTATCGTAGAGATTCTTTACATAACTATAGAAGGCCTTGTGGTTGTCTTTACTATTTGCAGCAATTCTGTTTTCATAGCTATCTTTAGAAGAGTTGATGAGGGACCTCAACTTTTTGAGGTGGGACACTATTATTGCCATATGCTCCTCAGACAATGTTGATGTTATCAGCTATATCAGAATACTGCATATGCATGTATCTCACCAAGCCATGATCAGACAGTGGCCTAGATATCAGGCAGACATCACATAATGTGGTAAAAGACAGATTAAAGTGAAATGTGTTTTAATCTGTACACACACATCATGGCAGGGTTTGTAGGCTCTGTGTTAGCTTGATGAGAGAGCCATGTGGGATGCCCTACAGATGCATGTTTATGTTGAGCTTCAACAGAGAGCACAATACTGTACTGTTCTGATGAGGTATACTACAGTGCTGTCATGCAGTCCAGACATCTGAATGTGATGGCCTGACTTATGATGCGCACCATATGTTTGTACTGGCTAATCATTAAAGAGAACAGTTAGAAAGTAATGAGATACATTGCAGTTGTTGACTTCACAATCTTTACAAGACAATACACTATAAAGTAGTGAAATGATGATGCAGTCCATTGTATAACTTGGCAAGGCAAATATAATTCACAGGCACAATTAACATATAAACAACAGAAATGTAGATATACTAAGCAATAATATAGCTAAGCACCATGTTCATTAGACACAAAGCTTTAGTTTCTCTGAATCCATAAGAGAGAAATCAGGGATATGACACAGTTGTCATTACTTGCACAGGGTGTTTTGGGGGGAGGACAGGAGGCTTAGGCTGACAGCAAAGGTTGTTGAGTGTGTGTGTGTGTGTGTGTGTGTGTGTGTGTGTGTGTGTGTGCGTGTGTATGTGTGTGTGTGTGTGTGTGTGTGTGTGTGTGTGTGTGTGTGTGTGTGTGTGTGTGTGTGTGTGTGTGTGTGTGTGTGTGTGCCAAGCTCAGTGATAGTTCTACATCTTGATATGTTGGAAAGGTATGAGCTGTGCATGGTAGAGTTGTCAGTTCATCTTTGTCACTCCCAACCATAAGACCTGGCTCTGCCAGGAGATGCACTGGAATGTACACACCCAAGGTCAGATGCAGTGCTACAACCTGACTGTGACTGTTGTCTGCTGGATATGCTCCCTTCACAGAAACACCCGGAGCCACATTCCCATGGCCTGCCCCATCTAGGTGTGTACAGCAGACTCACTGATGATGCAAGGGAAGTACTGCCTCTACAGGAGTGTGATAGGGTATGGCCACATTGACTAGCAGCAGATGTTGTGACTGACCTACGCCCATGTGGATGACATCCCCCTCCAAGCAGATGTGTCATCACAGACACTGCACAGTCCATGATATAAACCCTTCAATCCATCACAGACACTCCATGTTTCAATGTTCATTCAACTGATCCATTGAACTGGCTATGCAGTGGAGGCTGTCACGGATGTCAGACTGTACCAGATCTAGAATCCTGAGAATTTGTCTTGAGCACCTTCCAAAACATGCCTGTGCCTCCATGATTGCCGTAAACATCCACTGAGTGACACGGGAAGAGACACCTGCACCATGTGGGGGAGGGACAGCAGGCCTCCTCCGAGCACCCCTATTAACCCTCCTGAGTGACACGTCATCAACATTTTGGCTATGGGCAAATTCAACAGGTCCTGAAGCCACAGTAGCCACAATCTCCTAATCAAAGTCCTTGTCCTCAGCCTGTCCAATATCTCTGGCCTCAGTGGACTGGGTAGGCATAGGCCTACTGGATGTTTCCTGGGAAAATGAAGGGGGTCACTGAATGTCAACCTCTGCACCCCCCAACTGTGCCTCAGTTTTGCCACCATCATTATCAGTGTCTGTCGAGACACTGATATAAGGTGCCCACACTCCCACTGTCATGCTCACCTGTGATAGATAGGGAGAAACACAGGAATACATTAATGCCTGCACTACCATGCTGCAATATATACTAAAAAAGGTACACTGCTGTCACTGATACAGATAGTACAGCAATACATACAACAGGCCTGAGAGGACACATTATAAGATATCTTGAAATTTATCTACAGTACTGACATTAATGTATTAGGCTTACCATCTTCAGAAGGCCTGTGTCTCTGTATTTCTGATGGTTCTGAAATAAGTAAAGCAAGAGGTAATGGCAACAACATCACATTTAACAGTAAAATGAGGGTAATACATTTACAACTCTATATCTGCAGTACCTGAAATGTCACATGAATGTGGCAGACAACTTCAAATTAAGCTTCTAACTGTAACAATCATAAATTCACCACCCAACAAACAACTGACACAGACATATACATTACTGAAGTTAGTGCAGTATGCCACAGGATATTATTATCTAACGATACATACATGGAAGCTAATCTTGGGATGCAGCAGTTGTGTCCACATCAAGAATGTAATGTGCCATGGACTGCTGGGTGGCCCTGTTCACCAGGAATTCCTCTGTGGCAGTTAGAGGAGGGTCTGCATCAGGGCCTCCACTTGTGACTTGATGGTCATGTGCCACAGCAGCTGCACACCTACATGCAGCAGTTACCATGTCTGTTTCTCTGTGCTATTCCTGTTCATATGTGCAATTGTGTCACCCAGCTGTGTTAATTTTGGTCACTGATTCATCCCAGAGGACTGTACACTCAGCCATATTGGCCCACCCCCTGGACAGCAGCACAGAAGAACATTGTCTTAAGGCATCAATTATCAGATTATTCTCTGCATCTGTGAATGGTGGCCTATGACGAGCAGACATATTGTGTCCTACAAGGCAAAAGAATGATAATACATGAGGATCCCATAGATACATAGATACAATTTAACTGTCTACTGATAAAGCAGTAAATGAAAGCTGTCAGTATTTCCCCTGAAAAAAACATGAGAGTCTGCATATTTCTCAAAATAACAAGATAGAGGATACAAAACAGGGAGACTAGCAAGATAAATATATCCTTGTTTGTGCCATAGCAGTAAGTGCAATATGCTCACCCACACAAAATAGCCGTGCAGTCTAGTGATTGCCCTAGCACTAACTCATCTTTATCTCCCCAAAACAAAATGGCAGGTTAAAGTGGTAACAAAACATCTTTGAGACCCTAAAAGTGCTATCAAAGGACTTGTCCATGTAACATGTATACATATTTCTAACACAGCATTCCCATTTTAAGTATTTTCAATGTTGTGTACCTGTGGAATGGCTTGACAACCAAGGCCATGCCATCATTACACTTCTAAGTACAGATTAAGGTGTGAAAGCCATTACTTCACATTTATTCTTAACTACAGTCCTGCATATGCATTATGTAGATAACAAATGGGAGCATACCTGCTGGAATGCAATACTCCTATGTAGAGAAATAATGTGAAGAAATGCAGTTGTATTAGAGAGTTAAACAAGGTACTAACTCTCCTCAGCATCAGTTTAGTTAGATATACATTTGCCTTTTTAAAATAAAATACATTATTAATGAATTGTATCTGTCTTAGTCTGTGCTCCAGAGATGATAATTACTGCATTAGCAGGTGAATCACATGCTAATCAATCAATCTTGTGAAGCTGCTCAACAAGATATAAAGCCATGCTGGCTTTTCCTAAGGATGTCACAAAGTGTGGAGTACAGACTTAGCATTTCCAAGGTAAGTCCCGAACATTTACTGTGATGCATAATACTATTATGGCATGTACTTGTATTTCCTCACATGGTATAGTAAGTGGGTAAACGATAAGAAATGTTTACAGAAAGTCAAGTAACATGTGACAGCAGAATTATTTCACTTGTTTGTGTCCATTAGAAAGTAGTAGTCTTCGGCCATGCAAGATTCACAAATTCATAACAGTCCAAAGTACTGGTGATCAATGCATGGCTTCAGTTTAGCATCATAAGTTTGTAATGGAATATCTTTACATTGAAAAGTTGTGCCATAATGTGACCTCAGCTTGGCCCAGCCCCTTGTAAGAACAATATATCCTTGCATGTATCATAAAAGGAATTCACCTTTGCTCCCACCACCAAAAGAGCAGTGTATGGTTATTTGTGCCATCCAACCTTGCCTTCATTTGCTGAAAACTGTATATCATACAATTACCATTTAATATACACATACAATACAGGGTAAATGAAGCAGACTGGCTTTCACATGGCATATCTCTCAATACTGGTCAAATAACTGCTGAATAGCTAAGCAACACAGATTGGTTATTATTTCAAGCAATAGTACTAACAGGGTGTGTGGTCACTCTCACTTATATCAGGTGACCTAGTGTAGCTTATATAATATTTATATGAGTTAGGACTGACACAGTAATATTGTGTCAGTTATGTAACTATTGATTAATGTATGTATTGTCTAGTTAATAGCAAAAGTATGAGTGTGGGTATAATATGTACTATGTAAAGGTATGCATATTTGTGCTATGTGGCTTGGCATGCCCTTCCCATTGGACCACCACAGTCACAGAATTTCCTATATCACAAATAACATAGAAATTATATTAGTTAACAAACTTCTGCATCACTTATCATCCCACAAAGACATTGTATCCTTTGCATGATGGTCTTGTTTTTGTTACATTTGAAAACATTGTGCAGTGCTTACCATCGCAAAAGCATGGTAGGCCACGGTGCACAATGGTAAGTGGTATGCAACAGTAGGCAATAAAAAAAAATGCAGTTCCAAGGATATTTGATATACAGCTGCTTATGTAGCTCTGTTATTCAAATGGGATTGCAGAAATATACTTGCATCAACATAGTACACATTATACCCACAGTCATACTTTTTGTAATATATGCATAATACCCATATAAATGATTAGGTAAAAATAACTGATGCAATATTAGTGTCTCAGCTCTCATACATGTAAATATTAATATCAGCTACACTATGTCAGGTGTTATGAGTGAGAGTAAATATGACGTGATGTGGAACAACATTAAAAGGGTATGGCATATGAGTTTTTTGAAACCAGGACCATGTGTAAAGTAGTTCTAAACTTACAGCTTTTTCCACAAAAGGTCACGAAAGCACATGTCTATGTTGCACTTCATTTGTATAATCTGCAATGTCAACACAGTAAAAGAAAGGTTTGCACACCCTGTACTAGGACCCAGAACCATTTGTACTCCAGACCTAGACTTAACACCTATTGCAATAGGATTAGTTACATGACATCCCCTATATTAGTATCCATTGTTAACTTGACAGTGTTGTGCAGTGCAGCCTCACTTATCGTGTTTGCACAATGCCCAGTGGTATTAATTGAATGCATCCAGTTTCTAGTTTTGACTGTCTGGGTCATGTCTGATATACTGGTGGTCCAGTTATGCAATACGTATCACCCAAACCTGTGAAAAAACAAAAAATAAAATGTAAAATGCAGAAACTAGCTAAGCATTGCACAAACATGAGCAAAAAAAAAAACAGAAATAAAAAACAATAAAATATATGAAATTAATAAATACAGAATGACATATCTATGGCAGGGTCCCTTGTACAATTTTTCTTTATTTAAATGTGTTTGGGACCCTGCCAGTTTTGAAACAAGGGAAAGCTATTCATACCTCTCAACTGTACAGATTTTTATAGAATGTCCAGATTTGTGCTTCATATTTTTGGTCTTTTTCTCATAACATTTGTGGGTTTTTGGCAAATCACTGGTGACTCATTGGGGATTGAATTCAGAAAATAATGACAGACATTCAAGATTCAGATTTTATACCATTTGAAACATTCATGTTACTGCAAAACCTCTTATTCTATCAATGTTTTAAGGTTGTAAGGGCAGTATTTAAAAATTGCCCCTCTTTTTGGCCCTTTGTCACCCCATTATTTATAGCTTTTTAAGATTTCCTGCTGTAAGAAGTTGAGAGGTCTGATTGCCCTACTGCAGACAGCAACCTTACATGGAAATGCTATCTGCATTCCCAACAAGGTTAAGCGTCCATAATAACAGTGTTGCTCACTGCAAAGCCTTGTTTAATTGTGCCATGTTTTATTACTATGCATTGAGTGGCACCGCCAGAGGCACAACATCATGTACACGGAAACACTCAGTGTAGGGTCTACCTGAACCTTACACAGAGATTCTTGAATCCGGCCGTATGACTAATCAGGGAGTTTATTCCTAAAGGATGACTGCAGCAATTTCATAACAAATTTCAGGTTGGAATGCTCAGGCATCTCTTCAGCTGTGACCCATAGTCATTTTTGGGTTAAAGTATATTCTGCCAAAACACTTACTTAAACTTTACAATGCAACAGTGTTAGCATATATAAGTGTAATACACCATGCTAAATGCAATCATGCAGCTTAATGTGGAGATACAGAAAAGAGATATACAAATTATACAAACACATACATACAAACACACACACACACACACACACACACACACACACACACACACTAATAAATGCAATATGAGGAGCTTTAAGGATGAATAATGACATATACATATTATAATGTATTTATTTATTTATTTATTTATGACAAACAATTTTCACAATGAATTTAAAACTCAGTAAAAGCTATTGTTAATTTCCTCTCCTAAGTAAACCATAGTAATATTCAAGGATGAGAAAAATGTATAATTTGCTTGTACAATTTTTTATTTCAAGCTATAGTTTTTCAACCTTCTAAATGTATTTTACTGACTTCCTTCCAGAGTTGATGATGTTTAGATGTATGTTTACCCTGTAGTTTCATAGTTTTATGGTTTCATATTAGTATGTCTGAGCCTGAAAGCCATTATAACACAGACTCCAACATGCCTGGCAGTAAAAATGGGTTGTGTCACAGAGTGATCTAGTTATCCTTTAAATTAATTTAATGACTTGGAGCTCATAGCACATGTTGGTAATTTATTCCAACTTATAGCTAGTGAAAGATAAACTTAGTCCACCTTGAGTAACAAGCCTTTCTGCTCTACACATAAGTATTTTATTGCACAGAGGGATAATACTAGCAATAAGGCGAGTGTTGTAAAGCACTCTCAGTTCTTCATCTTAAAGTTCCCTAAATGCAAGATATAATTTGCCCCTGATATATAAATATTGAATATAGAGTAAACATTTTCAAAAGCTCAGTGAAAGATAATTTCTGACAGCCTTGAGAGTGTTTAGCAAATTTTTGTTACACACACCCTGAAATTGACATATTGCCCTTGTTCTATAGGGAAAATATAGAGAATTATTTTCTGGAAAAGGGCTAACATGTACAGTGTTCACTTTTACCACTGAATCTGGTGACCTCAGCAACCTATTACTAAATATCATGCCTACAATAAGTATCCAACACTTAGACTATTTCTACATTTTGTTTACTGTCTAGATTGTTAATTATCAGATCATCTAAATCCCTATAAAGAGCAACAGGGGAAATGGTTGTACATTTCACTATAATGATAGAAGTGAGCACCAAGGAACCCTACGTTACACTAATTATGGCTCTAGTTTAAACTATGATTGTTTAACAACACTGAGACTTCTGTTATGTAACTATTAAGAGAAACACCATTGTCACCATTTGGGATAAAGCAACCCTTTAATGCAATCAGTCTATTTAGATATCCAATGAGTGCATGATGCAGGGAAGAAAGAAGTTATTTTAAACGAATATGCCCCATACCTCTCAACTGTCCAGATTTTTGCAGAATGTCCAGATTTGTGCCTCATATTTTTGGTCTGTTCCTAATAAAATTTATGGTTGTCTGGCAAATCACAGGGATGAGCTGAGGATTGAAGATGCCAAATAATGACATACATTTGAGTTTCAGACTTCATATCCTTCAAAAGATGCATATTAACTCAAACCCTGCTACTTTAGCAACTTTCTAAGTTTATAAGAGCAATATATAAAATCTGTCCCTACTTTTGGGCCTTTGTCCCCCCATTTTGTCCAGCTTTGTCCAGATTTATTGTACTGAGAGATTGAGAGGTATGATATGCCCTGATAATGATGCATGAAAAAAAAAAAAAACAGAAAAAGAAAGGTCTGTAACCAACTAGATGCCTGCTCTTGAATATGAAATCACTGTTTTTCTGCCTGACAATTAAGTCCCAGCTCACTTCACAAACATCTCACCACCAAGGAAATAAGTTTGTCTTTACTGACATTGTAGAAAGTGAGATAATTTTCATAGACTGAGATACACAACTCCAGCACTCAGAATCTCATTAATGGCCTTGCTCACAGAGTGACGTAAGTCAGTTAAACAAAATATGGTGGAACAGCCCCTCAAGAACTCATGTTGATTTGTATTAAGATAGGGCTCATACTGATTATTTCTTTCAAGCATTTGGAGTGAATATCTCTTAAAGCGTTTAATGAGAATACTTATTAAGTGATAGTTTCTATTTTATTATAGCACCTCCCATTATGGATTGGTGTTACATTTGGTATTTTCTATGCTGATGGGAACAATTTCATAGTTCAGAAAATTGTTGTTAACCCACTCACATGTAAGATAAGTAAATCTTACTGAAATATCATTCATCTGCATACCCATCTTTCTTTAAAGATGAATTTATTATATCTGAGATGATGGTGGAGAGTTGAAATAAAAATTATGAATCTTCGACATTAGGATTAAATCATACCATTTCAGCAAAATAATTACTCAATAACTGAGTGATGCCTCTGAGACCACTGAAAATATTATTCTCTGACAACAAGACATCAGCGTTAATGTAATTGCACATCTGTCAGTTCACACATTTAAAAAACGTCTTTATTGTCATTATCATTTTCAGGTCTTCTTTGTATTTATCTTTAGTGATTCAGGTTTATAGGTTCATAGGTAGTACTAGGAAACCATCCTGTAGACCATTACAAGCTTAGCCAATATCCCCGATTCAAATGTTCTCTCCAGCATCAGGGGAGCAGTACAAGACAGATCAGTGGACAGTTTGAGGCTGCCCTTCAAATAATCTCAATTTACCTTGAAACTGTCAACTATGCTACTGTTCTTGACATGTTGTGAATATCTTTCTGGGAAGTAGGGATACATAGGGATATGAATCTATCATGCCAGTGTGTCTTATTTATCTGCTAATGAAGTTTTATTTTCCTTAATCAGGTATTTAAGGTACTATTTGTTCAGTTAAAGAGTAGGTGGTCACAGTAGGTTGGATCATTCATGGCTTGAAAAGTTACAGATAGATTTCCATAGAAGAGTCTATAAGATATTAAGTAAAGAGAATTAGCTGTCATTCTGGCCTGATAACTAAGATTTTTGAGACCACACATTTCTAGTTATGAATCTCTTAGGTCAGTTAAGTTGAGTGATAGTTTAAGACAAATACATGCTATACATGCCATATATATTCAATAATGGTTCTGATGAGATTTGAGCAAAGTGAAAATGGCTTTGGAAATTAGATGAGACAGGTAAAAGGCATTCCAAACTATCGCAGAGACATGATGTTCAAATGATAAAGAATTATCAACAAGAGTGCCTAGATCCCTTAAGGCAGTCTAATTGGAGAAACGTGTCATCTTTATCATATGTGAAAATGTTCTCTTTAACAAAAAGAACTATGCTACATTTTCATGTCTGTCAGTTGGCTTAGATGATTAAGGAGCTGTTAATGAGCTGTTTCCTGTGGTCCAGAGGTACAAGGTTTGATTCCCTCAGCCTCCATTGCCTGACTGTGTAACTCTCAGGAAGTCACTTAACTAGACACTGTTCCTGGGTTGAGTCTGAAAAAAATTATTGAGATCAGTGTT
The DNA here is from genome assembly GCF_019279795.1 of Protopterus annectens. Lineage (NCBI taxonomy): Eukaryota > Metazoa > Chordata > Ceratodontiformes > Protopteridae > Protopterus > Protopterus annectens. The sequence goes on from NC_056725.1 coordinate 993,781,896, forward strand.
CTACACTGAAAACAAATATGTCCTTATGGAGTTTCCTGGTGAATTTTTGTATATCCATTTATGCCTGACTGTTTTATACTTCTTGTATGTTTTAAATGTACATTTTTATACCTAAACAATTTAACCAACTGTGCATTCCAGTAAGGAGGTGATTGATGTTTTGATCACTGAATTTAATAATATCGCACATGGCAAGGTATTTTTTGCAAATGAGCTAAAACATTTCACAGGACCTTATGAAGTCTCAAAAACATTTAAGAAATATGGTTGAATAATCAAGCATTGAATGAACTATGGGTAAATATTTCCCCAGGATTTAATAAATTCCATATAGTCATTGTGTACAGCCTACAAGGTATGTATCCATGAACACGGCCACAGACCCCCTTGGCAGTGCTGCATGCATATTAATGATGGATGGGCTGCCAAGGGAGAGCTGAGAAACATGGATACTGATTCAGTGTTGTCTGTTTCTTTTGTTTTTTTTTTTTAAATACATGTTTGCATGGCAAGGCACAGAGCGCAGCAATGCCAAGCTGTGCTCAAATGTAGACAGCTCACACCTGCCAGACATATAAAAATAGAAACTGGCTGTAATTAATAAGCATAATGACATTTTATGTGTTTTTTTTTTATTTGGCGTTTGCACAGCATGGAGTGCAGCTAAGCTGAGCAGAGCTCATGCATGCATAGCCGACACCTACCAGACATTTAAAAATAGAAACCAGACATAATTAATTATTTAATTATTGGTGTGTTTAAGTGTCTTTACACAGAGCTGCATGGTGGTCAGCACTGCTAGCAGGTAGCCCAGTGGTATATGTGACAGTATACCAGATTTCTTCATATCCATGTAGCTAAATGAGTAGACTTATGGCTCTGTGTCTAGTAGGTCCAGGGTTTGGATACATGAAAGTCAGAACATGTGTGTATTTTTGTTGCACATGTTATGGATACGCTTGCTGTGCTCTGCACAACTGTGTTCAAACCTGCTAAGCACCACATAAACATAGTAACGGCTACTGTTTGCGCAGTGCTCAGCTTCACTTAAGCCACAATTGTGCATGTTTGTGTGGTGGTCAACTCTGCTTGGCTAGTTTGCGGGTTGCTAAGCAATGTGGTGCTTTTTGAATGTTGCTCAATAACATGTATGGGTTGAAAACAGCCTATATTAAGCACACTAGGTGGGAATTCTGCAGAATCCTTTGGAGTTCAATCATCTGTCGATATGTCTGGTAGTGTTGGAGAAGGTATGCGCTTTTCAGATGGTGGGGCATTCAGGAGTCCAGGGCCATGGTTGAGCTCCTTGTCAAAAAACATGATGATAGGCTGCTGCAGGGTGGTTTCCAGGGCTCAGAGTGTAAGGTGAATGCCTGGGACCTGCTGGCCAGAGAACTGACCAATGTTACTGGTATCTCCCACACAGGTGAGCAGTGTTTTCACCACCATGATGACCTGAAAAGACAAAAGAGGGGAACCTTGGGCACCTGGGTTGAAGAAGTGAGGGCAGGGAATGACCCACAAATACGTAAGTATGTTTTCCTCTGTTTTACCAATATGTAATCTGAATGTCTGTGTAGTGTACCATAGCCTCACTTCAGGCTTGTTGCTTAAGGAGTGGTACACAGTGACAGTTATCCCACTCCGCAAAGGGGGTGCCACCACAGACCCATGGAACTACCACCCCATTAACCTGATGAGCCTGGTCTGATAGGTCATGAAATGCCTCATCCTAGAGCTTATAAACAAAGACATAGATGACCTCGAAACTCTGGACCCCACTCAGTTTGGGTTTGTAAAGGGTAGATCATGCCTCCTAAATCTGATTGGCTTCTTCAAAACGATCACTTGAGATGTTGACAAGGGTAAGGTAATGCACACAGCCTATCTTGACTTTGCCAAGGCTTTTGACACCATCCCCACTCTGGTATTATAGATAAACTCACTGGACTAGGCATAAATCCCTATGTCACAAGATGGGTGACCAACTGGCTCACTGACAGAACCCACATAGTGAAAGTAGCTGACTCCAAATCCGACTTCAGACCAGTGACAAGTGGAGTACCACATGGTTTGGTCCTGGGTCCTCTCCTGTTCGGTATCTACTTCTCTGAAGTCCAGGCAAATACAGCTGGTCTTTGGCTAAAGAAATTTACAGATGACTGCAAACTAGGAGCCATAATCGATTCACTTAAGGATGTGGACATTCTACAACAAGGCCTCACTGAAACTGATGCTTGGTGTCAAAGTCATGACCTATAGCTCAATGCCAAGAAGTGTATTGTCATCCCCTTTGTGGAAAAATACCATACCCATGAACTACCACATAGGTGGTATCCTACTAAATACTGAAAGTGTGATAAGAGACCTTGGGACACAGGTGGATAGTAGTATCTTCTTTGATAATCATGTCACCACAGTAGTCACGAAATCCTTCGCATGGCACACCTCATCACAAAGGGATTCTCCTCCAGAAAATAGAGGTCATTGTTCCTCTCTACTCATCTCTTATTAGACCCATCATAGAGTACAATACCCCATTTGGCATGTACCTCACAAGACATCTGCAACAACTCGAAAGGCCAGAGAAATACCTCACTAAGAGGATTACCAGCCTCAAACAGATGCCATACTCTGACCATCTCAAAAAACTCCAGCTCTACTTCATCGCATGCTGCCTACTCTGAGGCAACTTCTGCCTAATGTACAAAGCCATGTCTAACTCAGACCTGATGGACATGCTACACTTAAAGAAATCCCAATCTCTCTGAGCCACATGCTCCAGGGACCTAAACCTTGTCACCACAATAAACAGAACATGCTGGGGGAATAGATTCTTGTCCCAGAGACTTCCCCTGCTCTGGAATAGGCTGCCCATTCATGTCAAGTAAAGCTCCTCATTAGCCTTCTTTAAGAGAAATCTTGAAAATTGGATGGGTCATAGGAAATTCACCTCGAGAATCACTGCTGTGGCTCTGCTCAACAGGGGCTCAGGAAAATAATTTTCTTGGGTGGCAAAAGCCAGGGAACTTGTTTGGCTGGGCTTGTATAAGCCCTAGGGCTGATAGCCTAGTACTTACTTATGAACTTATGAACCTATGGTATGCATAATGGTGTGCTTCTCTGCCAACAGCTGCAGCTGAGAGGGCTTGCAATGTCGAGTCTCATGCTGGGCAGCTGGCCAGGTTGTGCTGTGAGGGTGATGAGTATGGATGTGTCATGTCAACTGTAGTGCAATAAGCAAGAAAGAGTAAAGCATTAACTCCAATAAAGTATATACAATAAAGTCTGTAGTGCAATGAATGCTGAATTAGAGCTGTAGTGCAATACACGTAGAATTAGAGCTGTAGTGCAATAAATGAATAATAACAACTGTAGTTCAATAAAAACAAGAAACAATGGCAATAACAACAAGGAAAATTGTGTACATCAGAATTGTCTTGTCATAACCATTGCAGTAAAGCTGTATGCAGTGAGTCTGTAAGGTAAGGTTGTTGCAGTTAAGTATAACACTGTAATAGCTGTAGAATGCAAATCTAATGGCTGCAAATTGTATTGCTAAACTCATAGTACTGTTCAAGGTTGTCTCTAGGTCGGTATGCATCACATAATGCTCTGTCTTCCACAGACTTCAGGTAATAAAGGTATATGGGCAAGGTAGCCCACTCCACAGCCAGATATTGCGTGTCGACTTTACAGATATTTCAAACCAATAACAATAATATGTATTCACCAATATTGTTAAAAGTGGAATAAAGCTGTAGTAATACATGCAGTATGGTTATATACCATGCATGTGTGTTCTATTGTCACTGCAGTTTAGTATAGCACTGTAACAGTACTAGAATGCTAGAGGAAAGTCCTGTAACTTGTTCTGCACAACGTATAGTACATTTCCAGGTGATCTCCAGGAAAGTATCAGTCACCCTGTAGTCAACAGTGACTCAGTAGCTCAAGATTGTTAAATTCCTTGTACACTGTACTTTTTGCCACTCACAGTCCTGGGTTCAAATCCAGTGCTATGTAGCACTACATTTTCAGTAACAGTCATGCAATGCTTAAAATTTCTCTCTCCCCAAGAACACAAAAATGTTATGGTTGAGTTAGGCCATATTATGTGCAGGTATTGTGTTCAGATCTCAAAGAATGGTACACTCAATAGCAAGAATGTGTTCATCAGCATTGTTGATTCAGAAATAAAACTGTGTAATCCCAGTATGGCTGTATCTCTTGCATGTCTGTACTATGCTGCTGCAGTCAATTATTAAATTATTTGCAGATGTCCCCTGCAGTCACAGCTAGTGGGTTCTACTCCCATGCCTGCCAACTAAGCTATGCTGGCTGTCTAGTTTAATTACTGTACACAAACATGCCTCTCAAGTGTCACAGTTTCTTGTAATGTAATTAGAACTGACTAATCCATCTGTCACATGTTCACCAGATAAATTATTACCTGGAATGCAATGCATTACCACATCCATTTACAGATCACCCTGGTAGTTATAGAAGTCCACATTATGTGAAACCGTTCTGAGTAGTTATGTATCTGCATTTGTTAGTGCTTGTCCCTTATTGTCCCATGCTATCAGCTTGAGAGGTATGTACAAGCTACATCAGTTATAGGAAAATTGTAGTCACTGTAGTCACAACTGTCAGTACACACCTGCAGAAGTATGTATGTCCAGTGTTGTCAGGGATATCATCTGCAATGTCACTAATGGAATGTTTTTCTCTCTCTCCTCGCCCCTTATCTTAATTTATGCATTATTTTAATGTATTATTATGATTTAATATTACAATATTTTGTTAAACTATATTTTAGAAAATGTGTTGGTTATTATGTTTTATTAATGATTTAATATTAACATATTTTGTTAAACTAACCATATTTTGGAAAATGTGGTTGATTATTGTTATGTTTTATTATGATTCAAAATTAACATATTTTACTAAACTAACTGTTTTGTTGGCCTTATGGTTTATTTCACACTGGCATGCTGTTACCATACTGATTGTTATGTTACATTATTTTGTGTTGCACATAATATACATTAATATGTATTTTGATTAATAAATATGATATTCCATTCTGTTAATGCTAACAATTGTTTGGTTGTTACTAAATGTGACTTATTACTTAACCTCATGTAACACAGCACTTCAAGGTAGGGCGATTCTGGCTGATCCCCCCTATCTTGCCTTAACTGGCTGTGGTACCAGGTCCCAACATGTCTGGGACCCAGACTTATGGTGCTCCCTCTGCTGCCTCTGTACTACCTGCGGCATCAGGTAATACTGCCCCAGGGGACGGGGTCTAGTCACTTTCTGGGAGCAGTGGCAGAGTGAGAGTAGTAACCCATGATGAGCTACCAGTTCTGGTGCACAGGATAGTCCACTGTAGCTATGACCAATGCCTGTACTGGATTGAGGGCATGGTGGTTGACCTGGTAGGGCAGCATCACCCTGGTGCCCAGCATCCAGGAAAGCAACCCTTGGGGCAGTGATGGAGCAGTGCTGACCTTCCCATAGGTGGGGATATGAGTCACACTGCTGCCATCTGGAGGCACATGGGACTCGGATTCCACAAAACCCTCCCTATCAAAGGTGTTCATCCCCCTCATGTGTCAAACACCACCCTGTCTGCTGTCTTGTCTGTCTTGTCTGTTTGAAAAGGTATCCTCACCTACCAAACTTACCTCCCCCACATGTGCCTATGTCCCTTTCCCAAGCTCCACTCTTACCTTAAAAAATAAAAAAGACACATGTCCCAAAAAAAATATTGTCCAATACATAGCTCTCCATTTTGCACGTGTCCACTGAACACATGTAATTCTATCCAATTGGCTTGACAATGCAGTTATGCTGTCCTTACCCTTCTCTCTGGGATTTGAGAATCCAAATTCATGAACAAATCTTTCAAAGTGCACAGTTGTTGCTTGTACAAGAACTGGATAGCTATGGTTCTTTCCTACACCTTTCCTGCACATCCCTCCCTGCCTTTCAATATGTTTTTCCTACTGCTTGCCCCCATTTTACCACTTTCCTTTCTCCCCTGTTTTATTTTCTTTATATTTTTTTAGTACATCACTCAGCTTCACTTAGCTCAGCTAAATGGGTATAATGAGTATATGTGTTTTTAACATTGTAAGTCACATGTACAAAATAAACACCTCTGCCATGTTTTGAACCCACGCCCTTCACACCTGCAGCACACTGCATTAACCGGCCACACCACAGAACTCTTAATTAAAACAGGTGGTTTAAACAAAACATAGTAACTGCCAATTTCAGTTATTAGGCATGTTTCAGTGGAGCTGCACTCTGCACTGCACCGTGCAAACTGGATTAAACAGTAATGGAAAAAATGGGAGGGTACTTTGGATTCTGGTGCAATAGTACACCACCAGGCAGCCAAACACATGATAATGGATGTAACTGAGGTCTATGATAGGAGGTAAATGTGCGCTTTTATCAGCAACATGTAGAAAGTCACTTGCTAAAGCATTCATGGAAAATACATGTTCAACTGGGACTCTGATGCAGAAATACATCCATATAAAGCCATGCATATACTGATGGATGTAGAAAATGTTTTTTACAGCCTGTATGTGTACACATATATCTTGCAAGTACACTTGTAGCAGTGATTCAGTAGCTCAGTCTGTTAAATGACTTGCATGCAGTCCATTTTGCCGCTCACAGTCCTGGGCTCAAATCCAGTGTGCTGCATTTCAATTACATTATTGTGAAGACAGCAATTAATGGATCACTAATACACTCTTTATCCACACAAAGCATTGCAAATTAAATAACTGCTTTTCAATGTATGAAGTCACAGGCCTGCAATTAGGGGCACACATCACATATTCATATAGAGGTACTATATGTCACCTAGTACTCTGTTATTGACACAGTTGCCTAACATATGTACCTTAAACACATGCCTTAATTGGATTGTAAAGGGTACCCTCACCCTGGCACTGCCTCTACAACAAGGGTGACACAGTTGACACAGATACACCTACAGCTTGTTGTCCTCCAAAGTGTTCACACTTTCTGCCTATGTCTACTACCTGCAGCAGCAGCTGTAGCCTGTGGTACACACAGCTCTATGTAATGGTCTCTGCTACAGACCTACCCTCTGTGACCATGTAGTCTCCTCACCCCAGTAGTGTCCATCTCAACAGCTAAGAAAGGGGCCCAGGTCTACATGAAGGCCTTACATATATTGTACAGTGGTTGCATGTCATTAACTAATGATAGTGCAATTCAGCTGCTTTGGTTGCAATTAGCATTTCAGAACTACAGTGGTTTAGAGCTAATAAATTGCTGATAGGGAGCATGTTTAAAAGGCAGGCTGCTGGCTATGGGGAACCAATCTGTATGAGACCTTACTCACACAGAGCATTCCTTTGTGAAACTTTACCAGACACACAGTTCAACATTATAGTATTACACTCTAGCAGGTATGTAACTGTTTTTTGTGTATAACAGGATTCAGATGGGAGGACTGAGGTATGGGGAATAGGGATTACAGCAATAAGCTGGTCATAGACCTGGGGTAATGACATGTCAGTGATAACCTGCTGACTTACACATACAAGGGACATACAATACATCTGAGTGGCATTGCCTTTTGTCATCATGGCACACTGGTGTTGTCAGACTGTCCCTGTATAGTGGTTGCTATAGCACACTGCTAGTTGTTTGGCACTACTTCTATGACATATTATTGTGTGGATGGCCTTAGGGGACACATCACAGTGGACTGGAGTGTTGGGTGTGTGATCATACAGCAGAAGCTGTCATGGCACACAGGGAGATACCTCAGTATTGATACTATCTTGGTTGTATCCAGACATGTAGTATGTTGTCAAACTGTGGTTTATGCCATGTGTAAGGAAGTAGTGGATAGTGCCAGCCATTTTGTTCTTGCTGTATCTGTACATAGAGACATCCATGTATCTGATCCTGTAACATGTTCCCCTTGTGTTGCCTTTCAGGAATAATGTACCACAGATGACAACCACCCTTCTTGGATGAAGAGACTGGGATAATATTGCAAGGACTAAGGCAGTATCATGACATCCTGCTATCCAGGGGGAGACATAAAAGGGAACAGCAGGCTGCATTGTGGTCAGACCTTGTCTGTGGCATTAATGCCATGGGCCAGCAGGGCAGAACATATGAGCAAGTTTGACACCAGGCAACCAATGTGATTAATGGTGCATGTTGATGGGCAGGGGATATAACCAAGGATCATGCTATCACCAGTGGAGATCCTACAGTGGAATAACAACTCTTGGTCATTGTGGAATTCCTGGCATACCTAGGCACATGCAACAGCTTCCAGGCAAAGTTTCCACACCTGAGGAGCATGGAGGTAAGCTTACTGTGATCAGCACTGTAATACTGTTAACAGTCAGTGTATCAGTCTGTAGATAATTTTATGTTGGGGCCAGGTCTTTGTTCTTTGGGAGGGTGTAATCTCAGGTATACACTCATATGCAGATTGGGACCAATACAACAATTAACACATTAGCTACTTTAAATGTGAGATATATGGATGTATTACCTTGTTGTGCTACAAAATGCTGTGGTACTGACATTACCCCACCCTCAACTTTTCACAGGTCCATCAGGTATTTTCCAAGGCTGTGGTCCTTCCCCTGATAAGTACGACACTTATTTTGTTAAGGAACAATTATAGTCTAGTATGGGTAAGGGCCAGAATGATGCCCTATGTGCATGTAATTAAGTGTGTAAACAGCATAGGATGTGTTTAAATGCCAGTCACAAAGAGGTACCTAAGGTTTCAAGAAGGGGCAGTCACAGGAGTGTAGTTCAACAAACAGATACACTTTGGCAGGTACAGGTAAGAGCAGGTAAGGCTCCTGGTTTACATGAGGCAAGGAATCAAAAATGCTTTTTAAAATACATCAGGATGAAGGCAAATACATTAGGCAGTGAAATGTGTATTTCCATATAATTGTGAAGAGAGTTGTACTGGGTTTTATGTGTTTATAGTGTCATACTGAGTAAGTAAAAGGTAAATATTACTGGTCACGTTTGGCTTGATTTACTTCAAGTGATGGTTATAAAGGTCTTGAGTTGAATTTGATCTGTGTTCCAAGGTAGTGCTTTGTGGACGAAGGTGGAGAAAGAAGTTGTTTGACCACTAATTCAGTTGTGGGTCTTTGTTGTTATGAGTCTTCGATGCTTTCCATACACCCTAGTACAGGTATTAATGCACTGCTTTTTTCATTCGTATTGCAGGTGACTGCGGGGGTTGGAGTCTGTCCCCTACACAACCTGATCTCAGTGTCTCCTCAGACACTGATGATGGTGGCTACAGTGAGACACAGGTGGGGGTGTCAGGGGCTGAATCTGTCCCAGAGGTAGACATCACTCTTCTGGCCCATTGTCACCAGACACAGTCTGTATGTCCACACATACCCCATTTCCAGAGGCCACATATATTGGATAGTCAGAGGGTGGAGACATTGAACAGGTAAGTGTGGCAACTATGGCTCCAGTGAGTGTAGACACTGGCCATATGCAGAGATCTGGTGAGATCTCACACAGGCGGATTAACAGGGTTGCTTGTAGGAGGCCTACTGCCCATCCACCACCTGTTGCAGGTGTCACATCACAGATCACCTGGGGCATGTTATGGGCCATCATGGAGGCACAGACACATTCTGAATGGAACATCAGACATATGCTTAGGGTTATGGATGCTGTACAGTCTGACATCCATGACAACCTTCACTGTATTGGGGACACCCTGGGTCAGTTCACTGATGCAGTGGACAGATGGTGGGCTGAGACATGTATATCTTGGACCACATGTTGTCTGTGCTGGAATGTGTAGTTGGAGTTTGGCATCGGACCCATGAACATAGGTCAGCAACACCATCTGCTGAGAGCCCATGTGGCCATGCATACACATGATCCCATAGTGGCAGTACATCCAGTGCTACAGAGGGGAGTGTGCTGTCCACACCATGACATAGCAGGCCATGAGCTCATGGTCCTGGGTGGTCCCATAGGGGGCCACAGTCCCAACAGACAGCAGTCACAATAAGGTACCAGCACCACTTCTGACTTGGGCATGGAGATGCCAGTGCAACTCCTGGCAGAGTCAGTTCCAGTGTTTGGGATGGGAGACAGAGAACTGTCAATTCTACCATGTATGGTCCAAAGTTGTCCAACATACACACATATAGGGCTAGAACTGAGCTTGACTGAGTACATGCACACACTCACACACCACTGTCAAATGCAGATCCTGTGTCCAGTGCCAACAGTTGCCCAGCAACAGTTATGCTTGTTGTGTTCTGCATCCCAGTGTGTAACCTGCACATGATGTGTGTCACAACAGATGTGTGCATGACATGCATGGGGGGTCTGTTTCATGTACAGTGTTCTGCCTATGTTACATACCTATCTCACTAGCACGTACTATGCATATAACACTGATGTTGTCCGTGTGTAGCACAAGTGACACATGTTAGTCCTGTCATGGATACATGGGAGGTACACAGTGGGAACAGACACCTCCCTGTATGTAGCTATACACATCCCCTCCAAAGCATTTCAGAGACAGACTACAAATATACAGTCCTGACATGGACTGCATAGGACATGTTCCTTACCATGTGCATTGGTGTACCTTGGAACCTGTGTAGCTGCTACAGTTGTATGATATGCTTGTGTAGTGACATGGTAAGGGTGCCACTGCACACAATGATAGCTGTGATAACTGCCACATTAAGTATACCAGTGCCAGTCTGGGATGTGCATACCGAGCCTATTGGTGTTGGTTGTACAACAGTGAATGCATCCACATCTTTTCAACCAGTGACAGTTGAAGGCTGAACTACTCTCTGTGTTCAATCCATACATCCCATGGTTCCCTAACATGTTGTAAAATGCTCTAACCAGCTCACACAAGCATATGGCTACATTAAGGCTAGCACCACTTCCAATTAATGTGTACAGAGCACACCAAGGAACACACATGATGCAGATTGGCTGTATGTAGGTGTGCACACTTACATATGTAATGGTACATACTACAGATCACAGTATGTGCTGCATGCAACACACCTCATGTCTGCTAGTGCTATCATTTTAGGACATATTATGCTTGATGACATATGCAGGCCTTGTTGTGGTCAGTCCTTTCGGAGGCCACATCACCCGCTACAAACAAAACACTGCAGAATGCTACATATGTCTAGGCTACCAAGGTTATAAAAAATGTAACCTGATGAAGCATACTCGACGTATGTGAAAGCGCTCGTTTGTTTTTATCCTGTTTTGTGAATAAAAAGTTCTATTCTACATCGTGGTGGATTCCTTGGTTTTCATCTAGTATTTCTTGTGCCTACTCCGTTGGAATCTTTTGGATGGTAACTAGCTTGTTTTTGCTGATATTATTGATCGTTTTGGGTTGCTGTTACCTTCACATGATGGAGAACTCATCAGTTGAACTCGACTACAATCCGACACCAGCGGAATATACTACCAAATGGAAAGACGTTATTCAACAACAAGCAAATGCTTTATTGGGCTTGGAATTACATCTTCCTACTATTAATGAAACAGGTACTGTACCACTACACAAAGAATTTTATGTGAATCTAAGGGAGTTGGAAAATGTGCTATACAAGCTTAACAGACTTACTTGGCAGAGACGGCATCTCGAAGCATGCCTACATTTTAATGTCATTCCTAGAGGCATGCGTATCTTATGCATGCCTACTTATGGTGAAACACATCCCACTTTATTAAAAAAGTGGCAAGAACTTAATATTAACTTTAGCAAACAGTATATCCATCTGCTCATAGAATATTTCACCCCTATTGAGAAAGAGCTCACTGATAAAGCTGATGAGCTACATAAAGACTTGCTAAAGCGATTTAAAGGGGAAATTCATCGTAAAAAACTAGAGAGCATGTTTCTACAAGTAATAGCCTTTGGCGAGAGACTACAACAACTGAAGCATAAGAAACTCCTAAGGGACTATAATGATTTTGTGTCCGGTCAGATTTTTGTCTGGCCGAGGGCGAACATTAGAAACCAACATGATTCCTATGCAGAGATGACTAAACGCACATCTATACCAACTAATAACACTGATACCACAAACTTAGACATCTCCACCTTAAATGCAACAGCACCACTTCTGGGAAGGGATTCTCAGAGTAACATACTCAGCAATGAACAGAGCATCCAACCAACAGGAGCAGACGTTTGTAACACCCCGTCTCCGAACCAGGAAGCTTTACAAACGTCCACATCTAATGGAGCGAGACCAAAGCTAACTACGGCCATGACAGCACAAGGTTTTTTACCCTTGCCAGTTCGGTACCAGCAGGAGAACAGAATGAAGTCAAACAGCAGAGGCAGAAGGAAAAGGAAATTTTCGGAAGAAGCCACAGAAGAACGGAGGAGATAGCGCTAATAAATGAACTGGTGTTTAATCTATCTAGCCACTGCCTCACGACTAGTGAACACAGCGTACTAAACAAAGGACTTTCTTTTATACCATCTCAAAGCAGTAAGTTAGCTGAACTTTTAGTAGATCTGCGCATGTTCACACGAACATTGTCTTTGAAATTAATGTATAAAGATAAAGGAACAGACAACAGCTTAGATACTGATATATATTATAAGAGAAAAAGTGTTTTTATTCCTGAAGTTCTTCCTAATGTACATTGTTTTATAAGGAAATGTGAGAATGATTTCTATAAATACTTCTCAGATATAAGCAAGGGGAAGAGACATGAAAAAATCTTTTATAACCTTAATTTTGAAGAATTTCAAGCTTTACAGAATCTATCTAGAAATGAGTTGCTAACTATAAGACCAGCTGATAAAGGGGGAGGCATTGTGGTCTTAGATACTCTGTTCTATGATGAATTAATGCTTAAGATGCTAAGTGATATTGAAAAGTACCAAGAAATTGATAAAAATAGACTAACTAAGATTATCAATACAGTACAGGATATGTTATATGATTTACTTATGTGCAGATTAATTTCCAAACAATTATATGATTACTTCCTAATTAATGCACCCAATGTTCCCAATATTAAAGGTCTCCCAAAAATACACAAAATGGAGAGCCCCCACCCATGCAACCTATTGTGGCGGGGGAAAAATGGGTGACAGAGTACATATCCAAGTTTGTAGAATCTAAATTAGGTCCTGTTGTTAGACGAATACCTACCATTCTAAATAATACATACTCACTGTTGGATGATATACAACAAATAGTGGGTCAGATAGATAATATCTCGACTTTAACATTAGTATCATTGGATGTCAAAAACCTCTTTACAGTCATACTTAATGACTATGGAGTTGAGGCAATTAGAGATGTATTATTAGAGGAGAAATCCTTGAATAAGGATATGCAATATTTAATATGTACATTATTGACTTTAGTTCTAGAAAACAACGTGTTCATGTTCAAAGACAATTTGTATATACAAACATGGGGTGTTGCAATGGGCACCCCATGTGCGAATTCATACGCTAATATTGTCATGTATTATTGGGAATCTAAATATCTATTCAACAGTCACTATATGGACAATATAGTTCTTTATAGACGATTTGTTGATGACGTTTTGATATTTTGGAAGGGTGAACAGTCAGAATTAACAGAATTAGTAAATTATTTAGAAACAACAACTGACTTTTTGAGATTCACCATAGAATACTCATATAACAAGATTGATTTTCTAGATATATCTATACTGAAAGATGATAATGATTTACTTATTACGCAACTCTATAGAAAACCCTGCTGGAAGAATGCAATTTTGAATTATAATAGCATGCATCCTCGATTCATCTTTTCAAATATAATACAGAACCAGAGAGCTAAGAATACTAGGCTATGCACCCATGTATTAGAGAGAAATGAACAACTCACACTGTTGGATAAGTTATTTGCAGACAGGGGATATCCAAACAGCCTTATAAACAAATTCAACAGTGAAATTAACTGGAAAAAAGGAACTAAGCAGTGGTATAATAAGGGTGTACAGTATATGCCTGGAAATAATCAAAATGAAGATACTATAGCCTTTACTCTGAGGTACACTAATGATAATCATAATATTGTAAAAATCATACAAGAGAATTGGGATATCCTTACAATGGAAAATAGTATCAAAAACCTAGTAGGACCTACACCACATTTCAGGTATAGAAATGCTAAGAACCTGAAAAGGTGGTTATGTATAGATAAGATGATTAAGAAATCTAATACTAATGGAAATGTTGGCTTTAAGATGGGGACTTGGCCATGTGGGAGGTGCAACATGTGTAAATATGTTAATACAGAAAGTGAATTTATAACACCATACTTGGACTATACACACAGGTTTCTTATATGTGCCACATGTAATACTACTAATTTAATATATCTAGCTACCTGTGAGAAGTGCCAAGCATTCTATGTAGGTCTCACCTCTAGAAGGCTTAGAGACCGCATTTACAATCATATATATGACATCAGAAAGATGAACCTAACAAATGCTCCAGCTAAGCACATTAGCTCCAATCAAGATCATCACTTTAATTTTAGGGTACTACAAATAATTGAACCCTCAGTTAGAGGTGGAGACAGAATGAATATACTAGCTAAGGCAGAGCTAGATTGGATATTCAAACTATGAGCACATATAGAGCCTGGATTAAATATTAACATCAGTATAAAACCAGTATTGGAAGCACGTAGATAGTTAACTATATATAAGAGGTATAGAATATAAAAAAAGGACTATATCTATATATATTACATATATGGTAATAATTATCCCTTCTCATCTATATTGTTAGATTATTTACATAATTGTATCTATTATTGAATTAAAAAATTTACAAAATTTTGTACTTTTTATACCTATATGTATATATGATGGGTTTTTAGATATTTAATGAATATAACAATAAGATAGGCAATTGATACTTTAATGCCTACTTATATATATATATATATAGTTAAGAGAATGAGAGAATAATCTGAGTTGAATTGATGAAATATAGTTTTTGGGTCTGGTATGTTGCATTTACCCAGGACTATATATGATGAATTGGATATTTTATATTACTTTATCCGTATAGTCTTTATGTGAGAAGTGAGGAAAAAGGATACATATGCCAATTAGCTGACAGATTGTATGTGCTCTGTATTTTAATATTTTAATACTTCTGTATATATCTATATATCTATTTACATGCTGCACCTCAATAAGACTATTTTTATTAGTGCTATATTTGATATGTAATCAAGTTGGATTTGTAAAATACTGCACCTAGATTTTTAAAGATAGAAGGGTAATATGATTATTTTTATATATATAATAATATTTTATGTGACAAAATTTTTATATATTTTTATATATTTATATATAGGAAATGTATACATTTAATATTTAGGGAGACATGTTGCTTTATTTTATTTTATTTCATTTCATTTTATTTTAAATGTTGATGCAGCTGCTTTAACCTATGTCAATAGACCAAGTAAACAGAAGTGAAATGTTGGAACTTCTGCTTTAAATAAAAAAGCCAATGCTTCATTATTTAATCATTTGATCTATCAAGTAATTAATATTATTGCTTGATTGTTTAATTATATGGCTCAGTTGAGTATATAAGCAGAATGGTGCTACTTAAAAAATGTAACCTGATGAAGCATACTCGACATATGTGAAAGCGCTCGTTTGTTTTTGTCCTGTTTTGTGAATAAAAAGTTCTATTCTACATCGTGGTGGATTCCTTGGTTTTCATCTAGTATTTTAGGACATATTATGCTTGATGACATATGCAGGCCTTGTTGTGGTCAGTCCTTTCGGAGGCCACATCACCCGCTACAAACAAAACACTGCAGAATGCTACATATGTCTAGGCTACCAAGGTTATTCCATATGAATATACTTGCATGCACCAAATGGCTGAAGTGAGATTAGAACCCCTCTCTATCTAGCCTTATACATTACAGACCACAGTATTTATCACATGCACCACAGCTTACATCTGAGGTTACCTTATCAGCTGGTGGTCTCAAGGTGGCTGACATCATAGGCCTTGTAGAAGAGGGCAGTGTGGAAGCCAGCAGCAAGTTACAGGGCCAAAAAGTGTATAACTATTGCAGGTTATGAGGTCATGTAAGTCCATTTGCAGGAAGATACATACACACACACACTCACTCACACACACACACACACACACACACACACACACACACACACACACACACACACACACACACACACACACACACATTCTGACAAAGTCACTCACCAAGTGGGCTGAATTGAGATTAGAACTCCTAGCTGTCTTGTCTTATACACTATAGATCACAGTACTTGCATGCACCGCATGTTAAGTTTGTTGCACAAGTGATTGCAGGCAGAGTACTTGTGCATTACACCATCTAGCTCTGTGTTGACCAGCATCTGTGGCCTACAGTGCGATATTGCTTCATACTGTTATATGCATCTAGTATCCTAGTAGTGGAATAACTGAAATTATCCTAGCTATGTGGGTACAGTTACCAGTATGGCAATGTGTGACTGCTTGCAGTTACATAGGCATACCTGTGGCAGGCACAATTCCCCTGTCCATACATGTGTTGACAACATTATATATTACAGAACCTGCTCACCTGTGTCTGTCTACGTGGTGATATCCAGCAGGCACAGGGGTCTGTGGGTAAGTGAAATGTTTATTGTTGCACCCGTTGCTCATCTCCTTTGAGCAATAGTATGGCTGTGTGATAGTGGAGATTTACTCATCATTATTAGGGTATGTCGGACAATACAGATATCCACACACATATTTCTGTATATAACAGGGATGTATTAGATCTGTAGCTGTGTTTATGATATGTATATGTGTTATTTATCTATATGGGCGTGTATGTGCCATTTTAATGTATACAGCTATATATATATATATATATATATATATATATATATATATATATATATATATATATATATATATATATATATATATATATATATATATATATATATATATATATATATATATATATATACAGATCTATTTGACAGTACATATCAATAGATATACCTATGCATGTGAGAGAGAGATAGTGAGAGATGGATATGCATTTATACATTTATACATAACAGGTCATTTTGATGAAGGGGCAAAGGATTTCGATCATTTATACATACCAGGTAATTTTTGATGAAGAGGCAACAGGACTGTACTCATTTTAACTAAGTATATGGACATGCCCAGTGAGACTGTCAATGCTAATAAAGTGACTCCAGTCCACACCTACCTGTACTCCAGTCCGGGATTCTGTATGTTACAAACATTAACATCTGCCTCTGTTTCTGCAGTACTACACATCACTCAAACTGTCCACAGCATTCCCCAGTTGTGTAATGTACTTAATCTGTGACTGCAGTTAGTAATGGTACACCACCAACAGATTGAAAGTCTGAAAACCTCTCAACTGTTCTGATTTCCACAGAATATCCAGAGTTTAGCCTCATATCTTTGGTCTGCTCCTCATACATGTGTGGTCTTCTGGTGAATTACTGAATATTCTCATCACTACATTATACTAATTTACAGACAAACATTTGTATTTCAGACGTTATATCCTTCAGAACATATGTAATGATGCAACATGTTTACTTCCAGTGACTTTCTATGTTTATGGGGAAAATATTTGAAAACTGCCCCTATGTTTGGGCCTTTGTCCCCCCCAACCTTACTGGCTTTGTCCAGTGTCCTTGCACTAAGTGGTATCACAGTCTGTGAAAACACCAGTATAGTACTACCTCACATGCAAAAGATGCAAGTAATTCCAGATTAGAATCATCAACTCCATCACCCATGCTAGCTTCCCTAGTCCACTGAGCCACTCAGGTCACCAGACAGAGAGCAGTTATTCATCACACAATCAGCAGCATAAATATGTACGTAGTTATTCTGCGTGAGGAGAGACATATAATGGTGTGAGCAATATCTATGTTACAGCCCTGAGATTGCCTGGCCTACTGATATACCATAGGTGATTTTCTGTTAAAGCAGTTGTATGGGTAAACTGCTGTGTAGTGGTTGAGGGAACAATGGTACATGATCTCCTGGGACATACAGTAGTCCAAATATCATGTGAGCCCACTGATTAACATCCTCCTTGACTGATGTTGTGAATATTCCAACCATGAGGCCTAGTGACTATTAAGGAACACACAGTATTGGACTGGGTAGCTGTAGTCTCATGTGGATGTTACATCTGTCCAATTAGCCCACTATATTTCCTTGCATAACAGCAGCACATCCATACATATGATATATTATTGTAATCCTTACAATTAATGTATATCTGAGAGACTTATCTTGCGAATACAGCAGTTGAGAACCCTGTAGTTCAGGGCTGACTCTGTGTGATGCAAGTCATATACAACCAATACATGGATAGGTACAGGTTGTGCAGGTTGCCTGGCATCACCACGTCTACTATATGTATGCAAGTAGGAGTAAGGTGTCAGTCCCTAGGGCCTTAGGTTGTCTCTTAGCCAATGTCAGAGTGCACTGGACATGCCTATGTCTACCTACAGGGACATCATCAGGGGGCTCCTCCTCCAAGTTCTCTTGTGACCATGGCTGTGATGACCTAAGCACTGGTGAAGGACTGTGTATCCCTTTCCTTTGCTGATCCTGCTGCAGCTGTTTCCACCAGATCATACTGTATAGCATGGCACATACTGTGAACATATGTGCACATGTGGCTGGAGAGTACTGCAGGGCTTCACCAGATATATTGAGACACTGGAACCGTGACTTCAGCAACCCAGACACATGCTCTATGATGCTCCTAGTTTGTGCATGTGTCTCATTACGGCATTCTTCTGTGGGTGTATGTGCCTTTCTGATGGGTGTTATCATCCATGATAATGCCCTGGACATTGCACACAATCTTGAAGTTGATGGAGTGGTACCCTTTGCGGTTGACATAGATGCTACCCTCCTCACCAGGTAGTGCCTTGATGTGTACATGAGTGCAATCTATGGCACCCAGTATCTCAGGGTAGTGTGCTACATGGTAGAAATGTTGCATATTACTGGCCCTTACCTCAGGGTTGAGGGGAAAATAAATGTGCTCACTGGCATGTGATAGCATGACATCCAGGAACTGGTAGAGTAACCTGGATGCTGATGTCTGTGAGACCCCCATCATGTCCTCATTTGATCTTTGGAAGGTACCTGTGGCTGTTATCCTAAGGGCTACATATACCTTTGTTTCCACTGGCATGGGTTCCCCTCTGTTGGCTCTGGGTCTGAGTTGAGGGCGGCAGAGCTCAGTGAGTTCTTGTAGTATGTCCCTGTCCACCCTGTAGTGCTCTACAATCTCCAGCTCATGTAGCTTGTAGAAAGTTACCCTGGACCTGAACACTCTTTTCTGTCTCTGCCTAGACCTATTTTCAGCAGGACCAGCACCAGCACTGACTTCTGCATCTAGCACATGCAGATGTAGTAGACCTGCAGCAGCCTCTGCCATTCTTTCACTTAAAATTCCCAAGTCCATACTCTAATTGTGAAAAATCAGAATGTAGGGTGTATGCATACTTTATAATACTCCACTATAGGTGCTGACTGTGTGACTGGCTACCTATGATGCATTCCACCTGCCAAGTTTATCATTAAGAAGATATAATGTCCCTAATTTAAGTGAAACAGGCATCATCAGTAATTGATACATCATTGGCTTTTAGATACACTCAGCACAGTGGCACGCCACACAAAGGCACAGAAACACATGCCTTGAAGGTAAATAAAGCTTAGCAGTCAATGTACACACACCCCTATTGAGCCCAGCAACATGCTGAGCAAGCAGGCATATCTGAGCTCCAATGAGCTTAGAAGTGCTCAGACACACTCCTTCTTGATGTCAGCTACCTCTTCTGTGGACACCAACATGGTTTTGTGCCTACATGGAAGGGATATGCAGACATGGATACACATCTGTGCTATATGGTAACCCCACCTCATTTGCATAGGGATCCATGCAGACAACCTGGAAACTACACTGTTCCAGGCCCTACACCGGTAGCAACAGCACCATTCCACCATCATAGATAGTCCATGCAGGGTCCTATAATAACGTTCTGTCACACACTATTAAAAGTGTTTTTTCCACTATTTTTTTTTCATAAAAGCATATTTGCACACTGTGGTGCACTGCACAAACATACCCAGATCATTAAAAAAAATATTTTAACTTATTTCCCTTACATTTATAGTCAAATGGTGGATAGTTTTGCTTATATCTGTATGTGTTATACCATTTCTGCCCATCTACCTAAATTTTTATAGATTCTGTTGTCTGTCTAAAATTCTATACATGGAATTTTTCCGTTTATGCTATGGACACCGATACAGGGTCTGCAGGGCTGCATATCTGCTTGCTGGATTGCTCTACGTCCCTCATTTGCATGAGATTCACCTGCGTATGAGGTGACTTTCATGCCATGGATACTTTCATGTTGGCTTGTGCATGAGCGCCACCCAGCTGTGTTTACTGAGTTGCAAACCTGCTTACATTTGTGTAAGCAGCATGCTTTGATGCCTACATGGTAAAAAATACCATGTAAACTTTATTAAATTCCTCCCTTTGTCTATCAGTCTGCAGACTTTTACAGGCTTAGACAATAATCTGAAGTCAGAATCAAACCTTGCATCTTGTAATTGTTGAGGGAAAGACCTTAAGGCAAAGGTTTCCAAACTCTTTCAATTCTTGGCTCCCATGCTGAATCGAGGTTTTTCCAAGCCCCCCCCCCCCTCCCAAGGCGTGCATAAAGTGCATACCAGAGGTTCCCAAAGTGTGCAATATGGTGCCCTGGGGAGCCGTGGCTTCCTCGCAGGGGCGCCATGAAATAATAAGCTTAGCTGCAAAATAAACCTTGAACAGTTTATGGTTTATTTTGCAGTTAAGCTTATTAGTTTGTGTCAAGTCTGAGGGAATGCAGGAATGAATGAAGAAGTGGCTGTGTGTGCATGCGAGATCGGGAGAGTGAGAGCAATGTGTGAGTGAATGCAGGTATGAATGAGGAAGTGACTATGTCTGTGTGTGTGTGAATGAATGCAGGTATGAATGAGGAAGTTTCTGCGTGTGTGTGTGTGTGTGTGTGTGTGTGTGTGTGTGTGTGTGTGTGTGTGTGATACTGTGATTCATACCTCTCAACTGTACAGATTTTAACAGAATGTCCAGATTTGAGCCTCATATTTTTGGTGTGTTCCTCCTAAAATCTGTACTTTTCTGGCAAATAGTTCAGGACTAAAGTCATTAAATAATGACAAACATTTGAGTTTAAGACTCCACATCCTTCAGAGAATTCATGCTAATGCAAAACCTATTATTCTATCAACTTTCTAAGTTTGTCAGAGCAATATTTAAAATCTGTCCCTATTTGTCCCCCATCATTTTAGGCAAACACGGAGACAGAGATCAGAAGAGAAGTAAGGATTCCTGCAATATCAGGAATCCTTAAAAGTAAGTTCACTAACCCTGAGAAATGTTCACAACACACAAAAGCTTTGCAAAACTTAGAAATATTTTGACAAAATTAGAACAGCTTTTTGCAGAATACTGTTAAAAAATAACAGCATAAGAGCAGTAGAGTAAATGGAGTTTCTTTAACATATGCAGGCTGCCAAACAGTAATAAATTCAATAAAATACATAAATTCAGTACAGAATTGTTAAATAGTTTCATGGTTTCATAGTTTGGTACTAGGCTATCTGCCCTGGGGCATTTATAAGCCTAGCCATAGTGATGCGGCTTTCGCCACCCCATGTAATGGTACAAAAGTGTACAGAATTGATTTAGAATACTGTGCCTCTGTCTAGTAGTGACACAGTGAAGACCTCCTTACATAATAGAATTAGTTGACTGTGCCTCTGTCTAGTAGTGACACAGAGATGACCCCTGGGGTAAACCTACTATCTCCCATCCACTCGTCAAGATTTCTCTTGAAGAGAGTCAGTGAGGGGCTCTGCCTAACATGAACTGGGATTCTGTTCCAGAGTATGGGAAACCTCTGAGTTATGAATCTGTCCCTCCAGCATGTCCTATTCATATTTGTGCTGAGGTTCAAATCTTTAGCTCTCATGGTTCTGATGGATATGGATTTTTTGAGGTGGAGCATGTCCATCAATTCCTGATTGGACATGGCCTTGTACGTCAGGCACAGATCACCTCTGAGTAGGCGGTATGCTACTGAATAGAATTGGAGTCTGGCAGCATATGACATATGTTGGAGACCCTTAATCCTCTTGGCGAGGTACTTTTGGGGTCTCTCTAGCTGTTGCAAGTGCCGGGTGAGGTACATACCAAATGGGGCATTGTACTCAATCATGGGCCTGATAAGGGAGGAGTACAGGGGCACAATGACCTCCTTTGATCTGGATGTGAATCCCTTCATGATAAGGTGGGCAAGGTAGAAAGTCTTTCTAACCACTTTGGCAACGTGGGTGTCAAATGAGAGGTCACTATCGACTTGGGTCCCCAGGTCTCTGATTACTTTTTCTGTACTCAGTGGGTTACCGCCTATGTGATAATTTGTGGGCACTTTGTTTTTCCCAAAGGGGATGACTATACATTTTTTGGCATTTAGTTTAAGGCCATGACTCCGGCACCAGTTGTCCGTTTCAGTGAGGCCTTTCTGTAGGATGTGTGTGTCAGCTGGTGTATCGACTATGGTGCCTAGTTTGCAGTCATCTGTGAACTTTGTCAGCCACAACCCTCCCATGTTTGCTTTCACATCTGAGAAATAAATGCCAAACAAGAGGGGTCCCAGGACAGAGCCCTGTGGGACACCACTTGTCACTGGCTTTGAGTCTGACATGGCTCCAGCGATTTTGACTTTATGGGTGCTATCCTTTAGCTAGTTTGCCACCCATCTTGTGACATATGGATTTACATTTAAGCTGTCGAGCTTGTCTATGATGCCAGAGTGGGGTATTGTGTCGAAAGCTTTAGCCAAGTCCAGGTAGGCTGTATGGACTGCTTTGTCCTCGTCAATGGCTCTAGTGACTGTTTCGAAAAAGTCAACCAGGTTTAAAAGGCAGGATCTGCCTTTTACAAAGCCGAACTGGGTGGGATCAAGTGTCTGTAAGTCCCCAATGTCTCTGTTTATTATTTCCATAATGATTCTTTCCATAGCTTTGCAGACCAGGCTGGTTAAGCTTGTGGGGCGGTAGTTACCAGGGTCAGTAGAGGTACCTCCCTTGTGGAGTGGGACTACTGTTGCTGTACACCGGTTTTCAGGTACATATCCTGTAGTAAGGCTAAGGTTAAATAGCATTTTTATGTGTGGGTTTAGCTCCTCTTGGAGTTCACATAGCACGCAACCCGGGATACCATCAGGTCCCATTGATGCTGTGTTTTTAGCTTTGCTGAGGGCGGTTCTCACCTGGACATCTGAGATGACAGGGAGGTTACATTCAGCTGGGATAAGTATTTCTTGTTTTGGGGGTGAGGGAGGGGAGAAGTTTGCACTGAACCTGTCTGCCAGAATGTTGGCAATATCTGTGGGTTCAGTGTATTTTTTGTCATTGTGAACTAACTCTGAACATATCTGTGGGCTTCCGCCCAGGTTTCTAAAATAGCTGAAGAAGGCCTTGTGGTTATCTTTAGTGTCCATAGGGATTTTTCTCTCAAAGTTGGCCTTGGATGTTTTTATGAGAGAACGTAGCTTTCTACTTGTGCTGATCAGAGATGCCTTCTCTTAATGGGATTTTGCTCTGTTGTGCAGTAACTTCCTTCTTTTATCATACAATTTGTTTATGGCTGGGGTCCACCAGACAGGACGCCTGCCCTTGGTGGAGAAGGTCTTGGTTTTATATGGGATTGCATGATCCATGCATTCTCGGAGATGTCCGTAGAAAGCATTTGTGAAGGATTATGCATTGTGGGATGTGGTTTCCACTGTCCCAGTGGGCTTAAAGGATACCATCTCAGTTTTAAGAAGTGTAAAGTCGGCTTTTGAGAAGTTTTTCACTGTAGTCTTTTGTGTTGGGGGTGGAGGTGGGATATGTATATCCAGGGTGATTAGTTTGTGGTCAGATCTCACTAGTGAAGGGTGTACTTCCGGTGTGGAGCACTTTGTCTCCATGTTTGTAATGATCAGGTCTAGTATATTATCTCCCCTTGTGGGAGAGGTGACTAGCTGTTCCATTGTGTTTGAATTTATGAATTCCAGGAACCTTTGGGCTAGGGTGTTTGGGCTAGAATAATGCACCCAGTCTATGTTAGGGTAGTTGAAGTCTCCCAATATGATGGTGTTTGGTGAGACATTCATATCCTCCAATGTCTTCAGGAAGGCTGCGTGGGGTTCCTGAGATTGGGAGGGTGGTCTGTAACATGCTACCAGTTGTATAGCAGTTTTGCCTATGGTTAGTTGCACTTGGATGGTCTCTGATGCTTCATGTGTTGCCACTAACCTGGAGGTGTGGGTGTCCTTGATGAATATGGACACTCCCCCTCCCTTTTTGGTTTGGCCCAAGTTTTGGGGCTGAAAAGCATGATACGAGGTATAGCCTGGTAGTGCTGGGGTGCTCTCAGGAGCATTGAACCAGGTTTCAGTTACTGCACAGACATCAATGCTCTCCATACTGAGAAGGGCTTTGAGAGCCTGCATCTTGAGATTTAGACTTCTGGCATTGAGCAGCATTACCCTTAATTTTTTTCCATTTTTTTTTTCTAAGGAGGTGGGTTTGTCTTTTGAGCCTTGCCTAAAAAAGGCACTATGGGGGAGGCAAGAGCCTTAGCCAATATCCGGAAGCCCAGTGGTGACAGATGCAAGCCGTCCCTTGTGAAGCAGCGTGGCTTGTCCAGCATGTCATCCCAAGCAGATAGACATTGGATCCCCCTAGAATGACACCAGTATTTGAGCCAATTATTAAAGCTGGACATCTTGTCTTTGTATTGTGGCATCATTCTTGGTGAGGGCAAGATGCTGCTCAGGGTATCACCAAATATCACCAAAACAGTTACAACACTTGCAAAAAATATATTCCAATTATCCGCTTTGTATTTCCAGATTGCAGCCACAGGTGAACAGCCAAGCACAGGGAAATTTGAAAGCCCACCGGCAAGCTTACAATTAAAGTCTAGCCATGTCATCAAATGTAAAACCCAAAGACTTAACTATAAATGGTTTTAATTATCAACCTCTTAGCACCAGAATCATGACAAAGCCACAGATATTCACGGAGAAATTATTCAAATTTGGGATCCTTTAAAAATGTCAGTTCCGCTGCTTTTAAAAAGTTGACCACACTAATGAATAAACCCTTTCCGAAATAAAGTTTTAACTGTAATAAATGAAACTCTTTATTATAAGCCACCATTTTTACCAAGTATGACATTTTTTACAACACTCATAATAAAATAGGGAACCAAAATCAAGAATAGCCAAGTAGCATACATTTCAACTAAAAACTACTTACCCGTTATGATTAGATATTTGGAACTACTTAATCTTGCTTAATAGTTTTAGTCATGTGATCTGCCCATAATACAAATGATTCAGAATGGCTATTGCATATCATGGTATGAATATTGTACTACCGTGGCTTAAACTCATGCACAACTAAAGGTGACAAGTGCTGGTGTACAGATTACGTCAAACACACGAGACAGTGGAAATTTTAAAGAAACCATCACACAAAGTTTACGCACAGACATCTGCTCTGAATGAATAAAATATAAAAATAAAAAAATGGAAAGTATTTATGCATTTGAAGCAATTTCCCCCAAAACACAATAGAGGGGGCAAGGACGATGTCCCCAAAATATAATGTGAAATATGGCAGCTTCATCCATCTGATCTCAACTTGTTGGGGCACATTCTGTGTTTTAAAATAAGATTGAGAGTACTTTTTTTCTGAAAAAGCCATATGATTGCTACGTGATATTGAAGATGGTTAACCCACCAGATGCGCAGTAGCAAGCCCCACCCAATATAATGTGAAATATGGCAGCTTCATCCATCTGATCTCAACTTGTTGGGGCACATTCTGTGTTTTAAAATAAGATTGAGAGTACTTTTTTTTCTGAAAAAGCCATATGATTGCTACGTGATATTGAAGATGGTTAACCCACCAGATGCGCAGTAGCAAGCCCCACCCAAAACCTCTCCTGACACATTGCAATGTAATTAATATTCAGCATCTGTGCCAAAAGCACCCCAATGTTTTATTGTAGATATTGTAGACATTCCTTACCAAAAGAGAAATGTTTTACTAGGGACATAAAACTAAAATGCGTGCTGTACATCACATTTCAGTCAGTCTATCGGGCAGAGTTCACACCACTCAGAACTTTCTTTAAACGATACTGTTATTAATGGCTGAAATTGTTTGCAGTAGCAGCCCCATTGTGCAGCACTTGTTCAGTGGGGGAGTGTGGGAGGCACAGTGCCCCCACAAGGGGGTGCAGGGGGGCTTGATCCCTGAAAAAGGAGAAAAAGTAATAATTTAGATGAGGATGGAGTTCGTTGTGTGCATGAATATTTTGTAAGGGGCTGTGTCTGGCAAAGGAACCTGGCAAAACACTACAAAATAATTTCAAACCCACTGCTTCTTTTACAGTAAAAGGCATTGCTGATGTCTTGCTCTTTAAAGAACTATTTTTTGAAACCCTGAATACATTACAATGCATTCCATGTCAATCATGATGTATTTACATATTGAAACTCTGCCTGCTGCCTTGTCAATCAAGCAGGCCACGCCCATTCCTGCGCAAACTGAAGGGTGGGTTAACCATCTTCAATATCTCTGATTGCTATATATTTAGCTATTACAAGCAATCAGACATTTGATCAATCGCACATTAACTAGCAAAATTAAGTTTTCACCAATGGTAACACTCAAGAATATAAAACAATGCACCTTGCACAGCTGCTGCCCCTGGGAAAGCTCCTTAAAAGGGAAATGCTGATTACATTTAGTACATGCATACAGTGAAGAAGCCATTCTCTTATCCTCCAAAACGCAAAACTCGAAACACAGTACCCTTCCTCACAACAAAAGACTTCAATAGCACAAAAAAATCAGTGAGACAGACCGGCAACGACTCCAGGATGAAAATTAATCCAGAAAGCAAACCAGTAGATAGAAACAGAAACATGCACGCATTCACTCACACACGGAGACAGACACACACACACACTCATACAGGCATTCTTAGCTGCAATCAGCTGTTGCTGCTCATGACACCCCTGTAAGGAAGCCGTGGCTCCCCAGGGCGCCTAGGTGCACAGTTTGGGAACCACCACCTTAACCATTAACCACCAACTACCCAGTCAATTTTACCATTGATTCTGGTGAAAAGAATATAATATTTTACTAACTCTATATTTTAAAGGATTCTTTATTTATTTTGAGATATTTTTACATAGATTTATAGGTTTAAAAACTGGAGATAAAATCACAAAGGAAATGTAAATGGTCAGTTTTAGGTATGTGCTACAGTTAATCATGGACTTTAATTGTATTACATGAGAAAAGGGATTACACTTAAAAAGTATAAAAATCAATGCTGAAACTGTGACCACTCATTAGGTGTAGTACATTTCTTTATGGTGTCTGAATAATGATATTTAGATTATTTGTATGCATGTGTGTGTGTGTGTGTGTGTGTGTGTGTGTGTGTGTGTGTGTGTGTGTGTGTGTGTATGTGTGATTATATGAGCAAATATCATAGACTTTTAACACTAACATTCACATATTCAAAATAAATGACTATGAAAATGCCAAAAACATCAGCATTTACATATATAAAAAAATGACTACAAAAACACTAAACACATGTACTATATAAATAGCCTGATACCATATGCAGGGAAAGCAGCCTTGTATATGCAATCAGGAAAAGAAAACAACTGAAAAAAATTAAAAATGCACCCTCCTGCATGAGTGCTTCTTCCCAAACTCATTTACTTATATGTACTAAATCCATGATCAGTCAGCTACCAAATAAGGGCAATCAGCCCTACAAACCAAACCCTCACCTGTTACATATTGAACTAGATATTCAATCAAATCTGCCATCTGGTATGTGCCTGTTAAGTTCAGTCTCTGAAAAATGGATATTCAGCATTATGCCATGCATACACTCACACATGTATAGTCAGAAAATATATAACAGGGGCGTGGCCAAGATGTCAGAGTGAGTGCAGCAGTTTCTTGTTGCTCTGTCTATAAGTTTTATTTCTGACAGGATTTATTTGGAATTTTTTTAAATACATTGGGAAAAACTACCTACAAATATTCTTTTCATTGCTGTGGATTACCCGAGGAAGAAAAAGTAACAATTTTCAGTGATTTTTCTCACAAAATTCCTGTCAGAATATTAGCAGCTGTATACAGGTACTTGAAATATGAGTCATTCTAAGTCATCAGCTCAAGACAGCTCTATGAAAAAAGAACTAAAGACCATAATTACAAGTATACAGGACCTTTCTACTAAAATGGATAATCTAGAAAACAGTATGGAAAATATGAAAAAAAGAGAGTAAAAAGCAAATTCAAGATTTAAAGGAAATTATTTCAAAGCACTCAGATCAAATAACCAACATAGAAGAAACTCTAAATGACATAGATGGAAAACAGATCGAGAATGACAGTCAAATACATTTTTTATTGAAGCAAAACAACTTATTAACTGAGAAAGTGGAGGATTTGGAGTCAAGGTCAAGGAGGAACAACATTAGAATTTATGGAGTTCCTGAAAAGGCAGAGGGAAGTAATATGATTCTTTTCCTGAATAATTGGTTGCCTAAAGTGCTAAACATCCTGGAGTCACTTTCTTATGGAATTGAAAGAGCTCATAGGTCTTTATCAAATACTTCTGTATCAAAAAATCCAACTTTAGCAAGATCCATCATAGTTAAGTTTTTGTCAACACAGGATAAAGATCTGGTGTTAAAAACTGCCTGGACGAAGAGCCCCATTCAAGAAAATGGAAAAGTTATTAGATTTGACAATGATTATACATCTGTGACAATAACAAACAGGAAAGCTTGTATTCCCCTCATTAAAGACTTTAAGAAAGCTGAAATAAAAGCTCAAATACTCTTCCCTGCTAGATTAAAAGTCACACTTCCAGATGGTCAGAAAATATTTAATAATATTGAAGAAGCAATAGAATCTGTCAAAAAACATAACTTACTAGACAAAATTGAAGATATGGGACTTTCTACTCCAAGCCTAAAGAGGCAAGCTACTAATGGCAAAATAACAGCAAATGATAAGTCCAGAAAAAAACTTAAAGGGAAGTAAAGCATAAGTTTCTAATTTCCAGAGGTTATTCTCCCTAGGAATAGGACAAATAGTGCAAATATGAGCGCACGAAAGCTAGGAAAGCCAAAAATAACTGAAAAATGTTATACCTACCTCGTGTATGCAGTTCATTTTTGAATAGAAAGCTTCAAGAGAACTAAATCACAAGCTATTTATTGATCCATGGTTTTGAGACTGGCGCTCTTTGTAAAAACTTCTAGTGATGACATAATTGTTCTCTGAGCCCCGGTCGCACATAAGAAACAACAGCGTCAGGCGATAAGGACGCAGCAAGGAAGTTTTTCAGCTGAGACATTTAAAATACTCTTCAAAGTAGTTCTTTGACTGTAAGTTTATAATTTCCTAACAAAATGAATGTTTACTAGTTCTTCTTGATGCCAGAGGCTAGATTTAATAACATATATGCTGGAAACTGTTGTAGTTGCAGTTTAATTCAGTATGCTAGGCACAACTATTACTCATTGCTTCCTAGCATTGTTTTGAATTGTTTTGTTTTCTAAACTTAGTGACAGTTTGAGATACATATTTAGTTATAATGTGAACTCTGGTTAATTGTATGTAGAAATAAAATAACTTACAAACGAAGAGCAAATTACACATGACGAGAAAATTAACATTTCTCTATACATAACACCGACACTTTAGCTATAATGCAGCTTCACTATATATTTAATGTAAGGTAAATACAGCTGACTGAAAGGAAAGTTGGAAAACATTGAAAAAGAGCATTCCTTTATAAGTTATAGATAGTTTTTTAAAAAAAGGGGAAGGTGTAATATTGTCGCATGTTAATAAGCCGAGGTAAATACAGTTATCTGATATATAAACATCTAAATGTTTTAAATAAAAAAGAAACTGTAAAGAGAACGTTATCAATATTTTTCCATAAGTCACTTTTGGAGAACCATACTTGAGAGTTCCTTCACATATGTGTTATATATCTCATCCCCAAGAATCCTAGTTTAAACACATCTCTTTTCATGTGAGCGCTGATACATTAGGAATGTTATTTGGATAATAGGAAATTGCTTATTATTTTCAAGGGTACTTCGCATTCAGGCATTCCTAAAATATAGAAGGATGCGGTAAAGTAAATTGATTGCATAGTTCACATAGTACTAATAATGGATTTTAAGCAAGTACATAATATAACAGTAAGTGTTGAATAAATAAAAAACAAAAAGCTGTTTTGGGAATAACACATATCCAGTTACTTTAAAAACAGCAAACACTTGTATTATCTAATCATTATATTAAACATGTCATCATATAATGAATAACTAATATAAGCAATGTTGATTTGTTCTCTTGCTAATAGCAGTGATATTGACAACAATGAGGACTTGAATGAATACACTTCTGAAATAGCAATATTAGAAAGTTGTATAAATGGCTTATTATTGGAACAAAAGGGGATGAATGAAATGGAGAAGGGTGTTTGAATAAAGTACATTTACTACATTAAATAAACTTAAAATGCTCATAAAAGTTTAAAAATACAGATTTCAAAATATTGGTCATACTTTGCTTAGATCATACACATATAGCCCATAAACAAAATGTATAGAAGGAATAGTTGAGAGGAGAATGGGTGATAGAAGAAGAATGGAGAAGGTTTCTATGCCTTAAATATATAAATATATATTTAATACTTAGTATCATTTCAAATGATATACTTAAACTGGGATGTACACTCTATATTCATAGTTTAATCTGTATTAGGAAAATAATATCTTTTTTCATCTTAATGAAATATTCTGATCTCTTATATTGCTTTTGAAGTCAAGCTTACATATGCTGGTTTATGAGAGCATAATCCTGTTACTCTAACATAGAGATGTTTGTCAAACATGAATATTTATTGCATGACTATATTATTTGTAATTTGTAAAATACTTAATATTCTATCATATGTCTTGAGATGGTTTTGTTCTTTAATAACTAAACATAATGCTACATAATATTGAATGAGTTTAACTGTATACCTAATTATTAGAGGGCAGAAGCAGCAATATAAAGGTTGACTGGTTGTAGGACTGTTAGTGGTGGTGGCTAAGATGATGCTTTCATCAAGCCAGGAAATTAGGTTTCCATGTTTAGTTTTGTATATAGTTATATCTGTTATTTTTTTTATTCATTTTTATCTACTTGCTCATAACTAAATTCAATAGATATATCTGTATCACTCTAAATATTCGCTTATAAATGTATGTCTTTAAATGTCAATGGCCTTAATAACCCTATCAAAAGAGGGAGTATAGTTAGATATTTGAAACTGAATAAAGTAGATATAGTTTTTTTTACAGGAAACGCATATTGTTGACAGGGATCTAGATAAATTATCTTTTAATGGGTATATGGTCCTTGTAGAATCCCACTACCAAACCAAGAAAAGAGGCACAATGATACTATGGAGAAAAACATTACCAATGCCTAAAGTCATTGATACTTACTCAGACAAGAAAGTCATGTTATGCCTGGCAGTTCTGGAGATAAACGAAAGATATGTAACTCTTGTAAATTCTTACTAGATACCTGGATTTGGAGCAGTTACAGCAAGGGATAATTTAGAGTTAATAATTTTTAAATCCAAAGGAGAAATAATACATGCAGGAGATTTCAATTGCCTTCTCACTGAAAAAGATACTACCAGAAATGATAAATTTTGAATTTCCCCTGCAGCTAAAAAGTTAAAGAATTTTATTAATATATTATGTCTTAGGGATATATATGGTTTAAAAGAAACACACTCATTAGAATACACCCATTATTCATATAGGTATGGTACACAAACAACAGATAAAGTACTAGTTCCTAACAATATATTTTCTAAGGTACAAGAAGTGTTAATTAGTTCATGCCCATTGTCAGATCATAATGCCTTATTTTTTAAGGTCAATATCATGCCTAAAAACTTAATAATGTGGCAAAGATTACCTGTCTACATTACTACACTTAATGGATTTAAAGAGTGGCTTCTTGGTGAAATAAAATATTTTTTAGACATCAATGATAATAATGAAATTTCAAAGGTTATACTTTGGGATTCACTAAAATACTATGTATATGGTAAGATCAAATATTGGTATCTAAACAAGAGAAAAAAATGGGGAAATGAATTAATACAAATACAATTAAAAGCAGATGGAATAAGGAAAAGTTTAAGCACTAAGGACATAAAAACTAATTCTGAACTTAAAACATTAAATGCTAGATATGCAGAAATTGTAAATCATAAAGTGGCAATAAATCTAGAAAAATTCAAAATTCAATCTTATTCAGTGAACCCCAAAAATGTACATATGTTGGCAGTCAAAGCAAAAAATTCAGCTAGACTAAGTCATATAAAATAAATTACTGATAATACAGGAGTTAAAACAAGACATGTAACGGAACACAAAGAAATTCTGGAGGTCTTCAGAGTGTATTATGAGAAGGTAAGTAATACAAATAGTGACTCTGCAGACAATAAGCTTAAGTGTAATGTTTTGAATGAAAATATCAACAAAAGAGTAACAAAGGAACAAAATGCTATTTGCTCAAACCAATAACATTAAAAGAAATTAAAGAATGCGTTTGTAATCTTAAAAACAATAAGGTACCTGGATTAGATGGGATTATAGGAGAAATATATAAGTTATTTCCAGAGGACACCTTAAAGACTTTAGAAGCAGCATTTGAAGAATTTAGGAAAAATAAAAATATCTTTCCTTCATGGAAGTATGCTATAATATCTCCCATTCTAAAGCAAGATAAAGACCCTAAATTAGTATCATCATATCGACCTATATCTCTGCTAAATGTAGATTATAAAATTTTTACCTCCATACTTACTAAAAGATTGAATCAATTCATCCCCAAAATAATAGCAGATGACCAAACAGGTTTTATTTTGAATAGGAAAGTTCAGGACAATGTCATCAGACTTTTAACCTTAATAGATGTTGCAAATAAAAAGAAAAAAGAACTATCAATTATTAGTTTAGACATAGAGAAGGCATTTGATTCTTTATCTTGGTCATACCTATTTAAAGTCTTGGAAACATTCAATTTCTCCACAGATTTCATAGAACTAATAAATAGCTTATATAAAAACTCTTTGTCGTATATTAAAATTGGGGCCTTTTTATCTAACAAAATTCAAATACTAAAAGAAACTAAGCAAGGTTGTCCTATGTCACCTTTGTTATTTGTATTGTCAATAGAACCGTTTGCAAATTACACAAGAAATAATAACAGCATAAATAGCTTTATTGTTAATTCAAATTATGCTTCTAAAATACAATTATTTGCTGATGATATAATATTAACCATAGGAAATTTAGATTCCTCAATAAGACATATTACAGCAGCTATAGGACATTTTGAGAAACTTTCAGGTTTAAAATTCAACCGCAATGAATCTGAAACATTATTAGTAAATAAAAAAGTAAGTTCTGAATGGAGAAAACACAGTAATTTTAGTTGGGGGAATGACACTCGTAAATATCTAGGTATATATATATATATATATATATATATATATATATATATATATATAACCTAATTGGAAAGAAATTATACAAGTCAATTATAACAATTTGTTAGGTATAATCAAAGAATATATAAACAAATGGAATAAAATGTTCTTTACTTTTGAAGAAAAGTTAACATTAATAAAAATGTGTATTCTTCCAAAAATGTTGTTCCTTATTCAAACCATAATTATTAGCCCTCCAAAAAAAAAATAATAAAACAGCTCAATTCACTTCTAATTAAGTTTTTATGGTTCCCACAAAAACCAAGAATAAAGTATGATTGGCACAATAGAGATTGGGAAAAAGGTGGAATTGCATTTCCAAACTTAGAACTCTATGCTGAATCAGTTATAATTCATATCATAAGCAAGTGGTTAAGTAACAAGTATACTTCAAGCTGGAAAAATTTACACATGAATATTCTACTATCTAATGCTGATGTAGCAATAAATAATGACATTTTTACTGAAAATAACATTTTTTTTAGTAGTAAAGGACTCAGTATATAAAGAAAATAAACATGATAAGTTACCACATTGTGTTAGCTATATACTAAACAATTTTAGGAAAATTATAAACAAAAACTGCATAACAAGATATTTTTCTATATTAATGTTCCCAATAGCACACACGAAGAATTGTCTAGACTCTTTTAATATGAATA
Organism: Protopterus annectens; assembly: GCF_019279795.1. Taxonomy (NCBI): domain Eukaryota; kingdom Metazoa; phylum Chordata; order Ceratodontiformes; family Protopteridae; genus Protopterus; species Protopterus annectens. Next base: position 993,816,457 of record NC_056725.1, read on the forward strand.
AAATAATGGAAATGAAAGGCAATGGACTAAATTACTGGCATCAGTTCCTAAGTACAAATAATATTCATGACACTACAAGCCTTTTAGCAAGGTATAACACAAATCAAGATAATTGGTTAAATATTCAAATTTTCAGGGAACATCTAATAAAGGAATTTAAAATGAGCCAAGTGACTAATATTTTATTACAGCCTAAAATAATATTTCTTTTATGTGAATTAAATACATCACAATTTAACATGGGATTCTCTTTATCTATGATTTACAAGACATTAAGAGCGGACTTAAAACAGCCTGAAGACTCTTTATGGAGTTATATAGAAAGTATGAACAGATTTAATTTTTCTGAAAATGATAAATTATTAACACTCAGGTCAATCAATCATACAACATCATCTCCATATTGGAAAATATTTACATGGAGGTTTGTACACAGGAGTTTCTTTACCCCACAGAGAATTGCTATAATGTCAAATAAAACTAGTCATAATTGTTGGAGATGTGATGAGAGTCTCTGTGCTGATTGGGTACACATGTTCCTTGAATGCAGAGTGATTGTCCCATTTTGGCAGAAATTTAGAGATTTTATAAAGGCTTTGTGGACTGACAAGTGTATAATAACAGATACATTTTTGTTGTTTAATGCTCCAGTGCCAGATTGTATACCAAAGTGGCAAGTGCATCTTCTCTGGTCTCTTTTGGCAATAGCAAGAAAAGTCATCACTTCAAACTGGAAAACCCAAACAATTGTATCTTTTGCTGAATTTACATTATTGGCTAAAACAGTATGTAATAGAGAACGTTCAACTTGTGCTTCTAGAACAACCAGAATGACATATAGGAAGTTATCCTGGATGAAACTAAAAAAGTTATTAGATAAAATGTAATGATTTCAAACAGAGTAGTCTAATGTTATGAGCATTTTTGTATATAGTTTTAATATTTAGCGTTATGTTTATGTATAATTATCTGCATGATGTAAGAAGTTCATGATTTATGAAAATTAATAAAAAGAAAGTTAAAAAAAAGAAAATATATAACATACATCTAGGTATACAAGTGAGTGAGTGTGTGTGTGTGTGTGTGTGTGTGTGTGTGTGTGTGTGTGTGTGTGTGTGTGTGTATGTGTGTGTGTGTGTATTTGTACATATATTCATATATTTGCATTTATTTAGGTTTATCATTTCATAAGTATATACTAAGCCTTTAATCAGATAAATCATTTCTATTTTATCCACAACATTCCCACTTTGGCAGTACCCTACAGCACAAAGTAACTACAATGTAATTTATTTTCCTTTCAGCGAGGATTTGGTGGGCCAGATCAGGGGTGCATGTATATTTTCCTATCCATTCTTCAGGTTGCATTTAAAGAGGGTCAGTGACCTACTTTGTTTTACATTTAAGAAAAGCCTATTGCTTAAGAAAGGAGCTTTATTTAAGCAAGACTTGTAAAGGGTTAAACTTTATACTGAAGTTAAGCAAGAAGTGAAACTGTATGTGACATATTATGGTCTGTGCATGTTTATGAATTTTGCTGAAACTGCTAGATAGCCAGAAGATGTAAATGATGCATTAAAAATGTATTAGCTAGTCTGCTTAAGACTGTATTCCTTCCAGTTTCTCATGATAACATTTCACCATTAACATTATTAATGCAGAGTTTAAAAAAGGATGTTTTAGCTAATCTATTTCTAGCAGATTGATGTATTTAATTTTAGATATGTAGTATTGTTCTAATCAATAACTACATTTACAGATCATAGTAGTAACAACTTTTTATTGGATGTTGGCAGGAGGCTGATAGATAACACTAGTTATTTTCACTTATATTTTCTTATAAAAATACCTGGACATATTTGTTCCTTATTATTTTCACTTGTATTTTTTTTTAAAAATACCTGGATGTATTTGTTCGTGGAGACATTACTGACTGTGGTTCTGTCTCCCACATATGTGTGATTTCTAATAAATGGTTAAACTCGGCAGAGACTGAAGTTATTTTATTTCATGATTCATATGTTTTTTCCTTAACAGATGGTGCTATGACTCAGATTTTTTTTCTGAACTCTCTGGGCACTGCTGCTGTAGACGGCTACTTCTGGGCCCTCTGACAGTTTTCTGTTTATTGTCCTTTCCATAACATTAGTTCACAAACTGCACCATGTTTGGACTTTTCAGACTTGGCAGACCTTGCTCTGTACATACTAACCTTTATTTATTCTTTCCAGGTAATTTTCTTCAATAGTTAAGTCTATTCTCTATATGTCTGTGAGTTTATTGTACAAAATATGTCACCACTTTGTATGAGTGTGGGTTTTCATATGATTGTAGAATATATTTTAAGATATTATATGACAATGCAAGCACACAGTTGCTTTGCAATACGTAAATTTTGTCTGCATGTGGGTTATCTTTTTTAAAGATATAGTAAAGCATTGCATAATTTCTTTGCAATGGGAGCAAGTGTGGATACTTTAAAACAACCGAATGGCACTCTGATGAGACATATGTTTCATCATTGTAATAAGGATATGTTTTTTATTTCTAGATAAGTGGCATGAGATTACTAAAAGTCATGGTAAACCAACATTTCCTCCCACTGGGAGTTTTCATAGAAATATGTTATTAAACTTACAAAGACACTTAAATCAAAAGGTATTAAAGTTCCTGCAAGCTGCTAGTCAGCATTTAATGCCTGGCAAGTAAAATCTAAAGACAGAGAAAAGGATTCCATAGTTCATAGTTTAAAACACAATGCAGCTAAATAAAACTGTTAACCTCTTTCAGTGTTCCAGCCATGAGAGACAAGGTGGTCATGGGCTTTACCCACTTAGAGAGCTTAAAAAAATAAAAATCAGTTGTGATGAGTCATCTGATGATGACTGTGTAACTGCCACACCACCACCCCACTCCCCTGACCAGCAGATTCCTGCATTTTCTTCTCCCACTATGAAAGTTGTTCCTTCACTGCCTTCTCAATCAAGGCAAACCACCTCTAGCCCATCTCAGCCCCAAACATGCACTCCATCCACTGCCCCAGAGACTTCTTCTATATCCCATCATACCCATTCAAAAGTTCTCCAAATATATATAGGCTTCACCTAATGACACAAAAAGGGGGTATCATCTTCATTTCCCAGACAGCAAAAACTAAAATTTCATAAATGTATTAAGCAATTCCCCATTATTATAGATGAGGATGGTTATTTTGGACCAGACAAATTCAACCCAGACAAAACTGACACCACTTATTCCTCTGAAGAGGAAGACAGCTTACAAACAACTCACTTGCACCCATTACAGCAAGTTCCAAATTCTGCACATGGTAGAAATAATGCTGCACTCACCACTATTAATGTGGTTCACCTGTGGTTAGCAGTAGATTTTCAAACTATTTTATACTCCCTTCCATCAATAAGAATAAATTTCAGCTAAATATCCCAAAACGTTGAGTGGCCATGTTTAGTTACAGAATCCAACTTTAAGAAACCTTGGAGCTGTAATGAACACGTTTAACATCCTTGATGTTGCAAATGTGTACTGGTGTAGACCCCTTAGATGAAAAACTGCTTTTCTGTTTTTCCTCAGCTTGATCCTGTACAACCTACTGATACAGAATTTCTAAACTCTGTTCCTCCCCATTTATGGGCCACACATGACAATGAAGTATGACTTATTTAGGATGCATTACCTGTACAAATTGCCCTGAAATTTCATGCATCCCTGCCTATGGTAGCTCAATATCCTTTTTCTGCAGCAGCTGAATCAGGAATTGAACCAGTTATTTCTGTAATATTACAACAAGGTGTCATTATTACTACTACAAGTCTTTGTAATACACCTATTTTCCCAGTAGAAAAAACAGGTAAAGACAATTATAAATTTGTTCAATACCTTACAGCTGTAAATGTGGTAGTTATACCTTGTTTCTCTGCTGTCCCTAAGCCTGCTACCATTCTTAGCTCTATACAATCTTCAACCACCACCTTTTCAGTTATAGATATTTCCTCAGCCTTCTTCTCTATTCCCATTCATCCAGACAGCTAGTACTTGTTCACTTTCACCTATAGGGGTAGCAATATACATGGACATGTTTACCACAGGGTTATGCAGAGTCTACTACTTTATTTTCCAGAGAAATGACTAAGAAAGACATTTTCCCTGAGGCAATCGGCCAAGTGCTGCTCATGTGAGTCAAGTTACAACATTTCTTTTGGAAATGGTATTCCTCTGTTTCCACTCCCAGCTACCAAACTGAAATGGGGACAGTATTTTCAAAAAATTGTCCTATTTAGAGACAGAAATTCTTCTTGACATAATGTGACCACAGTTAGTAAAATTGCTGCACTTAAACTTTCAGTAGCTGTCAAAGGTTATACTTGCTCTGTTAAAAATGGAACTGTGGAAGTTAGACATACCAAATGTAATGTTGCTATACAAATGTATGCTGGGCCTGTAGTAAATGGCATGGTTATGTTTAAAGACTATTATTTTATTTGTGGCAATTTAACTTATCCCTGGCTTCCAGCAAATTGGTCAGGGACTTGTTAAATTGGTAAAGTTCTTCTAGCCATACAACATGTTAATGCCTTGCCTAGAAGTAAAACTCATAATGTACAAGATACACAGACTGTAAAAAATCCATTTGAAAAGGTTATTGCTTCTTGGATCTTTCATCATGATTTAGAGCAAACAGCTATGAAGGACTATCTCACATGATGTCATTTCTAGAGCAGGAATACTACCTGCATAAGGGACTGTCGAATCTGGAAATTAAGAAAATTGTCTAAGTTACTAAAAGTATTAAGTAATGCCACTTGAAGCCTTTAGTTTAATTAATGTAAAAATGAGTGCTGTGTGTGCTGTTGTGTTACAAAATAAAATGGCACTTGATTCCGTGCTTGCAGCTAAATGGGGTGTTTTTACAATTGTCTATGAGCAATGCTGTACATTTATTCCTGATATTAAGCATGCCATACATAGCCATCTGGAAATTATTCAAATAATTGCTGAACTATCTCATACCAAAGAAGCAAATAGTTCACAATGGGCATGGTTAACCAACTTGTTTTCAGGATGGGGAAAAAGCTTGTTAAAATATCTTGTGCTTATTGCTATTCTCATTGCACTTTTATTTTTGTTCCTATTTTTATGTAAAGCTTTAATAACTAAATTAATTGCATCTAGATCTAAAACTATATTACAGAATTCAAATATTAAGCAGTTTAAAATTGTATCAGTTGAAAAATGTACCAATGAAAGTCAAAATGATGATTTTTTTTTTGATTTTGGGAAAATGTATGGCAAATTATATAGAGATTAGAGTATGAGTAATATTTAAAGGGTGTGATGCTTTCTAAGCATCAACTGAGGGATTGTAAAGGCTTAAACTTCATACTGAAGTTAAGCAGAAAATTAAACTGTATGTGGCATATTATGGTCTGCGAATGTTTATGAATTTTGCTGAAACTGCTAGCCGGAACATGTAAGCGGATTAAAATTTGTCTGCTAGTCTGCTTAAGACTGAATTCCTTCTAGTTTCTCATGAGAGTATTTCACCATTGTAACATTACTGATGCTGAGTTGAAAAAAGGATGTTTTAACTAACCTATTTCTAGCACAGAGACGTATTTCCTTTAAGATATTTAGTAATGTTCTAATAAATAACTACATTTACAGATTGTAGTAGTAAAAGACTTTTTATTGAATGGTGGCAGTGGGCTAACAAACAACACTTGTTATTTTCACTTGTTATCTTCTTATAAAAATACCTAAACATATTTGTTCTTGGAGACAATACTGACTGTGGTTCTGTCTCCCACACATTTTATTTCTAATAAATAGGTTCATAGGTTCATAGAACGATACTAGGCTATTGGCATGGTGGCCCCTATGAGCCTAGCCAAGAATTTTGCTCATGTTCCCACAAAGCCAGCACTTGTTTCACCTGTCCATCAGGGGCACAGGTGAGTCCCAGGGGTGTATTTTCTGTTTCCCATTCATCCAGGTTCCTCTTAAAGAGGGCTAGTGAGGTACTGTGCTTGATATGGACAGGGAGTCTATTTCACAGATGGGTGATGCTTTGGGACATAAATCTATCCCACAAGTTCTAATAATGTCACAGACCAGATTGAAGCCTTGTGTGCAGGTTGCATGAGTGGAATTTGACTCACTGATATGCAGCAACTTCAAGGCTGGGTCTGAGATGGCCTTGTATGTCAGATACAGGTCAACTCTGAGCAGTCTGTACAAGACTGAGTAGAGGGACAGGAAGTTTAGCCTATCTGTATAGGACAGGTGCTTGAGACCCTGGATTTTCTTAGGAGCCTCTGTGTTCTCTCCAGCTGCTAAATGTGCTTGGCAAGGTACATGCCAAAGGGGGCATTGTACTGCATAATGGGTCTGATAAGGGAGGACTACAGGGATGTTATGATCTCCTTATTCCTGGATGAAATACCCTTAATTATGAGGTGGGCCATGTAGAAAGTCTTTTACAAAAAGGAGGCAACATGGTGCTCCAAAGTCAGGTTGTTATCAACCTGGGTTCCCAAGTCCCTCACTACTAATTGTGTGCTTAGTACATTATTAATGTGATAATTAATGGGGACACCATTTTCCCTAAAGGGGATAATGATGCATTTCTTGGCATTCAGTTTGAGGCTATGCTTCTGGGACTAGTTATTAGTTTGGGTGAGACCCTCTTGGAGGATGTTCACATCAGTAGGGGAATTTAAGACAGTGCCCAGCTTGCAGTCATCTGCACACTGGTTTTGGCTTATACCTTAGAAAAGTATATCCCAAACAGTAGAGGCCCTAAGACCAATCCTTGGGGTATGCCACTCATTACGGGTCTACTACTAGAGGTGGCTTCTCCTATTTTAACTGAGTGGGTTCTATCAGTGAGACAGTTAGCTACCCATCTGATAACATACTGGTTGATGCCTAGCTGGGAGAGTTTATTTATTGTGCCAAGCAGGGAATAGTGTCAAAGGCTTTGGCTATGTCAAGATAGGTGATGTGCACTGTCTTCCCCTCATCCATGACTTTGGTGATGGTTTCAAAGAAGTCAACCAAGTTTAACAGGCATGATCTCCCTTTGACAAAACCAAACTTTGTGGTGTTAAGTCTTTGGAGATTGTCAATATCCTTGTTTATAAGGTCCATAATAAAGAATTCCATGGACTTGCTGAGCAGGCTAGTTAGGCTGATAGGCCTAAAATTGCCTGGGTCAGTGGATGCTCCACCTTTTTGTAGAGGGATGACAGTGGCTGTCCTCCATTCAGCTGGGTCAAAGACAGGTGCTCAGGCTTTGGTGGAAGCCTAATGCCTAATGGTGCGGAGAGCTCAAGTCTGAGTTCATGTAGGACACTGACAGAAATGTTGTCAGGTCCCATGGAGTCTGTATTTTCTGCCTTTGAGAGGGCACTAAAGACCAGCTCCCTGGTGATGAGGGGAGAGGGGCAGATGCTGGCGATGTCCTGGTTTACTGATGGGGGACAGGGCGGTGAAGTTTTCACTGAATCTGTCTGCCAGCAGGTTGGCTATATTTACAGTGTTTGTGTATGTGATGTTCTTGACTACCAGTTCAGAGCAGATTTGGTTGTTACCTTTGAGACTGAAGACATATGTGAAGAAGGCCTTGTGATTGCCCTTAGTGGATGTGGCCAATTTAGACTCGAAGTTTACCTTAGAGGATTTCAACAGTGACCTCATTTGATTGTCAAGCAAAGGACAGATGGCTTCCAACTTGGCACCTACTCCTTCTTGGTCGTGGACAGCAATTTTTTTTCCTTTTATTATAGAGTTTGTTTATTGCTGCTGTCCACCAGACAGGTTTAGTCTTCCATGAGGAAGATGATTTGGTCCTGTCAGGTACTGCTGAGTCCATGCAGCTATATAGGTGCTCATATAGTTTTTTGGTGTAGGCTTGGACAATAGTACTAGTTCCAACTGAAGAGCTGGAGGCTGTGAAGCTGCTTATATCTGGTCTCAAGAGACTGTAGTCAGCTACAGAAAAGTTTTTTTTGTTTGACCCTGAAAAGGCAGGGTAAGGTGAGATTTTGACTTTGAAAGTGATCCCTTTATGGTCCGATCTTACCAAGGAGGATGACACTGTAGGGGTGCTACAGTGGCTACTCATGTTGATTAATACCAGGTCCAGGATATTTTCACCTTTTGTGGGGGTGTCGACCATATGATCCAATGCACTGACATTGACAAAGTCGAGCAATCTCTGGGCATTCTGTTTGTGATAGATTAGGACTTCCAGGTCTATGGTTGGGTAGTTAAAGTCACCCAGGTTCAGAACAGAGGGTTGAATCATGATGGATTCAAGTAATTCCAGATAGGTGGAGTTGATATCCTGAGTCATGGTTGGGGGTCTGTAGCTAGCTATGATTTGAATAGGTGTTTTGTCAAGAAGTTAACTGTACTTGTGCATCATACTGTTTGACCAGCCTGGTGGTGTATATGTTTTTGATAAATATTGAAACTCCACCACTTTTGGCTTTGTAGCCTTCCATTTGATGTCTGAAAATATGGTAGGATGATTAACCTGGTAAGGCTGGGGTGCTGTCCACAGATTTGAACCAGGTTTCAGTGACTGCACAAATGTCAGCATCCTACAGGGAGAGGAATGCTTGCAATGAGTGCAGTTTCATGCTAAGATCCCTAACATTTAGCAGCATGACCTTTACATTTATTTTAGAAGAATGTTTCATGTAGGTAATTTTGTGCTCATGACTTTGCCAAAAAGGCACTATGGGGGGGTGGGGTGGGCAAGAGCCTTTGCCAGAAGTCTGAAGCCCAGGGGAGACAGATGAAGGCCATCTCTGGTAAAGCATTGTGGTCTGTCAATCATGTCCTCCCAGGCTGTCAGGTACTGGATTCCCTTGGAATGACACCATAAACTAAGCCAGTTGTCAAAGTCAAGTCTTTGTATTGAGACATCATTCTAGGTGGCAGTAGGATGCTGCTTAAGGCTAGGGACATACCTGCCTGGGACACATATTCAGCGAGCTCAATCATGTCTCTCTTCATATAGTCCAGAGAGGTACATCTCAAGTCATTCACACTAATATGGACTATGAGATAAATATAACAGTACCTGTTGTTAAGTGACTTGAGTGTGTGTGATATGGCAGTTTCTAGCACCTGACAAGCAACTTACTGTGACTTTCTCCTTATCTAGCCTAGTGTGGGGCAGATCTGTGTGTCTCATGATAGAGTCTCCTATGACTAGTATGTTGGATTTGTGGCTGGGCCTCAGACGCTGTGAGACACAGGCATGTTTACTATGTATGGTACTTGGTGCTGTGGGTTGTGATGTGAGTGTGTGTTTTTGCTTTGAAGGTCTCTTTTGTTTAGGTAAGTTTTTGTTGGCAATCTCTGCATATGTAGAAGTGTGTTATGCAGGTGTGGGTGGTGTTTGTAGTGTTTGCACAGACAACCTTCTCAGTGCCAGATGTACTGGCTTGTGATTGAGAGAGCAGGGATTCTTGGTTCTTAATGGAATTGCATTTCTCACATATTGTGTTCCTAGGTGGTAGTAGTAGAGGGTTGTTTGTGTACATGAGACAGTTGTTACACTGTCTCAGGATACCCATATCAACCAGACTTAGCAGGAGAAATGATAGGAAACTGTTCATCCATGCTTGTCAGAATCTGTAGAAGAAATGTCAGGGATAGTAGAGTGGGTACTATCTTAGGAAAGTACCTATAGGTGTGAGTAGGGCTGAATAAAAGCAATACAGTAGCTTCAAGGGTGGGCCTCACTTACATGGAGTGCTGGTAAGGGACAAAATGCAACTGAGATAACTCATAAAGGGTTAAAAGCACAGAGGCAGTGAACAACATGCAAACAAGCACAAACCCATGCAAATGCGAAGTTTACATGCCACAAAAATTAAAGTAAAATAGAAACACTAGAATCAAACAATCAACCCTTGTCCCTGAGCTCTTAGCTAAATACCCTATGCCAAACCAGTTTCAACCAGTTCACTTACTTCCAATAAGTGCAGACAGGCCACAGCCAACACAAGATAGTGTAGGAGGAAACAAAGGAATCATACAAACAGATTTGGATACAGCAATACAAGTAAACAGACTATGCTAAAGATATGTAAACTCTTTTTAAGTCCCTTTAACAAAGGAGAACAGGTATGCACTTAAATATAACAGTAACAAACAACAACAAATTGATTTAAGCAAATTAACCAATTAACCAATAGAAAAGCTCAAAACTGAGCCCTGTTTCAGCAAACTTCAATTAGATGAGTTCTAACGGCAAAATCCTGCCACTAGGGTGCAGGATAACCCTCTCCAACAAAGGATGCCCTGATTAATGCACAAGTTCATAGGTTAGTACTAGGCTAACTGCCCTTGCGAGACATTTTAAGCCTAGTCAATTATCCCTCGTGAGATTCAAACCCTGCACCTTGTGTTTGTAAGACAAACACCTTAACCATTAGGCCACCCTCCATTATACAAACAAAGCTAGATTCAGCAGGTCTGAATCTAGTCTATGCTACAGCAAAGAAAGTGTACGAATTTCAGAAAGAAACAGTTCAAATAAGCAGACACAATAAGCTTTCAACCAGCAATTCCCAACTCAGAAGGACAGAATCTGCCCTCTCCTCCCACAAGAGTGCAGACCGCAAATCTTCTTAATGTAAAATAACTGGCCTGAAATACAAGTGCTCAAACCAGAACTAAGACACTTTTAGAATAACAAACACACTAAGTCTTCAACCAGCAATTCCCAACTTAGAAGGATGCAAGCTACCTCTCCTACTACAAGACTGCAGGCCACAAACCTTCCTAATGTAAAACAACTGGCCTGAAGCCCAAGTGCTTAAGCCAAAAGGCTTAGAATAACAGTTACAATTTAATTAGACTACTAATAAGCAGTAATAAATGCAGCAGAATAAATGCAATTGAATAATTTTAAGAACAAGCAGCAAAAAAGAAAAAAAAAATCCTTGTTTCCCGTCTTTCTTGACCTAGAGTAGTCCAAATACAGGCTTTGCTGTATTCTGGACTTTTGGAAAGTTCCTGTATTGCCCATTTCCTTTCTTGGATAAAGGGAGGCTTCTTTGTTCACCAGTGGCAATGGGGAGCTTAGAGCAGCCTATCTATCCCTGGAGGAGTGTTCCCAGCACAAGAATCTGATAGTCTATTGGCCGTTTTGAGACAATTTCTAGCTCTTTCAAGTCCCCCCTGTATAGAACCCGCTTTAGCGCGGCTTTGCGTGATTTTGCGCATAGCACAGCATCGGGCAACGCCGCTTAATTGGGTTTAAACCATTCTCGGCTCCACAAAGTCTGCTCTACACTTTTTCCCTTAGAACTGATCTAGTTCTCATAATAAAACCCTATTCCTACTCTAAAGCCTGGCAGTTGCTCACTAAAGCAATTATATAAGTCAGCACTAAAAAATTAAAAGCACTACACCCTCACAAACTCCCCTTGAGTACCTTGTTCCCCATTAGCCCTTTTTTCAATTATAAAGGAATTCCCAATACTATTCCAGCATGTCCAAAGGTCAGTTGTCAATCTCCTCTCCGGTCCAGCTGGTGAATCTGGGAATCTTGAGGCAATGTTACAACTGCCTCATGTACACAGACAACCCTCTCCTCCTCCCAACAAATTCCAACAAAGTTGAGAGATGCAACCATATAGCCAAACTGGAGGCTAAGCTCTCTCAACTCAGTACTGGCGTAACCAGTCAGGAGGAGAAGGAAACCACACTGACTACAATTCCAGTCTCACATAGACCTACCATGACAGCAAACCAAACACATAAACACACAAAATAATACTCGAAGGCTCTAAATAAAAATCTGCCTAAGCAACAGAGACCTCCAAAGCAGACACCCAGGCAACTGCTACCCCAAAACAAAACACATGCAACACTTAGCTCACAAAGCCAGTGTGCCAAACAGTCACAGCCCTTAAGGCTAAACAACACACCTGATACACTTGTAATAGGTGACTCTATCATCAGGCACACTGACGTCCCTCTCACCAGGCTGAACAAGGAAAAGGTCATGGTGAGCTGCCAGTCGGGCGCTAGGATCTGCCACATAACACAAACACTCAGGTCACTCCAAGGCATGTACAAATTTGACTCAGTCATTGTCCATGCTGGTGTGAATGACCTGAGACGTACCTCCCTGGACTACATGAAAAGAGACATAGAGGAGCTCTCTGAGCATGTAGCCCAGGCCGGTATGACCCTGACATTGAGTAGCATCTTACCCTCACCAAGAATGATGCCACAATATGAAGACAAGATGATTAATTTCAACAATTGGCTTAAGTATTGCTGTCATTTAAAGAGGATCCAATGCCTGTCAGCCTGAGATGAAATGCTCGACAAGCCACGATGCTTCACTAGGGACGGCTTGCACCTGTCACCCTTGGGCTTTCGGATATTGGCAAAGGCTCTTGTCAACCCCATAGTGCCTTTTTTAGGCAAGGCTCAAAAGACAAACCCACCTCCATAGGTATCACAAGGGATAAAAAACTAAGAGTAATGCTACTCAATGCCAGAAGGCTAAACCTCAAGATGCATGCACTCAAAACTCTCCTTGGCATGGAGAACATCGATATCTGTGCAGTAACAGAAACCTGGTTCAAGGCTCCCGAGAGCACCCCAGCACTACCAGGTTATACCTCATACCATGTTTTTAGGCCCCAAAACTTGGACCAAACCACAAAAGTAGGGGGAGTATCAATATTCGTCAAAGATACCCACACATCCAGGTTGGTGGCACAGCACGAAGCATCAGAGACTGTCCATGTGCAACTAACAGTGGGTAAAACTGCCTTCCAGTTTATAGCCTGCTACAGACCACCCTCCCAAACCCAGGAACCCCACTTGACCTTCCTGAGAACACTGGAAAATATGAAGGTCTCTCCAAACACCATTATATTGGGTGACTTCAACTACCCAAACATAGACTGGGAGCATTACTCTAGCTCCAACACCCTAGCCCAAAGGTTCCTAGAATTTATAAACTCAAATGCTATGGAACAACTTGTTACCACTCCCACAAGAGGGGAAAAATACTGGACCTGATCATCACCAACATGGGGACTCTATGCTCCAGACCAAAAGTGTATCCCTCACTGGTATGATCAGACCATAAACTAATATAACTAGATATTCACATCCCGACCCCAGTCCCTGCCCAGAAAACCACAGTGAAAAACTTCTCTAAAGCAAATTTCACACTCCTCAAAACCGAGGTGGAATCCTTCAAAGCCCCCGGGCCTGTTGAAGATATGGCCCAGACCACAGAATCCTTTATAAACACATTCTATGAACACCTTCAGGAATGCATGGATCATGCAATCCCAAACAAAACCAAGACCCAATCCTTCAAAGGCAGGCGTCCTGTCTGGTGGACCCCAGCCATAAACAAACTATACAATAGAAGGAGAAAGCTACTACATGATAGAGCAAAATCCCAAAAAGGGAAGGCATCTCTGATCAGTATTAGCAAAAAACTACGGGCACTCATAAAATCATCTAAGGCCAGCTTCGAGAGAAAAATTGCACAGGACACTAAGGATAATCACAAGGCTTTCTTTAGTTATGTTAGGAACCTGGGTGGGAATTCCCAGATATGCTCAGAATTAGTCCAAAATGACAAAAAATACACCGAACCCACAGACATTGACAACATCCTAGCTGACAGGTTCAGCGCAACCCCCCCCCCCACCAAAAGGGCAAATATCTATCCCAGCAGAGTGCTGCCCCCTGACATCTCAGGTGCTCAGGTAAGAGCTGCCCTCTCCAAAGCAAAAAACACAGCATCAATGGGACCAGACGGTGTCCCGGGCTGCATCCTACATGAACTCCAAGAAGAACTAAACCCAAACATAAAACCACTGTTCAATCTCAGCCTTACTACAGGATATGTACCCAAAGAGTGGCATACAGCATCAGTGGTCCCTCTCCACAAAGGTGGTGCCTCAACGGATCCTGGGAACTATCGTCCCATAAGCCTGACTAGCATGGTCTGCAAAGCTATGGAAAGGATCATCACGGACCTCATAAATAAAGATATTGGGGACCTACAGACACTAGATCCTACCCAGTTCGACTTTGTTAAGGGCAGATCCTGCCTCTTAAACCTGGTTGATTTCTTTGAAACAGTCACCAAGGCCATTGACGAGGGGAAGGTGGTCCACACAGCCTACCTGGACCTCGCAAAAGCCTTCGATACAATACCCCACTTGGGCATTATAGATAAGCTCACCAGCTTAAATATAAACCCCTATGTCACTAGATGGGTTGCAAACTGGCTCAAGGACAGAACCCACATGGTTAGAATTGTTGGAGCCATGTCAGACTCCAAACCAGTTACAAGTGGCATCCCAAAAGGCTCAGTCCTGGGACCTCTCTTGTTTGGTATATATTTCTCGGAGATACAGGCCAACACAGAAGGACTGTGGCTGACCAAGTTCGCAGATGACTGCAAACTGGGCGCCATAATCGACTCTCCAGCCGACACAAGCATCCTACAAAAGGGCCTCATAGAAACAGACAACTGGTGCCAGAGCCATGGCCTCAAGCTAAACGCCAAAAAGTGTATAGTCATCCCCTTCGGCAAAAACAAAGTGCCCACAAATTACCACATAGATGGTAATCCATTAAGTACGGAAGAAGTAATTAGGGACCTGGGGACCCAAGTTGATAGCAATCTCTCATTCAACAACCACGTAGCCAAAGTGGTTAGAAAAACATTTTATATAGCCCTCTTAATCATGAAGGGATTCACATCTATATCAGGGGAGGTCATCGTGCCTCTTTACTCATCCCTCATCAGGCCCATAATTGAGTACAATGCCCCTTTTGGGATGTACCTTACCAGACACCTGCAGCAAATGGAAAGACCCCAAAGGTACCTCACCAAGAGGATCAAAGGGCTCAAACAGATGCCATATGCTGCCCGGTTAAAGAAACTCCAGCTCTACTCAGTGGCATACCACCTGCTCAGAGGCAATCTGTGCCTGACGTATAATGCCATGTCCAACCCGGAATTAATGGACATGCTGCACCTCAGAAAATCCAAATCCCATCAAGCTACGCGCTCGAGAGACTTGAACTTCAGCACTGAAATAAATAGGACATGCTGGAGGGATAGATTCATAACCCAGAGGCTCCCTTCACTCTGGAATAAAATCCCAGTCCAGGTTAGGCAGAGTCCCTCATTGACTCTCTTCAAGAGGAATCTTGACGAGTGGATGGGAGATCGTAGATTTACTCCGGGTATCACTTCTGTGTCACTGTTAGACAGAGGCACAGTATACTAACCTCAAAAAGGGCATAGCAAAATTCATTTTAAAATGGGTGGCGAAAGCCAAACACACTCTGGCTAGGCTTGTAAATGCCCTAGGGCAGATAGCCTAGTATGAACCTATGAACCTATGAACCTAAAAACAAAATAAAGTAGGAAGAAACACAAATAAAGTAAACGCTGATGAGATGGGACTGGGAGGATTGCCCAAAATGAGATTTATAGTAGGGGTGGGCAACTCAAAAGTCACCAAATTTAAAAATACAGCAAGAATTGGGAGAAGTGGCTGGGAAAAGATGCAGCCAGAGATCAGCAATATTTAGAGCAAGCAGGCCAAACAAACACTTCAGCTAAACAGAGATATTTCTAAATAAAAAGAACAATGCTGTTTCTCAGCTCCACCCACTAATTAACTGATGCTATTCATGGTTTGCAAAGGAATTATTTGCTAACTTTTTAACTGACCCTAGACAAGAACTCTTAAAACTCCAACAGAACAGAAAACTTAAAAAAAAAAACAAATCAAATGCAATGCTAGAATAAGATACAAAACAGAAGTGACCAAACCTTAAATAAAGAGTTTCAATTCAAAATAAAATGCAACCAGAGATCAACAATATTCAGAGCAAGTAAGCCAAACAAACACTTTGGCTAAATAGAGATGTTTTTAACTAAAAGAGAAATTCTGTTTTTCAGCTCCCCCTAGTAAATAACTGATACTATTTACAGTTTGCAAAGGAATTCTTTACTATCTTTTTTAACTGGCCCTAGCCAAGAATTCTTAAAACTCCAACAGAACAGAAAACCTAAAACCAAACAAATGTAACACTAGAATAAGATACAAAATAGATGTGATCAAACCTTAAATGGAGAGCTCCAATTCAAAATAAAATATAGCCAGACATCAGCAATATGCAGAGCAAGCAGGCTAAACAACACTTCAGCTAAATAGAGATATTTCTAAATAAATGAGCAATGCTGTTTCTCACCTCCCCCCCACTAATTAACTGATGTTATTCTCCGTTTGCAAGTGAATCATTTGCTAACTTTTTAAGTGACCCTAGCCAAGCACTCTTAAAACTCAAATAGAACAGAAAATTTAAAACAAAAAAAATGTAATACTAGAATAAGATACAAAATATAAGTGATCAAACCTGCAGGTACTGAAGTTATTTTATTCAATGATTCATATGTTTTTACCTTAACAGACTCCTTGCAAATATGATGATCTTTTATCTGGATAACTGAAGCCACTGACAAGGTATACTCAGACAGCCAGAAAAGTTATGATTATACTTCCACATGAAAGCCTCTTAGTGTTTGCTTGAAATAACTTCACTCCCTCCCTCCCTCAAGCACTTTTATTCCTTTATCAATTAAAATGTTATCCTTTCTTTGACCTGTAACCTATTTATTGTCTCCTCTTGTCTTGATAAAATGCAAAGTTGTTAATATTTGTACTATTGCTTAGCCCACTGGTTAGTTTAAGCATGTGGAGGGAGTCCTGGCCATACATTGTACACAGTAATGTTTGCTTTGTAGAAAAATTGAGAACTCGTGTGTTTCTTGTGTTTTCCTAATTCAAAATTGTACTTTACATATAAAGTAATACAAGATATTTTGTCTATTTAACTTTAGAGCAACCCCTTTCCCTTCAATATCTCTTGCTTATTGATGTCTCTTTGCTGGTGTAGATATGACATTTGTATGGCATCAGCATAGAAGAAATATGGTGATTCTTGTCAGTGTGCTATGCGTGTCTTATATGCTTTGAGTATTTGGTTATAAGTGTATTAACAGTGCATGAGTGAAGGGCAGTTAGGATGTGAAAGCCTAGTCACCCCTATGGCTCATCTTTCCTGTATGGTTTAACATTATTAAATTGAAGCTTAAAATATTTCTATTTCCATTTAGTTGTCTTTGCTTGTTTGATACAGAAGAGTCCACATTATTATTATTATTATTATTATTATTTGTTATTATTATTAATATTAATATTATTATTACTGTTTTGACACACTTCACATACCTGTTTTTTCTTAGTAATTCATCTGAGGGCTGACATACATAATTCTTAAAACTACTTTTTTTAAAAAAATCCAAAATTTCTGAGTTAAATTTTCTCATCCCTCTAACAAGTTGTGCAGGTTTTCTTTTTCCTTTGGAGAAATATCTTATCTTCCAAAAAATGCATGGAAAGACGCAAGTGTTTTTTAATAGTCCAAAGATTTCATCTAACTTCAGTCTTAAAAGACAATTAGGAATAATCTGGTGATAACATTGGACTTTTTTATAATTTCATACTTTATATACATATTTTGCTGTTGTTTATATTATGGGAGAAATGAATAAAGCTTAAATGGACTTTTTTCCATGTAGACATTGTGCACACTGCTTACACCAAAGTAAGGAGGTCTGTGATCCAGTAAACAGACCTGAGCGGCACGCACGTGCAAACACAGAATTATTCTTGGCATGCAAATCACCTCATAAGTAAGTAAATTGCATATAAATGAGTGAAAAAACAAGTAGAAGTGCTGGGCAGTAAGACAAGTCTCCAAAACCTTAACGCAATTTATTTTGGCAAAGAAAAACAGCGTTTTCGCTACAATATCAGAGTAGCTTCTTCAGAGGCTAAAAACACAGAAAAAAAGCGCCAAATACTTTTTATAGCGTTGTCAGCCTAATTAACATCAGCTGTACCAAATAATACAATACTTCCTTAGAATTCAAATATTTTTAAAAGGAACACGCATTCAATCTGATAGCATAAAAGCTGGCCTTTAAAGTAAAAACAGCAAGTACACAGTATATAAAAACATATGTAAATTAAATATATTCCTAACACATTAGAATCTATACTAGATTGAATTTCTAAAAGGAAAAAACACTATAATAAATATGTAGAAAATATATATACATATATATGTTGACTTTTTTACAGGTTATAGTGGTGTAACCCATAGTAAAATAATAAAGTAAAGCATACTCAATAGATACATATCTGTTGTTAGCGTAAAAAAGATCTGTATTTCAGGACAGGGGCAATGTTGCAACTCTCGTTTAGTCCTGGAATGTTAAAGGCATCTAACTTGAGTTGCCATTCCAATTCCAGAATTTCTAATAAAAGTGAGGTAGGGCCACCCCTGACAGATCTATGCTTACAATCAATACCCATAAATACAAAGTTGTGCCCAGGGTTGGATTCAACGTGTTTGGCAAGAGCGTTCTCGCTTTTATTATTCCTAATAGCATAACTGTGTTGGTATATGCGCTCCCTGAATTTCCTATCAGTTTTTCCGACATAAAATGCCGGACAACATACACAGAAAGCAGCAGATTTAGTGTCACAGTTAATTTTACAATTGATCTCATATTTTTTGTGGCCTATGCTAAAGGAATTCCCAGTCCGCAAAACATGACACCAATTACATGTGCCACAACTAAAGCAGCCTTTAGTTCTCTGGAGTGTTTGGCTAGAATGATTCCGCTGCAATAATTCCTTAATGTTGTTACCTCTTCTGTGAGTCATTCTCGGTTTAACACCGAGTTTCTCCACTAAAAAATAATTATTTGTAATGAAGTACCAATTCTTAACTATAATCTCAGATATTTCTTTAGAGTTCAAGTTAAAGACAGTTGAAAAGGACAAAGCGTAATCACGTTTAGGCTTATCAGCACTAAGTGTGGTACAAGGTCCTGAACTCATTTCCTCACTAAGATTGCTATTACTAGCAAGCGATGTGATTGTTCGGTTGTCAAGTAAAGGTCTAAAAGAGCCACCTAGTCTTTTGTTTTTGACTTCTAAGATTGTTTCTTCTATAATAGACACTGGATAACCTCTGTTGGAAAAGAATTCAGTAAGTACACTACATTCCTTTTCGAAGTCTATAAGTTCACTACACATTCTAACTGCTCTGACAACCTGACCCTTAATGATTGCCTTTTTCAGTTTAGCTGGATGGGCACTTGTGTAGTGTAAAAATGAGTTAATATACGTCTCCTTACGGAAGATGTATGAAACAAACCTAGAATTGTTGATGTCCTTTTTAAGTTTGACATCCAAGTAGTCTATCTCACTAACCTCAAATTTGAAGGTGAATCTAAGAAATGAGGTGGTGTGGTTGAAATAATCAACAAGAGATTGTGCCTCTGCCTCATTACCCCTGAAAAGAATAAAAATATCATCCAGGTATCTAGTGTAGTAACCTATTTTGTCTTTCCAAGAAGGATGTTTTAAGACAAATTCTTTCTCCCAATATGCCATGAACATATTGGCTACGATGGCACCACAGGGGGAGCCCATCGCTATACCCTGCTTCTGGATGTAATAATCCTTTCCAAAGATGAAGAAGTTAGAGGACAAGACTATGTCTAATAGTTCTATAATGTTGTTGATCTCCTCCCTAGGGGCTTTAAATTCCATCAGCAACAGTTCTGACCATTCTATGGCCTCCAAATGTGGTATTGAAGTATATAAGTCGACAACATCGACTGTTAGAAAATTAAGTGAACTGTCAAACTCGATGTTATTGATGCTGGCAAGGAAGTTCCAAGAATCCTTACATATACTTGGAACCAATTCCAAAAATTTTGCCAGCAAGAAATCTATGTATTTTGCTGAGGGGTAAGTGATAGAGGATCTCCCATCAACTAACGCCCTCATAGGCGGATCCTCAAGACTCTTGTGAGTCTTGGGTATACCAAACATCACAGGCGTCCTGGGTTGAGAGATGTTAATATAGTCATAGGTGTCAAGGTCTATTCTACCTTCTATAAATAAATCTCTATAATAACCCTTAATCCTGTTGATGTTGGTATTCATTTCATTAAGGGAGGAACTGTTATACGCAGGTGTGTCCAACAATGATATCATTTTTTGATTATACAAACTATTCTCAAACACTACAAGCCCCCCACCCTTATCGGGTTTCATCACCCTGACAGAAAACTCTTTGAGTTGGTTGAGGGCCTGTAGTTGTTCCCTAGAGATGTTGAATTTGTTTTTCATGGCCCCTTTGGTTTTTTCAAGGTGTCTAATGTCCAATTCACAGGCATTTTCAAAGATGCGTAAGCCCACATGTAAAGGCGGGTTGAAAGAACTTGGCATCTTAGGACCAGAAATATCCTCTGTGCCAGTGTTATTGAACAATAACTTTAGATTTAGCTTCCGTACATAACACTTGAGGTCAATTAAAACTTTAACAACATCAAAATATTTTGAAGGGACAAAGTTGTTACCAAGTGCAAGTAGTTCGACTAGTTCGGGTTCTAGAACAAGTGAAGAGAAATTGTAAATAGTGAAATCCCCTTTAAAATTTTTCACTATGTGTGGTGACTTAGGGGCACCCAAGAGTAGGGTGTCAGTTGTCAATTCTTCCATTTCTTGTTCCTTTTCCTGTGGTCTTGATTGGATACATTCCCTAAAAAAGGCTGATTCCCATTGTTCGAATTATTGACAGGAATAGCATTGGGTAAATTTGCAGGTTGGGCTTCGGGCCCACCTGCTTTGTTCCTATTTCTGTTACTCATTCTCACAACGTTCCAACCATCTGTTGAAGTTGTGGCAGTCCCCTCATTTAAATGTTCTGTGCCTGTGGCATTTACTTCATTTGCAACAGAAGGTGCCCCTTCCTTATGGACTTCTAGGGGCTTTAGTTTGGGGTAAGCTGTGTTCAATGCATACACCTGCCTATCCCTAAACAGTTTCCTAGTTTTTTGACTTTTTAACTTGCCCATGTAGGCGTCAATGCTGGCAAAAATACGTTCATGGTCGAACTTGAACTTTGCAAAGCTAGCATGCATCCTAATATCTTGATCTATTTGATTAATTTCAACAGTTAATTTATCAATGTGTATGGAATAGTGTTTGACAATCAATTCTAGCAGTTCAAGGCCTTGTCTCTGGAACAAGTTACTCAAATCAGACAAAAACACATTATCTGTAATCAGACCCGAGGGGGTAAAGTTGTTCCTTAGACCCTTCGGTATCATATTCTCAAGAATGCACTGCTTGAAGTAAGCAACTTCAAGCTGCAGCTTACGTATTTTAAGAGTTTTTGTGTCCAAAGTTTTAAGCTTCACCGTAATGTCCATGTTTTCTAATGTTGAAGAACCTGGTGCTTGCACCGGCGGTCCATCATCAAGCGGTTTCAAAAAGGAGAAAAAGTCACCTGTGTTCTTTATCCAGTCCACCGCAGATGTCACGCCAATAAGTGCCCTTCCTTGTTCAGGACGGTTATCGAATGAAGATTCTTGTAAAGGTAATCCGGTTCGAGCATTAGTAGGACCCAGTTGTACTCCTTGAATTTGCCCTGGTGGTATGGAGCTCACGGCGGACCCTCTATGAGATTCGTCCGGTAATTGTATCAAGCTGTTACCAATAGTCGCTGGAGCCCGTTGCATCTGGGCTGCTGGCAGGGAAGCGGAAACCGCTTCAACAAGCTGTTCACTCGTGCAGTCTGAGCCTCCGCCCTCCTGAAAAGCAGGAACAGTTATACAACCACTTTTTTCAATGGTGCTCAGTCTCGAGTTCATGGCATCCAGTCTTTGTGAAATAACTGAAAGTAAGGAAGAGATATCTGTGTTGTCGGGAGGGCTAGTCCCAAAAATATTCGGACTTGGTGGACTGCCCGAACGCTCCGAGGTCATTACGAACTGGAAAAATAGAAACGTAGACAAACTTCAGAAAAAACAAAAAAAATTTCTGTCAGGGGTGGCCCTACCTCACTTTTATTAGAAATTCTGGAATTGGAATGGCAACTCAAGTTAGATGCCTTTAACATTCCAGGACTAAACGAGAGTTGCAACATTGCCCCTGTCCTGAAATACAGATCTTTTTTACGCTAACAACAGATATGTATCTATTGAGTATGCTTTACTTTATTATTTTACTATGGGTTACACCACTATAACCTGTAAAAAAGTCAACATATATATGTATATATATTTTTCTACATATTTATTATAGTGTTTTTTCCTTTTAGAAATTCAATCTAGTATAGATTCTAATGTGTTAGGAATATATTTAATTTACATATGTTTTTATATACTGTGTACTTGCTGTTTTTACTTTAAAGGCCAGCTTTTATGCTATCAGATTGAATGCGTGTTCCTTTTAAAAATATTTGAATTCTAAGGAAGTATTGTATTATTTGGTACAGCTGATGTTAATTAGGCTGACAACGCTATAAAAAGTATTTGGCGCTTTTTTTCTGTGTTTTTAGCCTCTGAAGAAGCTACTCTGATATTGTAGCGAAAACGCTGTTTTTCTTTGCCAAAATAAATTGCGTTAAGGTTTTGGAGACTTGTCTTACTGCCCAGCACTTCTACTTGTTTTTTCTGAAGTTTGTCTACGTTTCTATTTTTCCAGTATATAAATGAGTGAGGTAGAGTGATCCAGCAAGCAGATAAACAGTCCTGCAGACCCCGTGTTGCTGTCCGTAGTGTACATGGAAAAATACCTTGTACAGGAATTTAAACAGACAATAGGAACTGCAAAAGTGTAGTTCAATGGACAAAAATAGGATAGCAGACACAGATATGTGCAGAATTATCCAGTGTGTGTCCAAAACCCTATGGGAAATAATAATTTTCTTTTTTAATGATCTGTATATGTTTGCACAGCATGCTGCAGTGTGCAAGCATGCTATTATGAAAAAAAAAAATAAAAAAGATTGTAAAACACAAATTTAGTAGTATGTGACAGTAATGTATTATTGGACCCTGTGTGTAGCATCTACAATGGTGGAATGGTGCTGCTGCCAATGAGGTAGGGCCTGGAATCATGTGATTTCCAGGTTGTGTGCATGGATCCCTATGCAAATGAGGTGGGGTTACTGAATAGTACAGATGGGTATCTGTGTCTGCAGATACCATCCGTGTAGGTACAGAACCGGGTTGGTGTCCACATAATAGGTAGATGCCATCAAAAGGGGGTGTTTCGGAGGACATGTAAGCCCACTGGAGCTCAGCTGTGCTTATTTGGGTTGCGAGCTGCTGTGCTCAACAAGGCAGTGTGTACAGTGGCTGCTAAGCTTTGTTTACCTTCAGGGAGTGTGATTCAGCATGTTTGCATGGCGCGCTGTAATGCTGAGCATGACCTTTTACGGGGGTGTGTTAGTGATTGCTAAGTGTGTGTTTGCATGGTGTGCCACATTGTTGAGAGTGGAAGGCTGTCCAAAACAAATGGCTGAGAAAGCCAATGGAATACTATTACAGATGACCCCTGTTTCACTTAAATTAGGGCCATGAAATCTTCTTAATGATGTACTTGGCAGATGGAATGCATCATAGCTAGCCAATTATACAGTCAGCACCTACAGCAGAGCTCTATGAAGGTTGCATGCACCCTACAATTTGATTTCATCCCTATACTATGCACCAGTGGAGTACAAATTTGGGAGTTTTAAATGAAGGAATGCTAGGGGCTGCTGCAGGTCTGCTACATCTGTATGTGCTAGATGCTGAGGTCAATGCTGATGTTGCTGCAGCTGATAATAGACCTAGACTGAGAAGGAAAAGAGTGCTTAGGACCAGGGTAACCTTCCAGGACCTATATGAGCTAGAGATTGTACAGCACTACAGGGTGGACAGGGACATACTACAGGAACTCACTGAGCTCCCTGAGCTCTGCCACCCTCAACTTCAACCCTGAGCCAACAGAGGGTACCCCATCCCTGTGGAAACAAAGGTATGTGTAACTCTTAGGGTACTAGCTACAGGTACTTTCTGAAGACCAACTAGGGACATGATGGGGTCTCACAGGCATCAGCATCCAGGGAACTCCATCAGTTCCTGGATGCCATGCTACCACATGCCAGTGAGCACATTTATTTTCCCCACACCCCTGAGGAGAGGGCCAGCAGTAAGCAACACTTCTTCTTCAAGCTTGGTGCTCTCTACAGGGTTAAACCTTACCTTACTCAGTAAACTAGGTTGGCCACTGCAACATCTCACTTGCTATCCACCCTCCTCTATTCCTCTTAAATCCTTACCAACCTATCCAAAGCTGACCTTAATAAACTACAGTCCTGTTATAACAATTTAGCTAAGTTTGCCACCAATCAACCCAAAAAAACACCACTGTACAGCTGCTTGACAATTCAATTGGCTCAAACTTCCCAACCTGTTAGCACTGAAGCAACTTTTTTTTGTCCATAAAATCATTTACAACCACACAGACTGCAATGCTGTTTTAAACCTAGTCCAAGCAAACACTAACTGTAGGCTCCTTAGGTCATCTAACAAACTAATGTTAAAAGTAACGAAACACAGCAACAAAAGAACAAAATAGCAGCAACACACCAAACAGCCAGTACTTTTCTTCTCCTTTAATGTGAAATGATCTGGTACCTCGGCAGTTCGCCTTCAAGGATCACAATTAATTGCTGCATAATAGCAGCTTTTATAGTAAATATCCAAAGAATCAATTATTCAATTAACTAATAAATGTCACAATAGGAGAAACATGAATACTTTTTTAAAGTGATCTTGTGAGTTATAATAGATTTCATAAATAAATACATATTATTTTATATCATTCACAATAATAAATACTTCATAAATTTATATGCAATATAAATACAAAATTCATAACTTATTTTCAAAAATTATTTACAAAATAATAAATAATTAATTGAATAAACTACTTCAGATGCCCAATTCTAAATTTAAACCAAAAGGTTTTAAAGTGTTGAATTTCAGATCATCCTAGTTTCCAGCTCCAATAGCTTCTCGGAAACATTATCACCACTGTTAGTGAAAGGCTTCCCCAAAACTCCATATTTTAAACTGTCAATTTTCCCTTCATGAAATTCAAAAAAATGTTTGGCTACTGGACTAAGTAAATTTAAATTACGAATGTCCCTCAAGTGTTCCAAAATCCTAACTCTGACCATTCTCTTTGTTTGTCCAATATACCAGACGCTATTACAACTACAACTATTATGCAGCAATTAATTGTGATCCTTGAAGGCAAACTGCCGAGGTACCAGATCATTTCACATTAAAGGAGAAGAAAAGTACTGGCTGTTTGGTGTGTTGCTGCTATTTTGTTCTTTTGTTGCTGTGTTTCGTTACTTTTGGTCCAAGCCATACTTTTACTGGGACTATTTTTTGGATTCTTTGGATCATTTGTGTTCATTGTTTTAATTTTCAATGTCACACAATGGGAGCTCCGAACGGAGCTCTGGTTCAGATGCTTTATCGTTTTTGGAGATGGTGTCGGAGCGTGATAAAAAGTATACTGAATTTGATCCTTGGAACTTGGGGGGGAATTCGGATGCTGATGGCCGGTTCGCTTTGTTAAATAAGCTAATGGCCAAAGAAATCGCACTTTATTTTGACACTAGACTGTTGGAGAAGTATTTAAGTCTTAATATCACCCCCAGAGGGCTACGGGTTGATAAATTGCCTGCTGCCCCTTTTTCGGACGATGAGTCCGATTTGATGGAAGAATGGAAGCAAACCTCTTTGCAGTGTACTTTAGGTTGGCTCCGTACACTGGTAAAGCGTAACAAAAGATCTCATGATAAGCTCAAACAAGAAATTTCAGTGTTGCAGAATGAGCTTTTAGCTGAAGTCAATTATAGAGCCCAAATGGTTGATATTAGTGAGAAAATAAGTAAATTGGAGGCTGATATTGTATCCAAAAAGCGTGGAAAACTAGTCCGGGACTTAAAAGACTATGATACAGGTATAATTTTTAGCTGGCAGCGTGAACCTGTGCGTAATCCATCCAGGGGGAGGAGCTAGATACGCAGTTTCAAACGAAGAAACTTTTCAGCTTCTTCTTTTTCCTCTACGGAACATAATTCTGCTTCCAAAAATGTCTCATTTGCCAGAACTGTCGTATCAAACCGGGCTTCTAATAGGGATGTTTCTGAAGCTCCTAATAAGGCTTCCAACTCTACTGTTGCTGACAATGTGAACTTTCAAAATGATAGTCGCAACAAGGGAAGAAATGGGAGAAATGGCCGTAAGGGGCGAATCCGCTACAAGTGAAGGTCTGATCACAAAAGTTTCATGCAGAACTCCTTATAATGTTTTTTCATTAAAATGTGTTAATCTATCTGATTTATGTATGGATAATGATATGTTTAATGTCTTGAGTAAAGGGAGCAAATTTGTTCCTACGTTTTTTCCGACTTTTGCTGATATTTATCTGGAAGTCAGGGCATTTATTCGTAAGCTTTTGTTGAGAGTATATTTCAAAAAATTTGTCAGTGTGAATATGAATAAGCATTTGAATGTTTTGAATGAAGCTCACGATGAATTTTTTGAAGAAACTGGGTTTGATGAGAGTTTAATGAATTTATCCATATATAATTATGAATGTAATGACTGTGATTTTCTCTTTGATGAAAATAATGACTGTTCTGTTTGTTCCGATTCTGATACTGTTTCTGATGTGAATTATTTGACTGGTTATGGTAAGTTGAAGATGCCAAAATTTAAAAATGTTAAAAGCAACTTCACACCAGTCATTTCGGTTCCTGCTATTACAATTTTTCAGAAGGTGCTTCTTAAAGAAACGGAGGCATCATTTAGGGAATTTTGTAAAGAAAAAAAACACTTTAATCTGACTAGAAGGGAATGGCAAGCCTTAAAAAATCTCAAAGGCTTAAAAGATCAGTACATTTTCAAGTGTGCTGATAAGGGAGATAATTGGGTTATTTTGAACAGACCCGATTATTGTAGGATGGTTTATAGACTACTTTCTAATGGTGAAGATTATCATAAACTTGATTGTGACCCTCTTAAAGTTTATAATGAAGAATTGTTATTTTTATTGGAAAGGGGAGAACGACTAGGATTTTTTTCACAAAGTGATGTTAAAAAGATGTATGTAAAAGACCCCACTACACCAATATTATATGCTCTACCCAAAGTCCACAAAGATTTGGTTGAGCCACCTGGGAGGCCGATAGTTTCAGGGATAGGCTCTTTTGTGGAGAATGTTAACATTTTTTTGTATTCTCAGTTAAAAATTCATTTAAACAAGGTTAGTGCTCACATTAGTA
This sequence comes from Protopterus annectens, assembly GCF_019279795.1. Classification (NCBI taxonomy): domain Eukaryota; kingdom Metazoa; phylum Chordata; order Ceratodontiformes; family Protopteridae; genus Protopterus; species Protopterus annectens. Next base: position 993,843,790 of record NC_056725.1, read on the forward strand.
ATACCCAAGAATTGATTGATGTCATTTCTAAGATTAGTTGGAATTATGAGTATTACTGGGTGACCATCGACGTCAAATCTCTGTACACGAATATTGACAAGAGGTGGGGGCTTGAGGCTATTTACAACATGTTAGGTGAAGGTCCTAGGACTAACTTTCTGATTACACTACTGGAATTTTGTTTAACTCATAACTACTTCATGTTCAATAATGAATATTTTTTACAAATTAAGGGAACAGCAATGGGAGCTGCTTATGCTCCTACTTATGCTGTCTTATACATGGATTTTTTTGAAAAGAGATTTTTATATCCCACTGATTTTTTCAAGCATAAGGTAGTTCTATATAAGCGTTTCATTGATGATTTAATTTTTATTTGTAAGGGGGACATGTCTGAATTTTGTGATTTTTTTGAACTTCTGAACAACAATGAACATAATCTTTCATTTTCTTATGAAATGAATAGAAATGAAATAAACTATTTGGATTTAACTTTATTCAATAGAAATAATGTTGTTGAGTTCAGACCTTTCAGAAAGAGCACTTCTGTTAACATGTTTTTGCATGCTACTAGCATGCATCCCCCTCATTTGTTGAAAGCTCTACCTTTTGGTGAATTCAAAAGAATATATTCACATACTAGTTTGGAATGTGAGTTGGGTTATGAGTTACATGAGGTTTATTTGAGGCTTATTGAAAGAGGGTATGATAAAAAGCAGTTGTTAGATGGTATGGATAAAGTGATGAATAAGAATAAGGTTAGACATGCCATTAAGTTTAAATCGGATGTTGCTGATCCTTTAAAGAAGGAAAGAGATGTGGAGGATATATTTTTTGTGATGAAGTACACTACTTTTTCTGAAAGATTTGTCTCTTTAATCAAGAGGATTTGGTACTTGGTCAGTGAGGATGAAGGCATAGGTGAATTGTTTCCATACCATATTACATTTTCGTTTAAAAAAGGAAAAAATTTAAAGGAAATATTAAATAACAATTGTTGCTACAATAAAGTTTCCCATGCCATTAGTGTAGGAACTTTCAGATGTGGTTCTTGTAGTCTTTGTGATAGAGTAATTAATATTAATTCTATCAATAATATTAACCATGCTCCCAGGCATTATTTTAATTGTAAATCTATTGGGGTTGTGTATGCATTAACTTGTAGTTGTAATAGCGTCTGGTATATTGGACAAACAAAGAGAATGGTCAGAGTTAGGATTTTGGAACACTTGAGGGACATTCAAAATTTAAATTTACTTAGTCCAGTAGCCAAACATTTTTTTGAATTTCATGAAGGGAAAATTGACAGTTTAAAATATGGAGTTTTGGGGAAGCCTTTCACTAACAGTGGTGATAATGTTTCCGAGAAGCTATTGGAGCTGGAAACTAGGATGATCCTGAAATTCAACACTTTAAAACCTTTTGGTTTAAATTTAGAATTGGGCATCTGAAGTAGTTTATTCAATTAATTATTTATTATTTTGTAAATAATTTTTGAAAATAAGTTATGAATTTTGTATTTATATTGCATATAAATTTATGAAGTATTTATTATTGTGAATGATATAAAATAATATGTATTTATTTATGAAATCTATTATAACTCACAAGATCACTTTAAAAAAGTATTCATGTTTCTCCTATTGTGACATTTATTAGTTAATTGAATAATTGATTCTTTGGATATTTACTATAAAAGCTGCTATTATGCAGCAATTAATTGTGATCCTTGAAGGCGAACTGCTGAGGTACCAGATCATTTCACATTAAAGGAGAAGAAAAGTACTGGCTGTTTGGTGTGTTAATGTTAAAAGTAACCCAGTCTCACAATTATCATGGCAACTCCCTCTACTCCTATAAAATAGCCAAGGACTGGAACAATCTACCTCAGCACATCCAAACAAATCCTAACTTGGCTGCATTTAAAACTACCCTGAGAGATTATTTAAAGACTAACTGGCTTTGCCCCTGTATTTCTCCTGGGTAGTTTCTCTTCCTATTACTGCTCATCTCTAGCATGACATTTTCTGTTACTGCACTTCTATTGTATTACTTGCATACTAGCTCTCTAATTGTGCTTATGAACATTGTGTATTATAACAACATCTATGACCTGTATTCCTTGTTTAGACTTGTAACATTTTTTAATTTATTTTTTTCTGAAACAATTGTACTTTTACTAATTTGTAATCTTCTGGAGTTTTGTTCCGCGGGTCTCTGCTGAAAACAGTCAGACACTACCCGGTTAACAAATGTAAATAAATAAATAAATAAATAAGTGTTATATTTCTGAAGCTGAGGGTGGGTTACATGGTGGGAATGTTTGTGCAAGTGGCAGCATGTAAGGGTTACAGAAAGGATTAGGCAATATGGTTTCATCACATTATTATACCACATCTTTTTTATTTTTCCCTGTGTCATTATTTTTATTTCCCACGGTAGTAGTTTTTGTAATAGTTTTTATTTTCTTCATTTATGTATTTTTCTCTTTTTCACGTTCTCATTATCTCCTCAGAATGTTTGTACTTGTATTTAGGCATTCTCAAACTAATGTTAAAAGTGTCATTGTCTTCCTTTACCCTCTGTAATACTCTGTAAATTTAAAGAAGCAGAATGAACAACTGGATTTAGTGAATCCAATTTCCATTCATCTTCATTCATAGATAATGTTTGTCTCTTCACTGGGTGTAATCTTGAACCCCATATAAATGAAAACACCAGCTGCATAATTTCCTTTTTCATATTTTACTGGCATCATAACATTTGACATATATGCTATTTTCCCATTAATAGTGAACTCACCAGATAAACCTTTTTCCTGAATGCTAAATTAATATGTCCTCCACTAAAAACATATTTCTTTCATTTATTTTGTCAAACCCTCCCACTGGGTCATAACTTCATAATTTTTCCAAATTTTATTCCTAGCCAAGACACTTTATTCATTAAAAATACACACCCCCAATTTCCATCATATCACCAAACGCCTTACTTCTATACTTATTTACGGTAATTTCCATTAATTAAACATCTATTCAGGAAAACCAAAACATCCCTCACCTATATTTTATTCTTAGCAACTACAACTATATTGTCTGTGTATGTCAAAACTAGTGGTATCACCACCTCCTTTTGCATAACATATCTGTCATTTTTCATTTTATAAGCTTCTTCATTCCCTATCACAGTCACCACCAATGCAAGCAATATTCTACTCATGGGACCTCCTTATTTTATACATTTCATGCATATTTTATACAGCCACCCATTCAGTTGTATCTATTCCATATTTCTCCATATCATCCCATAATGCATCCTGTCCTACTGTATTAAATGCTTTGCTAATGTCACTTACCATAAGATGCACATCCTCCCTTTTAGTTATAACATCATCTGCAATTTCTCTCACAACCAATAACAGGTCTTAACATTCCTTTCTTTTTATAACAAATATACTTTATTCCACAATATCCCTCATCCTTCCTTCCATCTACTCTGTATTATTCCCTTACAATTGTAATAATGTCTGTTATTTAGTGTGATGGTTTTCCATTTTTTTTTATTTCATTCTTCTCATCTTTCTTCCATATAAAATCCCACTACATAACTCTTCATAAACACACCTTTCATTCAGCAATTCATTCAGTACATTTAAAAAATACTCTCTTTGCCACTCCATTAAATTCTTGTACATTCCATACCTTATACACTCTCGGGCTGATTCTGAATCAACATTTGCTTTCATAAACGCTTCATCCAATTCACTAATAGTAATTTATTTTCCAAATTCTTCCTTGCCACATTCTGGAAATGTCTTTACTGTCTATTCTCTCTTTGTTTCCATATGCTGTGCTACAAATACTCATCATTTGCTCTCTCCTCACTTTTCCTCTTCAGATTTGTACTTCTTCTCCAGTTTCTTCTTAAACTAGATCACCCTCTTCCATGGCCTCTTGTTGTCTTTCCTCGTGTATGTTTGCTTCTCTTTCCCCTTTCTTTTTCATTATTTACTGATTGCTCATGACAATCCATCTGCAAGTGTCCCTTTTTATTTGCACAACCTGCATTTAGTCACACATCTTCTTGCTGTAATTCCTTCCTCCCCACACAGGTTACATTACATCCTGTCACAATAATTAATTAACTGAGAAAAGTTCTCATTAAAAAACATGATTTTGGCTGACTAGCATGTCTGTGAACAACCACAAAAGAAACTAACACTTGACAAGTGTTTCACCATTTTTTTACATTGCAAAACTTCTTCTATCCTCTGTCCTCCATTCCATAAGTTTTTATCATCTCTGACTTTCACAGTTATCAAAAGTTTCATACAAACATTGCATGCATTTTTTACACCTGCTTCTTCCAGTTTATCAGTTCTGAACTGCAAAGTAACATTTTTTAACATGTAAGTTACTGCCAGAAAACAAATAACTGCTCCTTGGATAAATGTTCATTTGTTTCACAGTTCCAAAAATGTTATCATCAGTCCATCAGTTTCAAATATTAAGTCACAAAAAGTCTCTGCCCCTGTATGTATAAAAGACTGAATTTCTTGAGATTTAAAACATAGAACAGTTACCAAATTGTCTTATATAAAACATCTGACTATTACAGTGTCATTTTTTTTGTTCGTATTCTCTCGGTTGGTCTGTTCTTTCATATAGAAACAATCTTACTTATAGTTTGTTACTGTTCTCCCTTTCTGCCTGCTTTCACTGCTGCAAATGATTAATTACTACATTCTCTGCTGCTACCTAACCAGATTCCTTCTGTTTGTTGCTGCTTTCCTCTTTTTCCTTCTGACACTGCTACATAAGTTCTAACTGCTGCATTTTCTGATTCCTTTTCCACATTGCAATTCTCAACACTTCCAAAAATGTTATCTGCATCTCACCCCACAAAACAGCAGAACTGTTACATGGATCATCCTGCTCAATTATCTTCAAAAGAACATCGTCTGCAAGCCCTCCTGACACCAGTTCTGTTATTTGCACCACTTCAACAGATTCACTTAACATCATTCTCCATTGGGAAAGTTAAACTCTACTCGTTTGTATCAACCACCAAACTGGAATCTTAATCTGCATTCTAATACTCCATAGCAAAAATTTCTTCTCCAAACTTTCATTTTCCAAACTCTGCATGACTTTTCTTTCCTCCTCAATGCTGCTGTTCCCTTAGACCTTGACCTTTCTACTGTAGAAGCCCTCCAGCACTATATAGCAGCTCAAAGAGTAGGAATGGTTCCTTGATGCCTTAAAAAATGTCACATTGGGTCTTCCCTGAAAAGAGGCTACCAGCCTAGTGGGCCTAACCTGGTCAACAGAGAATAAAATAAAAATGAAATCTGAAGTACTAGGTCATTGAAGAGCTTTGCACTCTTATTATGTAAAATGTAGTAGAGGAATATAAGTCTCCCCAGGATTCAGCAACGTAAAATCCCATGTTTGAATAGTGGCATGGCCCGAACACAGAGTTTGGAGCCTGTGCGGGAGCATGCATGAACCTCCCTGCACTATTCTGGCATGGACACCACTGAACAATGTTAATTACCTCTTTTGCTGGTGAAAACCATGTAAATGAGGTAAATTAGCAATTCAGGAAGCAGGCAGGCATCTGTGCCAGAATAGTGTCAGCTGCAGAAATGTATTTGGCTACTAGCCGAATAAATTTCTGCAAAAATCAAAACAGAGCATGACAGCTCAAAGTAAAGCATGTATTATAATCATTAGGCATGGCAATGGCCAAAAATATGGCCATTGGTATGGAAAAGAGTTGCAAAATGATAAACATCAAAGTTTACCTTTTCTTTGATGATGTCGGCCATTTAAGCATACGGCAGCATTGCTCAAACGGGATTGTGCTGAAAATAAAAATAAAAATGTGAAAAGATAAATTTAAGTGAAATCTGCATTCTGCCATTATAGTCTATGGCATGCAGAATCAAAACAATAACAGGGAACAGTGGTTGCTAAGGAGAAAGGCTGCAGTGTAGTGGTGTAACAAGGGACTAAGGCAGTGAGGTATGCAAATGAGCAAATTTTAATGAATCACAAAATGGGAGACTGTGTCTTAATGCACCTAACTGTGTAGGAGCTATAATTCTGCAGTGTAAGCAGGAGAAGCAGCTAACATGAAAAAGGACTGTGTCATGCTTGGTGTAAACACATTGGTGCTCCACAGCTCTCATTTGAGCTTAGCTAAGCACAGCTAAGCAAGGGTGTGTGTCTAGGGCTGTATTGACTTTTCCCATGAATTGAAGAGCCTGTTCATGTCCAGGGGTGGGACATTTCTACTGTAAAGTGTTTACTTTAGATAAAGGGGGAACCCATCTCAGTGGATACCAAGGTATTTGTAGCCTTAAGAATACTAGTTACAGGTACTTTCCAAAGACATACTGGGGACATCATTGGGGTCCCACAGACATCTGCATCCAGGGTAATTTACCAGTTCCTGGATGCCATGCTATCACATGGCAGTGAGTACATTTACTTCCCCGGCACCCATAAGGAGTTGACCAGCAATATGCACCTCTTCCGCCGTGAGGTAGACTATCCAGAGTTACTGGGTGCCATAGACTGCATGCATATCCACATCAAAGAACCACCTAGTGAACAGGGTAAGGTCTAAATAAACTACAAGGGTTTCCCCCTCCATCAACTGCCAGGTCATGTGCAATGTCCAGGGCATTATGATAAATATGTGTGCTGGCATCCCTGGAAGCTATCACGACTCCCACATCTTGCATTCCTCACAGCTGTATCAGGGATTTGCCATGGGGGGACATCCCGTATGGCCATCTGGTGGGAGATACTGGCTATGCACTGGAGTTGTGGATGATGACACCCATCAGAAATGCACACACACTCACTCAAGAATGCCATAATGAGGCACATGCACAAACCAGGATCATTATAGAGTGTGTGTTCGGGATGCTGAAGTCACAGTTCTGCTGCCTTGACATATCTGGTGGAGCCTTGCAGTACTCTCCAGCCACATGTGCACACATGTTCTTAGTATGTACCGTGCTACACAATATGATCCTATGGAAGCAGCTGCAGCAGGAATAGGGGCAAATGGAACATACAGCTCAATAGACAACTTTAGTTGTTTTACAATTATATTTGCAATATATTCGGATGGTATAATTATTAATCTTGATTTCATTTACCTCAAGTACATATTTACAAAAAATACAAGTGCCACATTCCAACATATTCCCAGTTTTTGTTGGCTCACATGATTTTTCAAAATAAGTTTTAAAATTCAGACCTTTTCTGTATACTGTTACTGGGTAGTGATCTTTATATGGTTATCCCACACCACACCACATAGGAATTGAATGGTTCTGTGAATATATAATATCTAAAGGTTTAACACAGGATGAGGCCAATACATATGAGCAATTACTGGACATGGTGTTGAAGTATAATTTTATAACATTCAACAAAAAATATTATTGTCAGATTTAGGGGGTCGCCATGGGGTCAGCCTGTGGTGGCCCCTTTGCAAACATAACTATGCTGGAATGGAAGAAACATTACTTGTTTACATCTAGTTATTTTCCCATTACAGAGTATATGTGCATTTTCTGGACAGTATATTTATTTTATGAAAAGGGTCTAAAAATCTGATTAATGAGTTTATTGAATTTATAAATGGCACTACAACTTTTTTTTAAATTTACACATTCTGTGGATGATGGTGAGATTTCTTATCTTGATGTAATGATTATAAAAAATAATGTCAACAATAAATATTCATCTCAAATATATCGTAAGACAACTTATTCAAACTCATTTCTCCATAATACCAGAAATCATCCCTACAAACAGAAAAGACCTGTGATTAAGGGACAATTTGCGAGGGCAGCCCGTATATGTACAGAATGGAACACATTCTTGAATGAATGTGATAAACTAACGGAGATGTTTTAGTAAGGAGCTACCCTCAGGTATTGATTAATGAGTTGAGAAATGAAGTGACACAAAAACGCCTGTCAGGAGATTTTTATCCCTATATTGGGTGTTAAGACACATGTTGTAAATGGAATTTTGACAACATCTGATGGTGGTATAAATAATGATACTGACAAATGTTTGATATATACTTCAGCTCTAGGACTCAGATTCAATATTCCAATGATTTTATAACTGCATTTAATGCAGAAAGCAATCAAGTAAAAGATATTATGTTTAAAAACTGGGCACTAATCAGTCGGAAGTGTGATATTACTTGATGTTTTAGGTAACTAACAAGTAACAGTATACAGAAAAGGTATGAATTTTAAAACTTATTTTGAAAAGTCATGTGAGCCAAGAAAAACTGGGAATATGTTGAAATGTGTTGCTTGTATTTTTTTGTAAATATGTACTTGAGGTGAATGAGATCAAGATTAATAATTATACCATCTGAATATATGGCAAATATAATTGTAAATCAACTAAAGTTGTCTGTTGTGCTGTATGTTCCATTTGCCCCTGTTTTTATGTGGGCAAAACAGAACATTCCTTTAAAAACAGGATGTCTGAACACCTTAGTGATAGACTAAAAAAGGACACAAATGCTCTTACAAGACATATATTATCAAATCCAGATCATAATGTTAAATTTATTATTATTGATACTTTGCATTTAACAGAACAAGGAGGAGCTTGGCCAGTTATTTTAGAAAAAAAGAATTGGCATGGCAATTAAGATTAAATGTCCATTTCTGGCCAGGGCTGAATGGTGCATAATCAATAAAATGTTTACTTAAGCTAAAAGCTTTAAAAAGATAGTTTTTGAACACTTGTTATATTGTTTCTTTGCTTGTAACATTGCAACTTGTTCTGCTTATCATTAGAAGTATGATGTATCTTTGGTGGTGTGTCAGTATGTATTATTTTGATGGATATTTTTAGGGGGAATAAACGTTTCATGAGTTTCTACTGGTTAGATAGTAGTTAAATAGGCTTGTGGTCAATGTATTTATTGTCTGATGAAGTTCCTTTTAACTGTAATTTGGAATGAAAGTGCTTACATTTTTATTTGTATAAATTATTTTATTAACGTCATTTTGTGGTATTAAATGCTGGTTTAGTGTTTTGTGAAGACAGTCCTATACATTGCGGTTTTGAGTAGTTTTGGATTGATTTGTGGTTTAGTTTGGCATGCCCAGTATGGCCGGGCCTTGGCAAAGAGGCAACACATAGCACACACACTGACACTGTATGCACCTAGGGACTAACACCTCTCTCTGATTTGCTACCTGTATATTACCATGTTTAGGCAGTGTACTGCGTGCATCCAACATAGGCAGCCCTCAAGCATAATCCACACAATTGCCACAGGTCCAAGATAAGTCAGTCTTCTTAACAATAAATGAATGTATTAGTATGTTCTGGCAGCATATCTATGGTATTTCTGCATGCATGCAAGGGAATGGGGAGGCCTACTGGGATGGCAGCAGACAACTGACAGCTGTGTGGGACACCAGGAAAATTTTTTCCAATACACTATGCAGTAGTACACAAGGTGACAAATCCCACTGCAGTATATGTGGAGGGCCAACTAACTGGGGGTCATAGGTCACAGGCATGGATGTCCATGTTGGGGTCCCATACTCATTCCGCAGCCTCACCCAGCAAGTCAGCTGTTGAAAACCATAAAGAAATGTCTGGCAAAGGCCCCCAAATGGTGACAATGGTGAAATATCCCCTACAGACTTACCCAGTGATAGCACAGCAGGTCTTGCAGTTGCAGTAAGGATCTGAAGGGTAAGAAATCTGAAACTTAAATGTATGCCATTACAGTCTGACTTGTGGTCTTTAGTAATATGCCTCTAGTCCCCATGACAGGGCGCAATGCTATGATAAATGGAACCAAAATGTAAAGCAAATATCAGCACATCTGTGCAAATGTGTACAGTTGACAGGCGTGCCCACCCCCTCATATTCCCATATAAATGCAGTAGCAGATATGTTTGCTTGGAAATAGCAGCAGAACACACATTGCCAGGGCTGTCCCAATATGCATGATAACATTTTGCATATCCACAATATGCAGGGGTCAATGAGCTATGTATATGTGTCGTTAATACTGTCAGGATTTGGTCAGCACCTTCTCCTGTCTGTTGTGCTGTACTGGCCTAGGTACAGTACCATTTTTGACAGGACCATGTTCAGAGAACTGCAGTGCCATTATACATGCCAGCCACACCTACGGTAGGAGATGAACAGACTGTCCAGATGTCAATATCTGTTAATGCAGGAAAGCTGTGCAGGTCATGGACAGGGGGCCATACAAATGGACAGTACACAGCATGGAGTAACCTACACAGTGCCTACCATACCTCTCAACTGTACAGACCTATTGCACAATGTCCAGAGGTTTGCATCATAATTGTGGTCTGTATAACATGAAATAGTTGTTGCCTGGCAATTCATTGGCGAATCACACAAGATTGTAGTGTCAGACTGCATACGCATAGAAACATGCATGTTAATGCAAAACCTGCTACTGAATCACCTTTCTAGGTTTGTAAGGCCAATACTTACAAATGGCCCCTACATTTAGGCTTCCGTCCCCCAATCGCTTATGACTTTTTCCAGATGTCTAACACTCAGAAGCTGGGGTACCTGAAGGTCAATGTACTGCGAGTTTATAAAAGGCTGCCACCTTTCTGTGTCAGCACTGACAACATGTCAGTGGCCAACAGCCAAACCCCTGGAATGACACAGGTTGTCACAGAATGAGCACAAGCATGCCTTGTATATCTGTTCCACTTGTCCTAACATTGCATTTGCCTGCAAACTATTTGCCAAAGAAGAAAGGGTAATGTCAAAACAGCAGTGGCAGACAGTGGGGAAGCAGACATCAAACCCATAAGAGCAAACAAACAATTACCAAACCAGTCTCCCAACTGTCTATGTTTGGCATTACATGATTAACACCCATCCCCATGTATGGGCCTTTGTCTGACTGTCATATTTTGGCCTGTGCAGATGTCAGTCTGGGATGGTATGACAGCTAGGCCCACATGTAGCCTCATAATAACATATAGCAACACAAACCGTCTAAGGACCACAGCAAATGGAGTGGTGCAAAGATGATGCTAAATAGGTACACTCAGAGGTGTGACTTCCACAACCCGCTGTGCAATGTAACAGCATGTACCACACCCACATCATAATTACAAATACATAACAGCAGCCACTGTGGCCAAAGCCTGTGGCTGGACTACAGAAGGACAAAGAGACACACATAAGGGGAAGGTGAACCACTGGCCAGACAAATGGAGAATGTGCACACCAGAACATACTGTGCAGTAACATATGTGCTATGCAGTGCAAGGGGTCAGTAAACATCACCTGCAAATACACAACACACACCCATGTAAGTGGAGGTCTGCAACCAAACAAACCCCAAACAATGGACACGTTGGAGACAAAATCACATGTGAACATCACAAACTTATACACCACAGACCATTTAGATTCCACACACAAGGGTATTGCAAACACTTACCCTAATCCCCAAACACCTACCCTACACAGATAGGCTAACAGCACTGTCCCTCTACCCCATTCTATACAGAATATGCTGAGGTGACCCTGTCTGGCATACAAAGCAGTCCAGACCCTACCTTGATGGGACTGTAGCACATCTGGAACTCAAGGCCGACTCCACCAACTTGTATGCGCAGCAATAAGCTGGGCTGTGATATCAGTATGGCTTGCTGGTGTGACAGATACATGTACCACACACTCCCCCAACTGTGGAATTCACTCCCTGTCAACAGCAAACCAAGTGCCTCAATACCCCTAGTGATGTTCAATGAAAAAAGAGAGGTAATCCACTGTAAAAAGGTCTGTGGAAGCAACAAAGCCAACTGCAAACAAAATAAAATCCACAGAACCAACAATGACAGTCTTGGATAAAAATGATAGTTTACTAAAAGGTTAGTGCTTTCATGCTCCCATAAGCACTTCTTCAGACCAATACAAAAACTTTAAAACACACTAAATAAATATTAAAATACAAGTCATACGACCAATGATGTCAACAATTATTTAAATAAATAATGCACCTTTAAAATAGGATTTAAAGGTACATAGCCATTTAACCCTGGATGTACATCTGCCTGCAATCTCACTATCCATCTAGTTTGTCTCTGTTCCACTACATTAATGATATCTCCCAACCATGACTTTTGTTCTACCATTTCTAGTGCCCTGAACCTCAAATCATGTGCATCCTTCCTCGTGAACATGCTTGGCCAGAGCATTCCTAAGATCCCTACTTCTAATAGCCAGTAGGTGTTCCCTTATTCTCTCTTTTAACATCCTCACAGTTTTTCCTATGTAAAAACATGAACATGCTTGGCAACAAGCTAGATAAACCACATTTATGTTAGAACATACGTCTCTAACTCTAAGTTTATACTGTTGATTTGTAACAGGATGTACAAATGTGTTATTACAGTCTATATACTGACAAAAACTGCAACCACCAAATGGTGTTGTACCGTCTGATGTCAGTTGCCTTGTTCTTATTCTATTGTCATAACACAAAAATCATTTGAAAGAATGTTTATCCTTAAACACAAAATGTGGGTGTGATCCCACAACACTTTCTATCTTAGCATCTGACAAAAGAACTGGCCAATTCTTTTTTATTTTTTATTATATTGCAAAAAATAGTCAATTTTAGGTTCAGGGAGCTAGAAACAATAGAACAAAAGTCATGGTTGGGAGATATCAATAATGTAGTGGAACAGAGAGAGACTAGATGAATAGTGAGATTACAGGCAGATGTACATCCAGGGTTAAATGACTATGTACCTTTAAAGCCTATTTTATAGGCTCATGATTTATTTAAATAATTGTTGACATCATTGGTCATGTGACTTGTATTTTAATATTTATTTAGTGTGCTTTAAAGTTTTTGTATTGGTCTGAAGAAGTGCTCATGAGAACATGAAAGAGCTAACCATTTATTAAACTATAATTTTTATCCAAGACTGTTGAGGTTGGTTCTGTGGGTTTTATTTTGTTTGCAGTTGACTTTGTTGCTTCCACAGACCTTTTCCCAGTGGATTACCTCTCTTTTTTCATTTGTTTTATATTGCTGTTGGTGTTCCTGTGGACCATGGTGGAGGGGAATAACAGTGAGTTGAACTTTATACCCAGGACTAAATCAGTTAGTTTATTGTGCTTAGACAAGTTGACAACTATTCAACATAACCCACTACTGAGCTGTACTTTAGGTGCAGCAGTTACTGAGAGTGAAGACTTGAATTTTGATAATGTGCTATTTAACAGCGAGCTTAAGGCTTTGGAAAATGACTTATTTAAACTGAAATGCTATCGACGTCAGTGTCTCCATTTTGAAGCTTCCCTTCACCATAAAGTAATACCCAGGGGTCTTCCCATACTTAGGATGCCGACCTATGGGGATACCTGCTTGGATTTGCTGAAGGAGTGGCAACAATTAAATTTGGATTTGAGTTTCAGTCATATTAAGTCACTCATTAAATATTTTTTTACAATGGAACAAGCATTAATAGCTGACATTAATAAGAGACAACAGAAGCTTGTAGTTATTGCTCCTGAGGAGATTTATACACGGACTATGGAGGAGTTAATAGAGAAAGTTATCTCCTTTCAGAATTGCTTATTGGCCATCAAAAAGGGAAAACCTGAAAGGGATCTACATGATTTTGTGAATGGGCATGTATTTTCCTGGCCACATTTGCCTTTTACATCTTCTGCACCTGAAGTAGATTTAAATATTGAGCCTGTTCCAGCAAGGCAGTCGATAGAGTCATGATTGGCTGAGCCTGCCGTCAATACATCTATGCCTGCAACCATTGGCTCCACTGCTCTGACTGAGATGCCAGAAGTGCCTATGATGTCCAGGGTGAGTTTAGTGAAGCCATTACCGCTGGTTGAGGTGCAACAACCTGCTGTTAAGATGAAAACTTCAGCCCAATGGAATTCGAGGTCAGATTTTCCATTGCTACCATTACCGATCAGAAATATGAACTCTCCAGTCCAGAAACAGTCGCAAAGTTGAGGGAGAAAACATACATTGCAACCTTCAGACACAGAGGTGAATCAAAATCAGACATTAAAGAAGATGTGGTAGACATATCTAAACAGTTAGTATATAACTTGCCCACAAGAGTTTTGTCTGAAGTTGAACTTTCATTATTAAGGAAAGGGTTGTCTTTCATTCCTGCATCCCAAATGTTGCTTACTGATATTGTTGTTGATATAAAGCTATTTGCTAGGAATGTGATGTTAAAATCTATGTTTAATGCTGGCAGTAGTCAGGATATGTATAGAAAACCTAGCGGTTGTATTCCTGTATTGGATCCTGTGGTAGAAATTTTTAGCCAAATGTGTGAAAAAGATGTCAGGGAATTTTTCTTGAATGGATATGTGCATAACAAATTCTGGAATTTAGATAAGGATGAGGGGCAAGCTTTGTTGGATTTGCAAACAGATGAGACTGCTGTGTTTTGGCCAGCTGACAAGGGTGGGTCATTGGTCATTTTAGATAAAGCATTCTATGTGACACAAATGCAAGAAATGTTGAGTGACAATAGTATCTATGCAGTTATAGGATTACAAGAAGTATATAATATTGTGAATGAGGTACATAGAATTTTAAAAGGCTATCTGGCAGCATGCATGATTACCACAGATTTATTTAATTATTTTAGAATCTTGTTATTATTGGTACCCGACATTGAATGGCCTACCCAAAATACATAAGCACATTAATAGACCACCAATGCACCCAACTGTGTCGGGCAGGGGGTGGGCGACAGAATCATTGTCAATTTATGTGGAAAAAGAATTGAGATCATGGGTGAATGCATCTAGTACTATTTTACATGATACTAAACAATTTTAGAAGATTTATTTTTATGTACAGATAGTAGTCACAATGTTGATAAGTTGTTTTTTATCTAACCCTGGATGGATGTACAATCACCTTTTACTTGTATATCAAATGAAGAAGGTCTCAGTCTTCTAAGCAAGTGTCTTAAAGAGCTTAGTAGTTTTAATGCAGTTAATATAATTTTGGTTTGTTCATTAGTCAGCCTCATTCTGGAACACAATATATTTCTTTTTGATGGGTTGTACTGTTGGCAGAAACAGGGTGTAGCCATGGGCACACCCTGTGCCATTAGTTATGTGAATTTGGTTATGTCCCAATGGGAACTAACATATGTTTTGAACAACAATAGGTTTTCCAAATATATCACATTTGTAAAAGGTTGTGGATGACCTTTTTCTTTTGTGCCAAGGACCTGAGGAACTGATTCCAGAGTTTGTAGACTATCTCCATAGCACAACTTCTTTTCTTAAATTAACATATAAATATTTAAATACTAGTATGGATTTTTTAGATGTAGGGGTTTTCAAGCTAGAAAACAATAAAATAGCCACTAGACTCTATAGGAAATCATGTTAAGGGAATACAACATTGAGAAGGGACAGTATGCATCCATCTAGAGTGTTCAAAAATGTACTGAAGCGCCAAGGGATGAGGATTTTGAAATTGAACAGCCAACAGAGTATGTTTGAGTCCAACTTGACCACCTTGACACAAGAGTTTAGAGATAGGGGTTACAGAGAAGGTGAAGTGAGGGATATGGCCACAGATGTTCAAACTTTAAGAAGTACTTCAGCTCGACCTTATTTTTCAAGTGGACAGATAGTACAAAATCAGAGACAAGTGGTTAGTGGTAGTCAGGAAAGTAAAATAAGCTTTTTGATGCATTATACTAACTGTGCTACTATTGTTTACAATATAATAAAAAAGAATTGGCCAGTTCTATTGTCGGATGCTAAGATAGAAAGTGTTGTGGGATCACACCCACATTTTGTGTTTGAGGATAAACATTCTCTCAAACGACTTTTGTGTTATGACAATAGAATAAGAACAAGGCAAATGACATCAGACGGTACAACACCATGTGGTGGTTGCAGTTTTTGTCAGTATATAGACTGTAATAACACATTTGTACATCCTGTTACAAATCAACAGTATAAACTTAGAGTTAGAGACGTATGTTCTGACATTAATGTGGTTTATCAGGCTTGTTGCCAAGCATGTTCATGTTTTTACATAGGAAAAACTGTGAGGATGTTAAAAGAGAGACTAAGGGAACACCTACCGGCTATTAGAAGTAGGGATCTTAGGAATGCTCTGGCCAAGCGTGCTCATGAGGAAGGTGATACACATGATTTTAGATTCAGGGTACTAGGAATGATAGAACAAAAGTCATGGTTGGGAGATATCAATAATGTACTGGAACAGAGAGAGACTAGATGGATATTGATATTACTGGCAGATGTACATCCAGGGTTAAATGGCTATGTACCTTTAAAGCCTATTTTAAATGCTCATGATTTATTTAAATAATTGTTGACATATATACAAATACAAAGACTCTTTGTACCAAAGGCAAGCGTCCAGTCTGGTGGACCCCAGCCATAAACAAACTCTACAATAAAAGGAGAAAGCTACTACAAGATAGAGCAAAATCCTTAAAAGGTAAGACACCGCTGATCACTATAAGTAAAAAGCTAAGAGCTCTCATAAAATCATCCAAAGCTAATTTTGAGAAAAAAATAGCTAAGGACTCCAAAGACAACCATAAAACATTCTTTAGCTATGTCAGAAACCTAGGAGGAAACTCCCAGATATGCTCAGAATTAGTTCAAAATGATGTGAAGATTACTGATCCTACAGACATTGCCAACATACTGGCTGACAGGTTCAGTGCAAACTTCTCCCCACCCTCCCCGCCTAAAGAAGAGATATCTATACCAAATGATTGTAGCCCCCCAAACATCTCCAACGCTCAGGTGAGAACTGCTCTCTCCAAGGCAAAGAACACAGCATCCATGGGACCTGATGGTGTCCCCGGCTCTGTGCTCCATGAACTCAACGAGGAATTAAACCCACAGTTAGGACAGCTGTTTAATCTTAGTCTCACCTCCGGATACGTACCCAGGGAGTGGCGCACAGCTACTGTGGTCCCACTCCACAAAGGCGGTGCCTCCACCGACCCTGGAAATTACCGTCCCATTAGCTTGACAAGCCTGATCTGCAAAGCCATGGAAAGGATCATAATGGATCTCATAAATAAAGACATAGGGAATTTGCAGACTTTGGATCCAACCCAGTTTGGCTTTGTCAAAGGCAGATCATGCCTTTTAAACTTGGTTGACTTTTTTGAAACAGTCACCAAGGCCATTGACGAAGGAAAGGCAGTCCATACAGCCTACCTAGACCTGGCAAAGGCTTTCGATACAATACCCCATTCGGGTATCATTGAAAAACTCATCAACTTAAATGTAAACCCATACATTACAAGATGGGTTGCAAACTGGCTGAGTGACAGAACCCACAGGGTCAGAGTTGCTGGCGCCATGTCAGACTCTAAGCCTGTCACAAGTGGTGTCCCACAGGGCTCAGTCCTGGGCCCACTCTTGTTTGGCATCTACTTTTCTGAAGTACAAGCAAACACAGGAGGGTTATGGCTGACAAAGTTCGCAGATGACTGCAAACTGGGCGCCGTAGTTGAGAACACATCCGACACAGATATCCTTCAGAAGGGTCTCACAGAAATGGATAACTGGTGCCAGAGCCATGGCCTCAAGTTAAATGCCAAGAAATGCATAGTCATACCCTTCGGGAAAAATAAGGTTACCCCTAGCTACCATATAGGTGGCAATCCCCTGAACACAGAAGAAGTCAGTAGCCTTTCATTCGACACTCATATTGCTAAAGTAGTTAGGAAGACCTTCTACATTGCCCACCTTATCATGAAGGGATTCACATCTAGATCAAGGGAAGTCATAGTCTCCCTATACTCATCACTCATCAGACCAATGATCGAGTACAATGCCCCATTTGGAATGTATCTGACCCGACACTTGCAGCAGCTGGAGAGGCCACAAAAGTTCCTCACCAAAAGGATAAAGGGTCTCAAAAATCTGTCTTATGCTGCATGACTGAAAGAACTCCAGTTATATTCAGTTGCGTACCGCTTACTCAGAGGTGACCTATGCCTGACATACAAGGCCATGTCAAACCCAGATTTGATGAATATGCTTCATCTCAAAAAATCTAGATCCCTCAGAGCCACAAGGGTGGGTGACTTAAACCTCGACACGGTTATTAATAGGGCGTGCTGGAGGGATAGATTCATCACCCAAAGACTCCCTATGCTGTGGAACAAAATCCCGGTTTATGTGAGGCAGAGCACCTCGCTGGCCTTGTTCAAGAGGAATCTTGACCAATGGATGGGAGATCGCAGATACACCCCAGGGGTTACCTCAGTGTCACTGCTCGACAGAGGCACAGCTAAATAATGGGCATAGTTTCTCCAAACTAAGGGGTGGGGTAAGCCACAAAACTATGGCTAGGCTTATAAATGCCCTCGGGCAGATAGCCTAGTATGAACCTATGAACCTATGAACCTATGAACATCATTGGTCATGTGACTTGTATTTTAATATTTATTTAGTGTGCTTTAAAGTTTTTGTATTGGTCTGAAGAACTGCTCATGGGAGCATGAAAGAGCTAACCTTTTATTAAATTATAATTTTTATCCAAGACTGTCATGGTTGGTTCTGTGGATTTTATTTTGTTTGCACCCCTAGTGATGTGTTCCCTGTATACGTATATGGGAAACACAGAAGACAGTCCTGTGATCCCACCTGTTTCCCTGCTGGACAGGGGATCTGTGTGCTGACATGTCTTAACATGGGCTACGCTCTCGTCTGCATGGATTATAAGGGCTTCAGGGCCAATACTCTGCTAATGTCATAGCAAACCACCAGCCTATACACAACTGTTTGTGAATGTTTCACCACATTACTCTGTACTGCTCTGCCACTGACATAACTGGAAGTCACAGTGCTATGTGGAATATAATACACATATAATGGACATGTCTGCACAGTAGAATGCACTCTGTACCCACACCCATACCTTACAATCTCTGACAGCAAGACATTTGGACAAGGTCATAAATAAAAGTGGGACAAAGGCACAATGATAGGCACATGTTGTAAGTATTGCCCTTACATACTGAGAAAGTTGGTAGGATGAGGGGTTTTGTTTAGCGGGAATTGTCTGAAGGTTATGTAGTCTGAAACAGTAATGTCTGTCATTATTTTGTAACATCAGTCTTCAATTATATGCAACTAACTTGCCATAAAAACACAAGTTTATGTAGACTGGATGAAACGTATAGACAAACACCTGGACAATCTACCAAAAAATGTACAGTTGAGAGGTATGGCCACACCAGGACACGACTTCTTATGTAAGAAAGATACCACACAAGCAGGAGATCCCCAGCCAGTATATCACCAAGTTGCTGGAATGTTTACACAGTGTCATCAGTCAATTGGCAGTAGCCACACGTCCCAACTGGCATTGTTGGGCAAGAATGTATACAACCAGGCTCATAATATTGGTCTGTGCATCATACAGCCTGTATTCCTTTGGTAAAGCACTGTGATGATCTGAGGATGTCTGTCACTAGGTAATGACACAATACATTGTAGTGTCAAACTACAGATATGTCAGAAAATGCCTGCTAAACAGACCTAGTACCCTTAGGAAAGTTCTGTTTACTTCTGAGAGGTATGGCTGTAGCACACAAAACCCCAGACACCTATCTCTGGAATAGCATCCCACTCTCACTATAGAAGGTCACACTGGGTATTCTCCTACACTTAGAGAATCACAGGCTATGTTGGAACCCACATCAGACTATATGACTGTATAGTGTATATATTAGAGAATCTCAGGCCATGTTGGAACCCACATCAGACTACATGACTGTATAGTGTATATATGTCTTTACATACAGACAGCTATATACACCTTAACTGTCCCTATACACACCCATCAGAGAGGATTACCCTTAGTTAGCTGTAGGTGGCCCATATGTGATATTACAGCATCTGCTGCGTGTGATACACAGACATATATATGGGCAACAGATAACAATATGGCAAGCATACACACACACACACACACACACACACACACACACACACACACACACACACACACACACACACACACACACACACACACACATAGATGTGGGGAAGTGAGAGACAAACAGTGATAGAGAGAGAGAGAGAGAGAGACATAGGGGGACACACACATAGTGAGTCACATACATGGATACTCTGAATGGCATAGATTGATGTCCTGCTGCTGACAGTGGCATACCAGTCATAACCAGTCTCACATGCCAGCGTGAAGGTGAGTTCCATTGTGTAATAGTACTGAGGTGGGGGTTATAATATAAAAAACGATGTAGCTGAAATGGAGAAACCAAAATGTTTAATGTCAGCAAATAATTCAAATACAATAAAATAGAATAATCTCTCAGGCAAGCAAAACAGGATTTCATCCTGCCAAATCAACCGGAACTTTATCAGGTACCATCATACAAAGTAAACACACCTTAAAATACAAAATGGTTCAATCACATTTCAGAAATCAAATACACCTCCAATAAAACACCAGTAACAACATCCCATTGTATACACACCCTAAAAAACACTTCTTATCTAAAATACAAACAGAAATGATGAAATGTAATAAAAAGTTGTTCAATGATTTTAATGAACACATCATTAAAACCCTATCTTGAATTTGCCTTTAATTTAAGCAGACACAATATTCTGCTTCAATCAAACCCGGTGAAAACTGGGATCCCAACCGCAACTGCCTAAAAAGTTCAGCTTTTTCTAGCAGAAGTGGCCATGCTCCACCTCTTCCTGATATTTTTAGTGTTTCTAACACAATGCATTTAAAAACATGCTCACTATAGGAATTAATATGCCTTGCTAAAGCATTGGTCATTTTTCCTGCCCGTATATCAGATAAATGTTCTCCAGTTCTGCACTTCAACTTTCATTCAGTCTTGCCCACATAAAAACATGGGCAAGATTGGCAAACTGCACAGTAGACCGATTTTGTGGAATTACTCCTTGGTTTTCCATAAATTGTAATAGTCTGCTTGTTAATTTAAACTTGACTACCCTCTAAAATATGTTTACAATAAACACAGTTGCCGCACTTCATCATATTACCAATCCTCTTATGGCTCTTATTGCACTCAAAAATCTGTTTAAGATCACAACCTTTCTTATAAACCAGTATGGGATTCTCACCCACCCTATCCGTAATGTCATTGTCATTAATAAACACCTTCCAGTTCTTCACTAAAATCTCCCTAATAGAATGACTATCCACACTAAAAGTAGTGACCAAAGCATTTATAAAGTTCTTGTATTTATTACTATGATTTAACACTAAAAAGGGTGCTTTGCGATCAGTACTATTCCCCACATTCATACCATGCAAGCCACTCAAGTTAATGGACATTAATTGTGTAGGCTTATCTCCAAACAGGGGTTTAAGATATCCTGTAGCTCTTTTTTCTTTAACTTCCAAAAAGAGTTCATCAGTCAACCACATAGGATAACCTCTAATAGAAAACATATCTTTTAACAGTTGGCATTCTTTCAAAAATGTATGCCAATTGGTTACCATGCGGGCTGCCCTAACAAATTGCCTTTTTACTATTGCTTGTTTCTGGAAAAAAGGATGATTACTTTGAAAGTGCAGAAAAGTGTTAGAGTACGTATACTTATGAAATATCTCAGCAGTAAAACTTCACTCAGATAAATCCTTTCTAACCAACACATTCAGATATGATATTTGGTAATGGTCAAACACGTGTAAATTTTTAAAAAAACTTGTAGTATTATTAATAAACTTCATGAATTGATCAATCACTTCAACTGCATCTGACCATAAAATAAAACTGTCATCTTAAAATTGAATATACAAATCACAAAATGAGAAAAAGAAGGATGAGAATAAAAACTTCTGTTCCCAGACCAACATAACATATTGGCATATAAACACCGACAGGACAAAGCCATTGCAATACCTTCTTTCTGAAGATACAATTCTCTCTCAAACCATATTAAATTAGATTTCAACACTACATCTAATAGTAATTCATAGATGTTAATCTTACTTTGTTCAATACCCTTAGTAACCAGATATGCGTAAAAACCACTCCTCACCTATTGCATGTGCGATAACAATATATAAGTCTTTAATGTCAATAGACATGCTTCTCATTGAATGAAACACAATTCAACCACTTTAAAAAATCCCACAAATCAATGCAAATATGGGATTC
The DNA here is from genome assembly GCF_019279795.1 of Protopterus annectens. Lineage (NCBI taxonomy): Eukaryota > Metazoa > Chordata > Ceratodontiformes > Protopteridae > Protopterus > Protopterus annectens. The sequence goes on from NC_056725.1 coordinate 993,866,048, forward strand.
CTCAAGCACAAACTTTTTAAGCTCTGTATCTAAAAATTTAGCTAAAGGATGTGTAATCAAATCCCTTGCATCCACAATAACATGCAGTGGAGGTTGATACACATCCTTATGAATTTTGGGAGCCCATAAATCGTGGGAGTGGTAGGGTAGTCTGCCATGAGGAAATTATATTGATGGATATCAATTGAGCCTTCTATAAATAAATCATACATAAAGCTCCTAATCCTCTGATAAACCATATTTATTTCATTAATTGAGCTTTTTTTAATACATTGTTGAATTTAAAAGAAATTTCATTTTTTTAGAATAATCACTTTCATCCATAGCAACCAACCCCCCCCCACCCTTGACTGGTTTAATAAACCTAATTCCAGAAATTTTCTTTAAATAATCTAGTTCAACTCTCTCATCCTCTGTTAAATTTTCATCTGAAACCCCTTTCCAATTATTATTGTGTAAAGTTCTAATGTCCAATTTACACATACTCTGGAAAAGGGCAAGTGAGGGATGTACAGGGAAGTAAATAGTGTGGGAAGAAATAGCCAGGGAATTGTTATGGCTAGGCTTGTATACACCCTAGGGCCAATAGCCTAGTACTAACCTATGAACCTATGAACCTATGTAGGGGGGTTATAGGTGCTTTGCAATTATCAATGGGTTATCAGCATAAACATCATTTAAAAACAAAAGTTGCAAATTGAGCTTTCGTACATATAGTTTTAAATCAATTAATGTCTGAACAAGGTTCATCCTTTTCGAGGGTATGAAAGTCATTCCTTTAGAAAAAGGTCACATAACTCAGTAGAAATGTTCAAGGAAGAAACATTATACACCTTAAAGTCACCTGCTGAATTTGTGGCAATATACAATGGTAGTAGTTGACAAAAGGAATTAGTGAATTCATAGTGATCAGATACTAATAATTCCATCTCCTCCCCTTCCAGGAATTGCGCCAATTCCCTCAAAAATTCTTCCAATTCCCCCTGGTGGATTGCAGTGTTGGTACATATTGAGATGCTCTCAAGTTTGACTTGGCATTCCAATTCCTCAGGTGCTCAGAATTCCTGGGGACTGGCACATTGGTGTGGTCTAAAAAAAACATCATTCTCATTGTCAAAATGATCAAACAAATTTTCAGTCAAGTTATCAGTCGCAATATCATCAGCAACAACTCAGCAGACCTACACCTGGGAACTAGGAGGTGGGGGTTAGGCGGTGTTACTTTGTTGCCTGAGGGATTATTCTATTTTATTGTATTTGAATTCTTTGCAGAAATTAAACATTTTGGTTTCTCCATCTCAGCTGCATCTTTTTTTCTGTTTATCCCATTGGTTTGGAATTTCTTTGTGGGGATTATAATATCACATCACCTGCATGTGTGTGTGTGTGTGTGTGTGTGTGTGTGTGTGTGTGTGTGTGTGTGTGTGTGTGTGTGTGTGTGTGTGTGTGTGTGTGTCTGTAGGTCTAAGTATTACAAGGTTGTTCCCACTCAGTACATTTCCCATTGCCCTACTTCACAAGATCTGCTACTGTCATTCACCTTAGAAGTACCATTGGACACCTATCTGCCCTATAAGCTCTGTATCTCCTGTGAAAACTCCATAACACTATAGTACAAATAACTAGATAGATAGTAGTCTAATCTCAGTCCTGACAAATGAAAGTGTCTGTGTGTGTGTGTGTGTGTGTGTGTGTGCGTGTGTGTGTGTGTGTGTGTGTGTGTGTGTGTGTGTGTGTGTGTGTGTGAGAGAGAGAGTTAGCAAGTGAGTGTGTGTTTGTTTGTAGATGAAACAGTTTTAGGCCATTCCCACCCAAAAAACTTCCTAGTGCCCTACTTTAGCAGTCCTGCTGATGTCATTTCCAGCACCCTACTTTAGCATTCCTGCTGATGTCATTCCCCTTAGAAGAACCTTTGGAGAGCCCAGCCCTCTAAGCTTCATGGTGCATGCAGTAAGTAAGTAACAGTATAGTACAAATAACTAGATAGGCAGGGGTTCTATTCTCAGTTCTGGCAAGTGTGCATGTGTGTGTGTGTGTGTGTGTGTGTGTGTGTGTGTGTGTGTGTGTGTGTGTGTGTGTGTGTGCGTGTGTGAGTGTGTGTGTGTGTTTGTAGGCTGAAGTATTTTGAGGGCTTTTCCACCCAGTACACATTCCAGTGCCCAACTTTAACAGTTCTGCTGATGTCATTCACCTTAGAAGCACCTTTGGGGACTTAGCTCGATAAGCTCTGTAGCATGTGCGATAACTGTGTAACATTATAGTATAAATAAAAGGTAGGCAGGGATTCTACTCTCGGGTCTGGTAAATGTGTGTGTGTATAAATGTATGAGTTTGTAAGTGTGTATGTTTAAAAATGTATTTTGAGGACTTCCCCAACCAGTGCTGTACTTTAGCAGTCCTGCTGATGTCATTCACCTTAGAAGTACCTTTTGGCACTTGTCAGCCATGTAAACTACGTAGCGCATGCAATAACTGCATCACACTATAGTAGAAATAACTATATCAGCAGGGGGTTCAACTCTCCGATCCAGCAAATGTGTGTATAGGTGTATGTGCAAGAGTTTGTAAGTATGTATGTTTAAGGGATGATGCTTTTTGAGGACTTTTCCACCCAGTGCCCTACTTTCACAGTTCTGCTGATGTCATTCACTTTAGAAGTACCTTTGGGCACTTGTCAGCCGATGTATGCTATGTAGCATGTGCAATAACTGTGTAACACTGTGATACAAATTACTAGATAGGCAGGGGTTCTACTCTCTGGTCCAGAAAATGTGTGTATAACTGTATGTACAAGAGTTTGTAACTGTGAATGTTTGTAGAATGAAGTATTTTGAGGACTTTCCCACTCACAACACTTCCCAGTGCCCTACTTTAGCAGTCCTTCCTATGTCTTTGCCCTTAGAATACATTTGGACAGTATTCAGCCCTATAAGCACCATGGTGCATGTAATAACTACGTAACAGGATAGTACAGAAAACTAGATATGCAGGGGTTTGACACTCAGTTGTGGCAAATGTGTGTGTGTGTGTGTGTGTGTGTGTGTGTGTGTGTGTGTGTGTGTGTGTGTGTGTGTGTGTGAAGGTGTTTGTAGGATAATGCATTTTGATGCCCTTCCCACCCAGTACATTTCCCATTGCCATACTTTACAAGGTGTTTGATGTAATCACCTTATACATACCTTGTGACACTGTGAAATCCTATAAGCTCGGTGGTGCATGTGATAACTGTGTAACACTGTTGTATACATAACTAGATAGGTAAGGATTCTAATCTCAATACTGGCAACTGTGTGTGTGTGTGTGTGTGTGTGTGTGTGTGTGTGTGTGTGTGTGTGTGTGAGACTCACATCAGTGTGTGTGTGTGCTTGGCTGAGACTCATATCCTCTGGGGGTGTGCGTTATACCATTTTGAGGCATATACCACCCAGTATACATCCCGTTGCCCTACTTTAGAAGGCCTGCTGATGTCATTCACCCTATATGTACATGTATACACTTGTCTGCTACCTAAGCTATGTGGCATGTGCAATAACTGTGTAATACTATAGTAGATATAGTTAGATAGGTAGGGGTTCTAATCTCAATACCAACAACTACAGTAGTGTGTGAAACTTATTCTCTATAGCTGTTGTGTGTGTGTAGCTTATACCATTTTAAGGCCTGTTTGACCCCTACCCATGACATTACTTTAAAAACCCTGTTAATGGCATCCGGTTCACATTCACCATGTAACACTATACAGCCCATACCAGTCATCTGTACAGATGTGCATGGGTTATCACTTGTTTGCAACCTATATGTGGTCTGTGTTTCCTGACAATGAGCATCCCTGTGATATCATTGCCAAATATGACACAGTTACCGTACTGACACACATGCCAGCATCAGACATCGTACCTGACTGACACATTATGTTGATGAAAAGTCTCTCACATTATCACTTGTGCAGGTATGTAGGAGCAGTAGATGAGACCAATCACTATGTCTGGTGGGTTAGCCCACCATCGATTAATGCATTTGCAAGACTACCTGTTGTGAGAGGTTGTGTGTTATGTCCCAGGCATATAATGTATGTGGTACATTTCATGTGTATGCAGCACTATAGTACATACAACTGGATATGTAGGGTTACTAATATGTCTATTGACAACTGTGTATGTGTTCTGAACTCCCCCATTGCCAAACTAGTGTCAGCCCATAGAGATGTCATCCACTGTACAAGCACAGTTACACAGTTTCTTACACCAAGCCACTGTGGTGAAATGGGCATATCACAGTGCATTGTACATTAATAAATGGGTAGGTCATCTACTCTGTCACCTCCATGTGCATGTGTGTCTCAATGCAAGTCCCCATGCAGTTGTGTGCATGTGTGTGTATGTGAGATGGCTCTAACATGTTAAGGGCCTCTGAACCAACCATTGTCAATCCTAACAGTCCCTGCAATTGTCACCAAATTTGATAGTAGTGGTAGACACAGCCACACTACAGTACCACTGTGCTATCTGTGCTATGTATCTAGCTCTATCGTTTGTAAGACTGTGCGGGTAGGGGCTGTGCTCAGCCCTTCATCAGCTTCCCCATGTACAAGACTAGGACTCTGCACTACCAGCATGAGAGGCCAGGCATGCTTATGAAAAAGCAGACACACATGCTGGTGATTCTCAAGTTAGACTAACACAGGTTGACCAGTTTCAGGAATGCATACCCAAACCTGTCATACACAGTACCAGGCAAACCCTCATCAACAGCATGATGATTGACTGGATGTGACAGAAATAGCAGGGGCAACAGGTGCTGTTTGCTGAATCTGTTGCAGTGAATGTAATGGCTAAACTAGTGAAGGACCTAGTACCAGTACCAGGTAATCTCCTCTGTATGTGTGAATCTGCAGTCCTACAGAACACCCAAATGACATGTATGCAAGCTAGGTGGCTATGTCAAGGGTATGTATGCAAGGTCACACTGTCTGACACAATTACCCCTCACACCCTTCTTGGGCTAGGCTTATATAGGCTCCAGGGTCATTAGCCTTGTACACACTTATGAACCTATGTACACACTGTTGCATGTAAAGCCACCTGGTAAACATGTACATGTACACTGGTATCTTGGCTATGAAAAAGTCACTGTGTTTTCACTCTGCCTTACTCATCATTGCTACTGTTAGCAGGCCCACAGCCTGAAGACACACAGACACCTGGAACACAACCAGAATTCAGTACATGACACTACAGTCAGTCAGCAGTACTAACAGCAATAGTGCATCATGGCTAACAAGGTACATGCACCTCAATGTGTACCCATAACTACTGCTAACCAACAGCACCTTACACAACATGACCTTGCTACACTGTACCATAGTCACCCTGTGCATCAGACTCATATGAGCATGTCTGTGCAGCAATGGTATGGATAACAGGGTTGTGGCACACATATCATCACATGCACAGGCTGTGGTGTTGGATTGCCAGAGGCCTAAGCTGGGCCATATGGCTGATATTGTGTGTGTGTGTGTGTGTGTGTGTGTGTGTGTGTGTGTGTGTGTGTGTGTGTGTGTGTGTGTGTGTGTGTGTGTGTGTGTGTGTGTGTGTGTGTGTGTGTGTGTGTGTGTGTGTGTGTGTGTGTGTGTCTGGAGGGGTGATGCTCAACTGGGCTGGGCAGAGGAGCTTTGGGTGTATGGTGGTGGCTGGCCTGGGATAGGGATGTGTGAGTGTTTGTCTGCACACTAGCAGGTGATGTGGATGCCTGACACAGGGCTATGTTGGACAGGTGTGGACCATACATGGCAGTATGTAAGAGTCATCATCTCCCAGCAAGGATGTGGTAACTGGTTCTGCCAGGAGTATCACTGGCACAACCAGGCCCAAGGACGGATGCAGTACTACTCCATGATGGTGACTGCTGTCTGCTGGAACTGCATCCCTTATGGGACTGACCAGGACAATGTGCCTATGGCCTGCTTCAGTGTGGCGTGGACAGCACCCTCCCTTCAGTAGTGTTGTTGGTACTACCACTACAGGACTGTGAATGTGCACGGTCATGTGGGCTCATAGCTGATCATGTCACTGACATACATCCACTTAGCCGATGCCCTATACCCACCACATGCTTAAGCACACACATTGCATGGTTGAGCAGTGACAATGTCTCACTCTACTGTCTATCACCAACATTGGCAAGATGATGTATGGCAGGACAACTGCTGTGGAGGTCAGCACAAATGGCAGGGTGTGCTGCATTCATGACCCTGAGTATCTGTCTGGTGTTACAGTCAGTATGTGCCTGTGGCTCGATAATGGACTGTAACATGAGTCTGGTGGCACCTGCCATGGCACTTGCAATAGGGTCTTGATATACAGCTGTCCTCTGTTGAACACCCTTGTCCATCTGTCTGTGTGTGTCCTCACCTGCTCTCTGCCTATTGCTGGTGTCTACACTCACACTCGCCATACTCAACACACTATCCTGTTCCATGCCACTACCATTAACCTATCCATTATCCATGACTGCTGGGGACTGGACATGTGTGGGCATACTGGCTGTGTGTTTGGACATGGTGGGTGAAAGTGAGATACCAAACAATGGCACAGATCCAGACAACGACAACCCCACCTGTGCATCACTATGACCACCATCATCATGTGAGTCCTCTAAGACACTGACATCAGGTTGTGGAGGGAGGGACATCAACCCCTGTGTTCACCTGAGAGGGGAACGTAGCATATGTAAATTAATACCCTGAAGAATTATGTTTGCTGATACATACACACACACACACACACACACACACACACACACACACACACACACACACACACACACACACACACACACACACACTCCTGGTACAGTCTGGCACAGCTGTGACACCTATGGGCATTTCAGGGCAGACCTTATGTTAGTTCTACCTGACACAATCCATCTCATTTACTGATACTGTCAGGCCCACAACAAAGGGTGAAAAATTCTACTGTGTGATGGGCCTAGTACCAGAATGGTAATTGTGGCCAAAACCAAGACTGTTAAAGTGAGCTATACAGTGTCACCAGGTGCATATCCATGTGCTGTAAGAGCTGATTTACTTCTCTACAGGCCACACACAATGACAAGGTATAACAATATGTGATGATAACTGATGAGGGGGCAGGACTATACACTATCAGAAAGTTCAGACACACAGGGATTCATTTCAGACAACATTGCAGGACAGTCTGCAATACATGCAGGGAACATGTAAAGTACTAGGTACATAGCTTCATAAGATGATACCAAGCTATTGGCCCTGATGCCCTCATAAGCCTGGCCCAGACTTTTGCCCATGCCCCTTCCAAGCCAGCACCTGTTCCCCTTGTCCAGCTGTGACACACGCAAGATCCTAGGGGTGTCTCATCCATTTCCCATGCAGTCATCCAGATTCTTCTTCAAGAGGGCTATACACATACACTGCTAGACATGGGGAGGGAGTGTATTTTACAGACAGTGTATTGTGTGGGACACTACACTATCTCACCAACAAGTATTATACATGTCACACACCAGGTGAGGGCCTTACATGTGTGATGTGTGAGTGCAATCTGTCTTACAGATATGTAATAATGCCATCAAGGCTGGTTTGGCTATGGCCTTGTATGCCAGACACAGGTCACCTATGATCAGTCTTGTATGAGACTGAGTACAGGGACAGGGCTTTCAGCCTACCTGTATAGGATAGGTGTTGCAGACCCTGGAATTTCCTGGTCAGGAACCTCTGTGGTCTCCGCAACTGCTGCATTTGCTTGGCAAGGTACATGCCAAAGGAGCCATTGTACTTGGTAACACATCTGATAAGGGTGGAGTACAGGGATGTTGTGGCCTCCTGGTTCCTGGATGACATACCAGTATTTGTGAGGTGGGCCATGTAGGCAGCCTTCCATACAATAGTGCCCACATGGTGGGAAACTGTCAGATTGCTGCCAACCTTGGTACACAAGTCACCTCACACCTGATTGCATGCTCAGTACATTATTACTGTCATAATTGTGTGGATGATAGCTGCCACAGCAGGGAGAATGATGCCTCTCCTGGCATTCAGTTTGTGGAAATGCTTCTTGCACCAGTCATTAATTGGATGAGGGCTACTTGGGGGATGCTCACAGCAGTAGGTGAATGTAAGATAGTGCCTGCTTGCAAGCATCTGTACACCTGGTCAGCCACAGACCATTGCTTTTGTTCTATACCTCAGATACATATATATGAAACAGTAAAGGCCCCCAGACTGATCCTTGAGATACACTGCTCTGGAAGACTCTACTACTAGAGATGGGTTCCACTACTTTGACCGAGTGGGTACTATCATTGGGACAGTTAACTACCCATCTGGTAACATACAGATTGGTGGCTAGCTGTGTAGGTGTATTTATCCAGGATGCCTGGGGATTATTGTGAGAGAATTGGGCTAGGTGAAGGTAGGCATTGTTCACCATCTTCCCCTCGTCCTTGTGTTTGTTGACCACTTCAGAGAGGTTGACAAGTTTTAACAGGCCTGATCTCCCTTTGACAATACCATGCTGTGTGTGCTCAGGCATTTCGATGTTGCTGATGTTCCAGTTCATAATGTTCTTCATATTGCCTTCCATGCCCTTGCAGAGCAGGCTAGTTAGGCTGATGTGCATATGATTAGCTGGGATGGTGGATTGCTCCGTCTTTCTGTATAGGGATGACAGTGGCTGTCCTCTGTGCAGATGGGATGACACCTATGCTCAGGCTGTGGTTGACAACATTGTGGAATGGATCTGGGAGGCCATGCCTGTGTTCATGTAGGATGCAGCTAGGAATGGCATCAGGCCTATGGAGACTTCTGTGTGTTGCCTTTGAGAGGGCATTAAGGACCTGATTCCTGATAATGAGGTGAGGGGGGCAGGTGTTGTGCATGCACATGTGTACCAATGGTGGGACGGGGGGGGGGTGATGTTTACACTTCACCTGTCTGCAACCGGTTTCCTATATCTACTGTATGTGTATGTGGTGTTTTTGAGCATCACTACGGAGCAGAGTTGTCTGTTGCCTCTGGGATTGCAGACACATGCGTGGAAGGCCTAGTGATTGGCCTTGGTGGATGTGTCCAATTTGCACTCAAAGATAGCCTTAGGGTAATTCACCTGTGGCCTTCGACATTGCTTCCAATAAGGCGCCTCTTCCTTCTTGGCCCTGTCCAGTAATTATTACCACCTATTATGGTATTTGTGTACTGCTGTTGTCCACCATGGACATTTACCCTACCTTGAGGGAGATGATGTTGTCCTGTCAGGCATTGTTGAGTCTATACAGCTATCTTGGTGCCCACAAAGTATTGTGGTGTGGGCCTGGACACTACTGCTAGTTCGAACTGATGGAACGTTGGCTGTAAAGTTACTTCTAACTGATCTGAGGAGATTTATAGTCATTTGTATAAAGTCAGTTTTGTTTGACCCTGATGAGGGGCAGGGGAGATGGTGACCAGAACAGTGATGGCTATGTGGTCACATATTACCAAGGAAGATGACACTGTAGGAGTGCTACAGTGGCTACTCATGTTGGCTAGGACCAGGTACAGGTTAATTCCACCTGTCATAGGAGTGTTGACCGGCTGATCCACTGCTTTGCCACTGACAAAGCCAAGCAATCTCTGTGTGGTCATGTTCAAGTGGCATAGGTCATGCACACTATGTTTGGGTAGTTGAAGTCACCCAGGAGCAAGGTAGAAGATTGAATCCTGACAGATTCCAACAAGTCCCAATAGGTGTGATGGATGTCCATAGTCATGATTGGAGGCCTGTAGCTAGCTATGATTTGAGTAGGTGTTATGTCCACTGTTAACTACACTTGGGATGTCTCCCACACATCCTGCTGTTTGGCCAACCTGAATGTGTGTATGTGTATTTTATGTTCAACACTCCACCTCCTGTGGCTTTGAGACCTCCATTTGGGGTCTAAACGTATGATGGGATGAATAACCTGGCAAGGTTGGTGTGCTCTCCACAGCTACAAAGCAGGTGTCAGTGACTGCACGAATGTCAGTATCCTAAAGGACAAGGTATGCCTGTATTGACATGGGTTTCATGCTAAGACACTAACTCCTGTTAGAGCAAGACGTCTACAAAAGGGTGCATGTCACTGGTGGGCAAAGGCCAAAAAATAGTGTCACTTTATGAATCCAACTGAAACAAATGTAGTTGCCAACAAATACAGTGTCGCATTCACAGGTCTGCTCTGCAGGATATGACTTCTGACAATCGAATGTATGCTACTAAGTTATGACTTCAGTGTTTAATGGGTTGCCAGTGATGTGCCAGACAATGCACAACTGTATGAGGCATTGACTACAAATTATGAGGCAGACATGTGGTCAGTCTGCAAAACTCTGGACATTTGTCAGGTATGGGCTCAGTATATACAGTCCAACACACACTTCTGCACCTGTTGTGTACAATGCACATATCCTATACAAGTCTCCTACATTTGTAGGGCAAGCATATGTATCATAGTAGCATTCACAGATGACATATGATTATGTACAACATCCCAGGTAGCTGCCTAGTGGGGTCACACTCAGTATTGCACAACAGACACTCCAGTAGTAGGCATACATGAGCTGACCTTTGCCGGGGCAACTCAGGGACCAGAGATGTAAGCTATGTCAATGCAGACAGGGAAGCAGGAATGGGCATAGTTGCCGGACAGCAGCATGTAAGTCTAGCAGGTCTTGTTGCAACCTAGTGTTTAATGTCCTATTTGACATTATTGCATCCCCCTTCTGCATTCCATTACAAGCTTACGTGATTATCATACCTGTTATAGTGCTGAATAGTTTCCTCAGAATACTACAAATGGTTAGGTTTGTGTAGTTACAGTCTGTCTTTGTGTAGATGGGTTCAGACCTGTGTTGCATAGGCAGCAGCTTGCCATTTGTAGGTAATACTCATGAACAGGTGATGGTCTGTGCACCAATCAGTGTCCCCCACTTGCTACTCACATCCAGAGCAACTGTGTTGTCTTTCCAATAGCCAATGCCATAGCAAAACAGTGTTATTAAGTCCTTCATGTGGGCCTTGCCCCTTTTCCTTACCTGTGTGGAGGACATTTTAGAGGTGTGGGGGCTGCAGCTTCACAGACAATAGGTGGTAATACCTCTCAGAACAAGACATGTGGAGATGGCCCAACAACATGGGTGACAAAGCTCCAGCATTGGGTACAGATTGTAAGTAAGAATTGCTGTTTATACACATAGAAGATTGCTAGATTAACAGGGTTTGTCTCGACATGCAATTTCTGTGTGACTTGACGTCTGACAGTAATATGTCTCTGACATATCTCTCAATTGTCCAGATGTCCACAGACTGTCCAGAGGTTTGCCTGTTATGTTTGGTCTGCTCCTCAGACAACTTCTGTTTTTGTGAAATCAGTAGGATAATGTGAGGATTGTAGTCAGTAAATGTTGACATCCATTAGTGTTTCAGACATCATATCCTTCAGGGATGTTATGTTACAACAAACCCTGTAGCACCAGCAACTGTTTCAGTTTGTAACACCATTATGTGAGATATGTCCATCTTTCTGTCCCCTTGTCCCCCACATATGTCATGCTTTGTCCAGATGTCTTGCAGTAAGAGGTACAGAGGTATGGTATATCATTATTTAGTGACTGCACTGCTGGTATCATCCCAGTGACTTAGCATACTCCTGGAAGTGGTATGCAGCAGTGGCCATAAATATGGTCCCACACCCTGGACATTCTGTGGAGATCTGTACAGTTGACAGTTCTGTATGTCTGGCCATTGGTAACAGACTGCCAAGATTGTGTAGCAAGCAGTGTTGTGTGTAAATGTTTATTAGGCTGAGTAGGGAGTGTAGCAGATGTGAGTGTCATAGCTCCTTTTCTATCTGCTTGTGCATGCTGTTACAGTTGCTGGTGGTCCATCAGGTGTATATATTTGTAGGGGCAGACTGGGAAATGTCCTGTAACACGTCAGGATTCCCAGTAGACTGTGAGTTGGGGCAGTATATGTTGTTGTAGTGTGAGATTGGCAATCAGGATATGTTAATTCAAACAATCATTCTAATCTGGAGCTCATTTGGGGTACTGGTATGTTGCTGTGACTGTGATGCAAATGGTTGTGGGTGGACATTTTCACGCTAAAATCTGCTTTTCCCTACATTTCCATCCCTGTAGTGCATGCTACATTTGGAAATACATGGGTAATTCCCCAGACCTGATTTGGGGTAGTGTTGTGTTGGTCTTACTGTGGTTCAGAGGGTGCTGGGTGAAATGGTTGGCAGCTCTCATTGTTTTTTCTCTTCTGTTACATGACTGCAGTCATACCTCTCCACTGTCTAGATGCGTGGCTCATATGTTTGGTCTGTTCCCCATAACAGTTGTGGGTTTCTGAGAAATCACTGGGAAGATGTGAGCATTGACATCAGTAAATAATGACATTCATTTGTGTTTCAGACCTGGACTCTATCAAGAATTATATGTTAAATTAAACCACGCTACTCTAACAGACTTCTACGTGTATAACAGCCATATTTCAAAGATGTCACTATTTTATGCCCTTTATCTCCCCCAGTTTGTTGGGCTTTTTGCAGATGTCTTGTAGTAAGAGGTTGGTTATCTATCTATCTATATATATATATATATATATATATATATATATATATATATGTATATATATATATATATATATATATATATATATATATATATATATATATATATATAAATTTATTTGTATACATTTTAGACCAGCTACACTACCCTGGTTGACAAATATCAGTTGCTACATGATTAAAATTAAAATAATAATTTTAAGACTGCTTTCCCATGTAAACAGAAAGTGCCTGCCTTGGTACTTGAACCATAAACACCTGTATGCAAAGTCAGGACTCCAACCACTATGCTATCATAGCATGAGGGTTGTTGCTGTATATTTTTATTTATCTCCTATGGGATGTTTCAGCAATGCTGAGCAGAGGACCATAACATGCACACCCACTCAGCTACACTTAGACATACCTTAGAATGGGAAAACATATATAAATTCATAAACCCACTTTATTTACATGTATCTGTACTCCTTGTCAGTCACAGTAAGGGAAATTGTATAGGGACACATAGGGACATATTTTAATTATTGGTCTTACAAAGTTGGGAAGTGTGATTTTGGTTTTTTAGTAAATCATTGGCAAATCACTTGGGGTTTAAGTTATAACATACTGTCAGACATTTGGATTTCAGACTTCATAGCCTTCAGGAAATCTGTGCAACTGCAAACCTTTTATTCTTTCAACTTTCTGGGTTTGACAGTGCAATATTTAAAAACTGTCCCTATTTTTGTGCCATTGCCCCCCCCATTATTTATGGCTTTGTGCAGCTTTCTTGCTCTACGATGTTGAGAAGTACGTGAGAAAGGGATCTGGCATTGTGCTGAAACTTGTACAGTTGATGGCTATGGTGGTATGGCACTTTCAGATGGCAGACATTTGTGTTTCAGTCTTTATACCCTGCAAGAAGTCTGTGCTACTGCAAACCTTTTATTCTATCAGATTTTCAGGTTTGTCAGTGCAATATTTAAAGTGTCCCTATTTTTCTGACTTTGTCCCCCCATTAGTTATGGCTTTGTACAGCTTTCTTGTTCTAGGAGGTTGGAAAGTATGTGAGACAGGCATCTGAGCATTCTGCAGAAACCTGTACAGTTGATGGCTATGGCCGTATGACACTTTCAGATAGCAGACAGTTGTGTTTCAGCCTTCATACCCTGCATGAAGTCCATGCTACTGCAAACCTTTTATTCTATCAGCTTTCTGGGTTTGTCAGGGCAATATTTAAAGAGGGTTCCTATTTTTCTGCCTTTGTCCCCCCATTATTTATAGCTTTGTACAGCTTCCTTGCTCTAGGAGGTTGAGAAGTAGTTGAGACAGGCTTCTGGGTATTCTGCGGAAACCTGTACAGTTGATGGCTCTGGCTGCACAGCACTTTTACAATGCAGGGGGTGTTAGACATAACCTGTCACACACCCCCTGCATTGTTTCTTGCTCCCCTGTCTATTTCAGTGTCAACGGACACTGAAATACTCAATTTATTTCATTTCAGTGTCCGCGGACACTGAAATGCTTTTTTCAAAAGTGCCGTACGGCACTTCCTAAATGCAGGAGGCATGTTAGATGTATGTGCACTATCTAAACATGCCCACTGCACTCAGTGGCGTTCGTGTCCGCATAGCCATAACAGTAGCTCATCTTCATGAATATGCAAGGCACTACTGCTACGGTTATGCTTACACAGACAAGTTCCACTCCATGTTGGAATAATGCTATTCTGACATGCAGTTTAATAAATTCTGGGGTCTGACTAGATGTCAAGAAAAGAAGAGCCAGACCTCAGTTTTTAAGGACTCTGGAGAAGGCAACCATTATAATGCAGCATACCTCGGATTTCTGCTTTCACTGAGGAATTGCAGAACAGTCACAAATGAGCAGCTGGAAATGAAGTTTATTGCAATGTTGCAATTTTTTTGTGTGTCTTGTGTTACAATGTTTTGTGTTTGTGTACTCTCACAGTTCAGTCTTTGATGGTATTATCACAACTGCCTTCAACAAACCTTTGCAAGGTATACACATGCACATATATATGGCAGCCTTTGGAGCTTGTACAAATGTAAATACTGCCATCTGCTGTGGCCACATTCTTCTTATACATTTGACAGGGACTTTTTTCCAAGCCACCTCTGACTTATATCCTGCAATAAATAAATAATGAAATGGATGCAGCTGCACAGGAGAAGTATGACATGTATCTATAAAGAAGTCTTCCAGGTGAAATATTTTATAATATTTAATGCTGTTTAAAGGGATACTATGACTGAAAAGGAACTGGCTGTTGTGGCGGACAAAATTTAAGTTTTATTGACTGCATTAAATCATGATACTTACTAACTATTCTGTTTGGAGAAGTCCACTGAGGATTTGTGTAGTCCTGTTGAAAGTAGAGCATCTAGACATATCGTGTCATCATGACTGCAATTAAATGCATACCCACAAAAGTTATCATTTGTAAAATAGACATGATAATTCAGGGCTATTTTATCATTTGCTTCTATTTCAGAAATCAATTATTTATCTAGAATTGAGAATCTTAACCTATATTTTGCATTTTGGCAGATGACATCTGTTTTATGAATAGATTTTGAATGGGTCTCCTGTGCAGGTTTTAGCAATTTCTTGATGTCATTTTGATTGATGGTGCCATATTTCTAGACATTCATTTTTGGACAGATATACCAGGTGTTATTTCTGGTGTAATTTTTCTTTTCATGTGCCTGGTGATCCTTGCTTGATCAGGCATATTTTTATTTCATTACACATTCAACAGTCCATGCTCATTGTGACTAAAGAAAAAGTTCCTAATGAAGAGTCCAGTGAAAAGTTCAGCAACTCAGCTTTCAAATATTTATATAATTAGTTAATTACATTATATTACATTATAATCTGTATTTTGAGCAAAGCATGCCTTTGCTGTTGGTTAATATTCTTATTCTTGAAGAGATATTGTGTAAGATTTTATTGTCTATACAGACTGAAATCAAACTTGACTTTATAGCCATTTACTAGTACGTCACACCATTATATCACAAAATACCATATATTTTTACTTAGGTAGTTTGTCAGATATAGAATGAAGGCTGTGTTAACTGGTTCTGTAGTAGCAGAAATGACTTCTGAGATTGGTTAGAACACAAAAAATAGCAATTCTGAGTTCATTGAACAGAATGGCTTTTACACTAAAAAGAATTTTTGAAAACCTGAATAGGAAAGAAACAAAACCACAGTTCACTGAAATCACCATGTTGTCTTTAATGCCATTTGACTATAATTTTAATCTTTTGAAGCACAGTAAGGAGCAATAATTTCAATAGCTGAATCTTTCATAACCTTTTAATAAAACTGTCTAAGAAATATAAATCCATGAGAGAGAAGTAATGCATACTAATCATGGGATATAATAGAAAGCAGGTAGCAATTTCATAATAGAATTTGATTGGTTTTATTCTTCAAGACCTAGTGTCATTTTTACAGCACATGCCATCTTAAATAAGACAGGTATATATTTAAGACAAGAACATAATGTTAACGTTAAATGCATCACAGGCCAATATTTTTTTAAATGGTTTTAAAGCCACCGCAACAACAGAATTCATTGTGCCTTATCCAGTGGTCATTTAAAATGAATGAGAAAATACAAATGTTTGTGAACACTGGAACCTTGTGAGTAGCAAGATACATCACTGAATAACAAATTCATAACAATTTTAAAAGCCCATTGGTGCAGTGGTAGCATTGTCACCTCACAGCAAGAGGTTTCTCTGGTTTGATTCTTGGATAGAATGCCTTCTGTGCAGAGTCTGTATGTCCTCCCTGCATTCATGTGGGTTTTCTCTGGGTACTCCATTTTCCTCCCATGTTACAAAGATGTGCATTTGGAGCATTTCTCCCTGGGCCTCTGCTGACAATTGGCTTTGTTCCAAGTTGGACTTTGCTGGTAAACAAATGTTAAATAAAAATAATAAATATTCCTGTAAAAAATTAAACCCAGTGAACTGCTGATAAGTTTTAACATTTAGTCTTGGGTTTGGTTCCCCATGTTTCTGCTTCCATACTGTGTGACTTTGAGCAAATCCCATTAAACAGTAATACCTCTATCAACCTTTATTTCTATTTTTTTAATGTTTATATTTGTTTAAATATATACACTCCAATTTTCACATTGAAATACCAAATTAAAATAGGAACATTTAACAAACAACACAGACTGTAACTAAACTATTTACAAAGGTATCAAATTGTTTTCTTTTTTGACATCAGCATCTCATTATGGTGTCAAGACATTTTCAGGAGCTAGGTTCCCTGGCAAAGTGGCTAGCCATGTATTGACAAGTAAAATATGAAAGGGCAGGCTGTCTGAAAAAAAATGATACCACTAGTGTAAGATATAATACGACAGAGGTGTGTTACTTGTTATATATACTCTCATGTTTTCTTCCACATTTTCATAACTGATTGCACACCATCAAAAACTTCAGTGCAGAAACTCTGCAAAATTATATGCCAGCCTAGGGATATTACTGAAAAGTGCAAAACTCAAAGTTATATCTAAAAATAATTGAAAGAACCATCCCTGCCACCATCTCACTCAATATATATATATATATATATATATATATATATAGGTTCATAGGTTCATACTAGGCTATCTGCCCTAGGGCATTTATAAGCCTAGCGAGAGTGTGTGTGGCTTTCACCACCCCTTAGGATGACATGTATATATATATATATATATATATATATATATTTCTATAAATATATATATATATATATATATATATATATATATATATATATATATATATATATATATATATTTATATGGTGAATACGTATTTTAACAAGAGGGAGGAGCATAGAGTGACATACAAGAGTGGGGGAAGATGCACACAGGTAGATTATGTAGAAAGGCCAGTCTGAAGGAGACTGGAGACTGCAAAGTGGCAGGGGAAAGTGTAGTCAGGCACCATAGGATGGTGGTTTGTAGGATGACATTGGTGATCAAGAAGATGAGGATGAGTGTGAGGGCAGCACCAGGTATCAAATGGTGGAAATTGAAAAAAGGCAATTGTGAGGTGGAGTTCAGGGAAGAGTTAAGACAGGCACTGGGTTTCAGTGAAGAGTTACCTAATAGCTGAGTAACTACAGCAGAGCTAGTAAGAGAGATGGCTAGAAAGGTGCTTGGTGTGACATCAGGAAAGAGGAAGGAGGACAAGGAGACCTGGTGGTGGAATGAAGAAGTACAGGAGAGCATACAGAGAAAGAGGTTGGCGAAGAAGAAGTGGGATTGTCAGAGAGATAAAGAAAGTAGACGAGTATAAGGAGATGAGGTGCATGGCAAAGAGAGAGGTGGCAAAGGCTAAGGATAAGGTGTACAAAGAGTTGTATGAAAGGTTGGACACTAAGGAGGGAGAAAAGGACTTGTACCAATTGGCTAGACAGAGGGTCCGAGCTAGTAAAGATGTGCAGCAGGTAAGGGTGATAAAGGATAATGAGGGGAACGTACTCACAAGTGAGGAGAGTGTGTTGAGCAGATAAAAAGAGTACTTTGAGGGGCTGATGAACAAAGAGAATGAGAGGGAGAGAAGGTTGGATGATGTGCGGATAGTGAATCATGAAGTGCAGTGGATTAGCAAGGAGGAAGTAAGGATAGCTATGAAGAGGATGAAGAACGGAAAGGCTGTTGGTCCAGATGACATACCTGTGGAAGCATGGAGGTGTTTAGGTGAAATGGCAGTGGAGTTTTTAACTAGATTGTTTAATGAAATCTTGGAAAGTGAGAGGATGCCTGAGGAATGGAGAAAAAGTGTTCTGGTACTGATTTTTAAGAATAAGGGTGATGTGCAGAGCTGCAGTAACTACAGAGGGATTAAACTGATCAGTCACAGCATGACGTTATGGGAAAGAGTAGTGGAAGCTAGGTTAAGAAGGGACGTGATGATTAGTGATCAGCAGTATGGTTTCATGCCAGGAAAGAGCACTACAGATGCGATGTTTGCTCTGAGAGTGTTGATGGAGAAGTACAGAGAAGGTCAGAAGGAGTTGCATTGTGTCTTTGTGGACTTAGAGAAAGCATATGACAGAGTGCCTAGATAGGAGTTCTGGTATTGTATGAAGAAGCCGGTAGTGTCAGAGAAGTATGTAAGAGTGGTACAGGATATGTACGAGGGTAGTGTGACAGTGATGAGGTCTGCGGTGGGAGTGACGGATGCGTTTAAGGTGGAGGTGGCATTACATCAAGGATCAGCTCTGAGCCCTTTCTTATTTGCAATGGTGATGGAGGTTGACAGACGAGATCAGACAGGAGTCCCCATGGACTATGATGTTTGCAGATGACATTGTGATCTATAGTGAGAGTAGGGAACAGGTGGAGGAGACCCTGGAGAGGTGGAGATATGCTCTAGAGAGAAGAGGAATGAAGGTCAGCAGGACTAAGACAGAATATGTGTGTGTGAATAAGAGGAAGGATAGAGCAATGGTGAGGATGCAGGGAGTAGAGGTGGCAAAGGTGGATGAGTTTAAATACTTGGGTTCAACAGTTCAGACTAAGGTGAGTGTGGAAGAGAGGTGAAGAAGAGAGTACAGGCAGGATGGAGTGGGTGGAGAAGAGTGTCAGGCGTGATTTGTGACAGACGAATACCAGTAAGAGTGAAACGGAAGGTCTACAAGAGGGTAGTGAGGCCAGCTATGTTATATGGGTTGGAGACAGTGGAATTGACAAAAAGGCAGTAGTCAGAGCTTGACATGGTAGAGTTGAAGATGTTAAGATTTGCACTGGGTCTGACAAGGATGGACAGAATTAAGAATAAGTATATTAGAGGGTCAGCCCAGGTTGGAAGGTTTGGAGACAAAGCCAGAGAGCCAAGATTATGTTGGTTTGGACATGTGCTGAGGAGGGATGCAGAGTATATTGGGAAAAAGAAGCTAAGGATGAAGCTACCAGGTAACAGGAAAAAAGAAAGGCCTAAGATAAGCTTTATGGATGTGGTGAGAGAGGACATGCAGGTGGTTGGTGTGCAGAGCATAATTCAGAAGACAGGAAGAAATGGAAACAGTTGATCCGCTGTGGCGACCCCTAACAGGAGCAGCCAAAAGAAGAAGAAGATATATATATATATATATATATATATATATATATATATATATATATATATATATATATATATATATATATATATATATGTCTGTGTGTAGATAGATAGACAAATAGGTCGATATACATGTATAACTGGACAGATAAATAGATATAGATAGATATGCTAACTTCAAGATTTCTGTATCTCAGAGATGAGGGAGAGTACTGCAAGGTACAACAGTGTGAGAGTTAAAGTGCTTTCCTGTAATCACATGTACAGTTTGACTGTTTCATGGATCACACTTACAGCCATCAATACACAATGTTAACCCATTATTTAGAGGTCATCTTGTCAAATATAGTAGAGCATGACAGAAAAATGTACTTTTTCTTTTGATATAGAGTGTATTACAATGGATGTGTTGCTCCTTGTTTGAAATTTTGAAAATTAGAAACATTTCATTATTTCAGTTTTGCAAACATAGTCAAGTCAGACTACAAATGATTATATAAAATTAGATGAAAACTTTGATAACACTGGAGAAAAATTCCACATTCACTAATATAGTAACTTCTTCAGCCCTTGTTGTTAATTAAACAATTTTATATTTTTCTAAGTATGTATTTTTTTTAATTATTCAATTATGTATATTTGACTCTTTAAGTAAGTAGTCCCACTGCATCCACAGTCCATGTTCAGAGCAGATCAAGAGAAAATGAAGACACAATTGGGGCATAATAGATAAAACTATAAAAACACAAGCACTATAATATAGCAATAACCCACGCCTGGGTGTGGGTAATGCTGGATTTACCCAGGGTTGGCGTGGTTTGATCACGAGGGCGAAGCCCGAGGGACCAAACAAAGCCAACCATGGGTAAATACAGCATTACCCACACCCAGAAGTAGGTTATTGCTATTATACAATGACATTATTTAAGAAAAAAAATAATTACTTTTCTTAAATAATGGCATTGTATAATGCCTCCTTGCTGCCCTTCCGCAGCAGACTGTCTGGTATTCTGCGGCAGTTCTGATGTACTGCACATGCATATGCCTACACAGTACATCAGAGCTGTGGGCAAAAGCAATGGAGAAAGCAAGATCTCCATTGCTTTTTACTGTTTCGCTATGTTAAATCGGTTTAACATAGCGAGACAGCTTTAAAAAAAGCAACGGAGAATCTACGTTGCTTTTTTTAAAGCTGTCTCAGTATGTTAAAGCCATTTAAAATAGCGAGACAGTTTTGAAAAAAGCAATGGAGAAAGCAAGATCTCCGTTGCTTTTTAAAAACTGTTTCGCTATGTTAAATGGGTTTAACATAGCGAGACAGCTTTAAAATAAGCAACGGAGATCTCCATTGCTTATTTTAAAGCTGTCTCACTATGTTAAACCCATTTAACATAGCGAGACAGGTTTTAAAAAAAAAGCAACGGAGAAAGCAAGATCTCTGTTGCTTTTTACACACTGTCTCGCTTTGTTAAAGGGCGTAATTGAAGTGTATTAACCCACCAGATGTGCAGTAGCAATCCCCACCCAAACCTCGCCTGTGAGCATTTTAACTGCACCGCCCACCGTTTGATTGAAAGATGCCACCATAACACAAGGTAATATTTGCGATATGCGAAACACAAATTAATTGCACAGAAAGATTCGAGTGCACAAAAAGATGCGATTACTGTGAAAGCAAAACATTTTTTTTTATTTCAGCAAAAGTCCAATTACATTTAGCATGTGCCTATTTCTTTATTTCGTGAAGTTAGGCTAAAAACCCCCTGATCCACTGTTTGAGCTTGAACCTAACAACCACAAGTAACATAGGAAATACTTACTAAAGATGTTTTAGATTACCAAATCTCTCTATAAGCAAGACATTAATTTAGCCATTAACAGGCATATCATGTCCTGCAAAAGACACAATTTTCTAAACAAGGTTCAGAAAAGTGGGCTCAGAGTACAAATAGTATGCCTGTCTACAACCTTGCTACTCATTTATTCATTGCCCGGTACGTATCATTATGAAATGGGAAAACACAAGATGTTGCAGTGTCAGAATGAATTCCGGGTGGAGCTCAAGGTGAAGACTTGAGCTGTAACATTAACCACTCACTGTGCCACACGAATGGTAAACTAAAGCCAGCAATAGAAGAAAAACATATGTACAGTGATGCTTTCAGTTTGAGCATATAGCGATCAACCTTCCACTCCCAAAATGTGGAACACTGCCTCCAATAATGTGCAACAAAATGGGCTAAAGGTGGAACACTTACAATTTATCAATAACTTCAACTTGGAAGCTCATATGATGGTCAAAATGTGTTAAAGTTAAAAAATGTTCCCTTTTTCATTTAATACGAGGTAGTACTATTTAGCTTGCTAAATTCTTAACACTGACTGTATGACAGATCCTTTCATTGTGGAACAGTGAGGAAAACGGACTGGTTTGTTTGTGGAACAAGGTAAACATGAAGAGACACAAATCACTTTATATGTTTACTTGTCAGTGCTCCCTATTTCTCTTGGCAGATAATGAATTTTAGTGAAAACGATGTCAATCATGGCACATTGCCATTGTTAATCCACCCTTCCGTATGTCAATCATGGCGGGCACGCCCATACCTGCGCAAACTCGGTGATGGGTTAATACACTTCAATTACGCCTGTTAAAGGAGTTTAACATAGCAAGACAGTTTTAAAAAAAGCAACGGAGATCTCTGATGCTTTTTATTAAACCTGTCTTGCTATGTTAAACTCCTTTAACATAGCGAGACAGTGTTTTAAAAAAGACTTATACTAATGGAAAAAGTTCGGGCGACCGGACCTTTTTCCATTAGCATCAGTCGATTTACAACATGTTTTGGAATATTAATGGGGGGTCATGGTATAATACAGCTTTTACACCATTAGGCTGTAAACAGCTATTGGAATGATAATTTGCAAACATACATTGTCCTGGAATGCCCATAAATGATACAGGATATGCATCACAAGGTAATGGGCCTCATGGGTACATACTGTATTAGTTGATAAGTTGCTCCACTGTTTCTGGACGGGAGGTGAGTTCATAAAAATATGAAGGCATGTTGGAATTCAATTCTGTTATTTGTTTTGGTCATTCTTCAAGGTTTGTATGGTACATTTTAAGTTATGGTCACCAACTGTGTGAAAGAATACATCTGCTGATATATAAATGGAATAAAGTAGTGAGCAAAAGTGAGAAGGCTAGGTAAAGTAGAAGGAGCATTTGAAATGGGGAAGTTCATGGACAGGCTAGGCTGCTGAGTAGCCACAAAGGGGCACAATGATACTTAAGTATGTGTAGCTCCCAAGGATGGAGATTGCAGTCCTGCTATAGAAAGAGCTGTTTATTTATGTCTATCTCATTAAGATTAAGCAAAATGCAAAGAGATAATAACAGTGTGGGCAAATGTCTTTTTAGAAGTAACAGTGATATAAGTCTTCAGAATAATACAGTACCCCCATCTCTGAGTTAGTCTTTTCACAAAACAGTAGATCTTCACTGAGGCTATACATGTATTTAGATGACCTGACTCATTAGGTGGGAGCCACAGACAATGGGATAGGTAACTTTTGGGGTATGTCATGGTTGAAAGCATCTTGTAAAGACTCTGTGGTATCTGAGATACTAACAAATAGAGATCTATTTGAGATCTATTTTCTAAAGTGTAAAAGGAAGGTTAAGGTGCAGATGTTAGGTCAGTCGGATGGGTCCAGAGCCTGGCAAAGCAGCATTATCAACAAACTAAATAATGGAAATCTCATTGCAATGTTACAGCATTTCATTTACAAAGAAGCAAAACAGGAATGGGCTAAGTACAGACCTTGTGATACACCAACTGTGACCACTCCTGTAGAATGATTGTCATGGAATTTTACTTTATATTATACCCTTGATAGGTAGCTACAGCACCAATGGATTTCAGTAATTTTTAATCCAAATTGGGATAGCCAATAAAATGCTTTGCTTAAGTCAAGAAAGATAATGCCTGTCCACTACAGCCCTTCCATTATTTGAAGGATAAATCAGTGCAGTCACTAACCCATGTTTATACATGAATTCATGTTTAAAATAATTTAATAGGCTACCGTAGGAAATGTTGGATGTAAGTTGCTGATGCAAAATATTTTCACAGAGTTAAGATGGGTCAGTGTCTGTTGCTAAACAGCATTTCACAAGCAGAAGTACTGGGATTGCAATTTATTACCCATTACTTAAATTATCATCATCTTCATCAATCTCCTTTTTCCCAGTTTCTGCAAGGGGTTATGGTGTTGAGTCAAATTTCACCTTCTCAGTTGATTCAGGGGCAATCTCCTACCTTCTACAATATTCATGCCTGACTGTTTCAGGCCTTCTCTCACACAATCCATTCATGTTTTTGCTGCAACCCCCACTTCCTTTTGCATTGTTCCTTACTGTTCCAAATCATCTTCACTAGAATGTCTTCTGCTTCCCTGCATATGTGCCTGAACTACTGTAATCTGTTCTATTTTACCATCTCTGTAAGTGGAGCTAATTTGGTTTATGCTCTGATTCCAAGTTTCATCTTCTGTCTGACTTTGTGCATCCTAAGACCCATCATAAGCTCTTCATCTCCATCATCTCTAGCTTCCTCAACTGCTCTCTCTTTACTGCCCACTGTTTCATGCACCTTAGTTTTCAGCTTCTTTGTTATATATTATCCTCTGAAACTCTGTGTCAGTTGGCTGCGGTCCATCTAATTCTAGTTTTGACCTACTCTTTCACACTTTCCTTCTCTTCAGCCACCCTTCCCAGGTAATTGAAGATGTTAAGTTCTACCAGTATTTTTTCTTCTGTCTCAATTTTCATGATTTCCCACATTTGCTGTCATTACAACTGTCTTATCTGTGTTCACCTTCACCCTGTGTGCCTTCAGTTTTGTTGTCCATTCCCTATCCTTTGCTGAAGTTTGTGTTCAGAGTCAGCCTGTAAAGCCACATTCTCTGCATACTACAACTTAGTGAATCTGTCCTCTTTGAAATGTTTGCTAATGTAGTCCATCACATGTATGAATAGAAGTGAGGTCATAACTGAACCTAATGCACAACCACTCCCATTGGGTACCCCTCTGTGAGCCAGAGCCCTCTCCATACTTGTAACTTTGGGTTCTTGTACATATCCTACACTAACTCTATCAATGTTTCTGGGACTGAACCAAAGCAGAACTGCCCAAACCAGCTTTCTTGGGACATTGTCATATATTTTCTCCAACTCTAGGATCCCCAGTAAGACTCTTTCTTCATCTCTAGTTTCTTTTCAGCTATCACCACTGTAAACACTGGGTCAGTGGTGCTGCATTCTGATCCGAATCTAAACTACTTGTCTCCCATCTTACTTTCTAGTACTCTGCATTTTCAGTCAATTACCCTCTACAGACCTTTCATGCAGTGTGACAGGAGATCTAAACAGCCCACAGCTATGAATGTGCCCTTTGTTCTTATACACTGAGACTAGTATGCTTGTTCTTCAGTCATCTGGTATATGCCTTTCTCTCTATACTGCTATGAGTACCCTCAGAAACCATTTCTTCCCTAAACCACCCAACAACTTGATCATATCTACTGTGACGTCATCTGAACCTGCTGCTTTCCCTGACTTCATTTTCATTAGTGTTGTTCTTACTTTTTTAGGGTGGGCTCATCTTTTCTTTCACTGTAGGCTGAGTTAGGGCAGTACAGCTTCTCTCTGTTTTTCTTCATTCATAAGCTGTTGAAAGTACTCTTTCCATCTGCCTTTGATGGCCTGTGGAGTGGTGAGCAGGTTGCAGCTGGCATCACTTATTAAGGGTGTCTGATGACTATCTTCTTTATCTTTCTGTACTTGCCTTGCAATCTGATAGAATTTCTTTGTGCCATCTATGGAGTGACTTTCCAAAAGCTGGTAGAGAGTTTATGATGCCTTGCTCTTTACTACTGCATCTGCTCTCTAAGACTCTTTTTTAGCCAACCAGTATTCCTTCTTGTTCTGTATGCTGTACCCTATACTATTTGTTTCATTTGGCTTGTTCTCAGGTTGGGGAGTGAGAAAATTTATTCCTATCTTCATTTTTAAAACTCTAAAACTCTAAAAGCACAAGGTATGTTTCTCTAGGGGGAAACAGAAAGTGAAACACATGAAAATTATACTGTATTTCTTTATTTATTTTTTTTGCTGGTTGATTGAGAGTGCTGGTTGATTGAGTTCTGGTTAACTGAGAGTTTACTGCATCTCAACGCAGTATTCTGTTGATCTAGTACTGGTTTTAGCCTATTTTCAACAAAAATTGTAAAGAGCTCTGTGAGCCAACCCCATCCTGAAACTATTGGCCTAAAAGGTGGTATGCTGATATCAGAGAGTATTCCACTTTTAGATATTTATTTAGCTCTAAAGTAATCGCATGACTCTGCAAACAATCTGCAAAAGTAGTATGAATGCTCTCAACGAGGTTTACAACATAACTATCCCTAATGCTGTCATATGTGCCAGTGCCTGACAGCATCTGCAGCACTGCAATAATTGCATTTTCTGCTCGTATGTTAACATGTCCTCCCTTCTTGTGCATCCAGTGACAGAAACTCCCCCCAGATCCAATGCACCTGCCAATTGCAACACCAGAAATGTGATACATCTGGCTAACTGCAATGTTTGTCCCTGTCCCCATATTGGAAAGATGAATTGCCCATCAATGGAGCGCACAAGAGAAAACATGCACTGCACCCACACTGGACACCCAAGAAGTGCTCTTGCCAAACATCATGCAGATTCCAGACAAGAAAACCCACCCAGTTCCAGAGCAGTAGAGAACACAATCATGAATCAAAGCAAGGGTGATTCCAGAAACTTTACAGAGAGTTGAGAACTGTATTGGATCATTAGATTACATGCAGATAAGTATCCCAGCCTGAATGGTATGGCCTCCCTAAAATCTGGTCTGAAAGCCAGAGATTTCCCCAGGCAATTTCAATATTCAATGGATGCGAAGATGTGTTTGGCCAGCCGAAACCACCATGGAGAACCAATTGTCCTAGGTTGAATTGTTTTCACACTCAACTGACCGTTCTGTTGCCAGATGCAACATGGTCCAATGAAGCACCCATCGAGTGCAAAAATGCCCACCCATTTCAATAAAAATGGACACATTTCAACTACTATGGATCATTGCTTCACCAGCCTCAATTTCACCACCTTGGACTGTGCTGCTGTAAAACCAGTTCTCCTGCTGTGGCAATTTATTGGTGTAGTAGCAAAGTTTATTCCTTGAGGGATATATCTATATATATATATATATATATATATATATATATATATATATATATATATATTATTTTTTTGTTTTGCTGAGAGATTGCCAACTTTTTCCTTATTTTGTGCTTTCCATTTGTTATGCCAATTTCAGTTTTCAAACACATCTGTAACTTTGCATTAATCAGTTTTTAATGAAGCATGCTTTTTCCTAAAAAATGTTTTTCAGATTCAGTTCAGCTGAATTCAATCCCTATTTCACATTAAATCAATTGGTGTGCTATTTCCAGGTGGGGTCAGACTTCATAAGTAATCAAAATACAGTTTATCTGCAACATATCAAGAAGTTATATTCTTCATGATGGTATGTCAATAATCTCTTATATGAAATAGAATGATATACCTCTTCTGTCTGTTTATAGGTTGCCATTTTCCCAAACCAGTTCCAGGCAAATTTAAATCCCCCATTAGAATTACATTTTTACAAGTCATAAAATTAAAAACATCTATGAGTTATAACATATCTACATAGCTACAAATGGTAGGCCTATACATACAGTAAGGGACATTTCCTGTCTCATTTGACACCTCACAGCCATTCATGCATGAGACTTTGACTCCATATCCATATTGGAACATACTGTATATATATATATATATATATATATATATATATATATATATATCAGTGAAAAAAGAAAACACAAATACAGCCAACAACTGTTGGTACTGAAGTATAATTGCATAAACAAAAAAGCAGAGTACCAAAACCACCATGACATCGCTCATAAACCAAAAGTTTGAATAAGTCACTTTAAAATAATAAATAAAGCAGTTTAAACATCCATATAAACTTGATAAGCACTTCTGAGTAAACTCTTCCTCAGATTAATGCTTTTGGTTTATGAGCGACACTGTGGTAGTTTTGATACTGTACTTTTTAATTTGTGTGCATATATATATATATATATATATATATATATATATATATATATATATATATATATATATATATATATATATATAGATATATACAACATATATGTGTGTATGTATGGATATAAGCAGATATAACAATGATACATGCATTGTTCATACCTGAATGTTTTGCTAGTGGCAGTCTGGGTCTGTCATCCACATTTACACCAATGTCAAGGAATCTGTGAGAATTTTCTGCCAAGTTATTTGGATCTTTGATGGTGGATAGGAACTCCTGTGTTTCAGTTAGTGTGGTTCAATAACAGGGCCACCCATTTTAGCTGCCTGATCCTGAACAATTACAGCTACCTACAGTGGGCTGCGTTTATCATGTTACTTGCCTGGTGTCATATCTGGGAGGAAGTTCTTTCATGCCTTCTGATAGGATTCATGTAATTGTTCATCTGCTCCATATCTTTTCATGAACAGAGGTCACACCTACCATTCGCTAGCAGAAAAGCTCCATGGCAATGTAAGGCCTAGATAATGACCTCATTTTCTGCCTCAGTGTATGGTGGCTTGCATGGTACAGATTCCTTCTTAGGTGCTATATACATGTATGAGATGCAACAGATACACATAATTACGTATATAACATGCAGACAAGGTGGATGTAAGTTCAATCATGTGTGACTGCATGCATCAAACATGCACACAACAGTTTAAAAGTTAATGCTCCCTATGACTACACATAAGCTAGGACAGACCACAAAATATAAATAAATGCATTTTTCTAAATCAAATATCAACAAAAATCTATATTAGTTCTGTAATGCAGATAACAGAGGTTTAACTGTGTAATATAATGGAGCATTAACAATAACAATTAAAATATAGTATGAGAAATGTAAGACAAAAGTATTGTAACTGCCATCTCCACTGCTGTGGGGGTAGTCAGGTAGAAATCCACAAACAGAACACATTTTTTTTCTTGCTAACACAGTTAAAATTCCATACCTTCCTACAAAGTTAGAATGCACTCATCTGCAATAACTCTGCAAACATAAAATTAAATAGAAACTGAATATAGGTCTTGTAGCATTCTGTAGCCTATCCTTTGTAATGCAGACTTGACTATGACAAAAAAAGGATAAAGAAAAAAAAAACAATCTAAAAAATATTTTCAGCATCAGTGCAATTCACTTTTAATATTAAATTAAAAGTATTATGTAAGAAATGCAGCATACCTTGTCAATACAGCAATGTAGAAACATTCTCCAAATGTGTTTTTAGCAGTATTGAGTTGTTTTGATCAGAAGAGTCTCCCCAGTATGATACAAGGTCATTAGCTGCACAGTTATGTTTATATAATGTAGAATCAGACCTATGAGTTCTGTGAGTATGCACATGTGGTGTTAAATCACTAGCATTCCTAAATAGCACAATCTGCACTAAGTGTAGGGAATGAAAACATGGCTTAATGACCTACACAATTACATGTACACTCCCTAGCAATGCAAGCATTGAGAAGTGTTTCCTACTAATGGCTTGCTGATGTCTATGATTACTTGGTCTGCAGGAACAGCTTTCACAATCTTCCATCTTTGATGTACACCTAGTGAGGGTGTGTCAGGGAGACCAAACTTATCAAAAAGCCCAAAAGTACATTGGCTGAATAGCAGTAAAATGCTGGATTTAATGATCATCAGCCCATTAATAAAAAAGTACAAAGTAAAGAAATTCAAGTTGTCTCGCTCCTATCTCTATGGCATAATGTGTAAAGTTATTTATTTTAGAGAAACAATACTGGTGATGCAGGGATTAAAATCTGTTCTCCATTAATTTTACTGATGGAGTTATAAAGTTATAATAAATCTTGACATTAATTTTGTTGAATGAATGTGTTAATGTGGGAAACTCAAGTAAGTCCAGTATTGACTAAAACTGACAGATAAATAAGTTATTTGAAATTATGTTAATATTAATTGTGTGTGCTGTGGAAACAAGGAAAGCATTCCCACTCTTCCCTATGCCCGTCTCTATTTCCATGGCATTAGCCAAAGTCCTGATATTATGACACATACATGATAGTACTGATGTGGCAAGTAGATTTGAGACATCTGAATGCATCAGTATAATGCAATACTATCTGTGCTCATTCAAAAGCATCCAACAGACCAACCAACAGCAGAATAGCTATATAAAGGAGCAGTAGTTTGAGTGATCACTTTCATAGTGTAGACACACTACTTCATCAAACCGAAAATACAACTAGCATTCCATCAATAAATAGTAGCATTCAAAAGACAGCAGGACCAATTTTAGTGCCCTGTTCATTAAGAAACAAGTCTAAAATAAACATTGTGAATGAAAAACAGAAAATATGCACATCTATATCACTGCTTTATAACTAATTCCACCAAAACCTCTGAAAGCAGGTGAATTATTAGGTTGAGATCAGACAGAGGAAGGGGGTTAAATGATAGTGTACATCTAAAACCCTTTTTAAAGTGCAGACCACTGTTTAAATGAGGTATTGCTCTTTATATATTTTTTTCACATTGTGCAATGTGCCTTTTCAGATTTTTTTAGATTTTATTGTGAGCAATGGCTTTTTTATATGTACATATTATATATTTGAGCTTTAGTTATAAAGCAGTGATATATATGTATATATGTTCTGTTTTTCATTCACATTGTTTCTTTTAGGCTTGTTGCTTAATGAATGGGGCACTATGATTGGTGCTGCTGTCTTCTGAATGCTGCTATTTATTGACGGATTGCTAGTTGTATTTTAGGTCTGATGAAGAAGTGTGTCTCACTACAGAAATGCTCACTCAATAAACTACTTCTTTTTTATATAGCTGTTCTGCTGTTGCTTGGTCTGGTGGATGCTTTTGAAGAGTTTATCTACTATATTTTTATCCAGCAGCCCTTTTATACTAGCTGTGACTTGGTTTGTGTTTGGATTTTATCTGTGCTCATTGCTACATACACAGTGTGATATATTTCATGTGTCTTGAAGTTATTATTCCCAAAAGAGTTGTTTGAATTCTTCTGCTAAATATTCCCTTCTGCATTTGTGTGCCAATTGACAGCATGAAATTCACTTTCACGGCTTAAGGAAAAATTAAAAATTTAGTTTAGGCTGCCTTATTTAGAGCAAAGCAGCCTGGTGACATGACATGACTATCCACACTCTGGATAGTACTCAGTGATGAAAATACAGCTGTCAGGTAACTTTTTCTGTGGCACAAGGTGTAAGTGTTTTGAGCTTGGAGAAAAAGAACAACTGATACATGGTTTGTATCCACTTCACTGATAACTTTTCAGAGGGTGGTCTAAATACATTTTAGTCACATTTTGTGATACCATTGTACTGTTGTTTAAAATCAACTGATCTCCCTTTTGCTAATAACATGTAAGCTTTTGTCTATCCATGTTAGCATTATTTATCATTAAATAGAAGTCTGATAATGTGTATCACACAGCACATTTCAGATGTTGCAATGACAAGTGAGAAAGCTCAATTAGTAACTTGAATAAACTTCTTGGTCTAGTCATTGCTACATATACCCAACGACTGCATTTAATTTACTGTCACCCTTTTCACTATCATATATTTTTTCTAATGCCTTTTCCATTTGCTCTCCTCTTAGAAGCTTGCAAACACAGTTTAATGCCTAAGGAAAACGTTAAAAATTTAGTTTAGGCTGCCATATGTTGCGCAAATATGCTTGGCATTATTGCATGGCCCTCCGCACCATGTATAATACTTACTGCACTGAATGCACCTGCCAGACATTCAATTCTGTGGCACAAGGTGTAATTGAAATGAATTGACAGAAAGAAGCCACACGAGATATGGTTTGAATCCTGTTTAGCGATCACATTGCAGTTATTCACAATATGTATTTTTTTAATTATTTTTAGTCATTTTGCATTTGCTCTGTGCTTGGCAGCATGCAAACACTGGCCAATATCTAAGGAAAAAAGTGAAACATTTACTTTAAGCTGCTTAGCTAGTGAAATCAAACTATGCAACAGTGCACCTTCCTTGACATTCTAGACAATACCAAGTGAAAATTTTTAACCTATTGTATAACTATCGCTGTGGCACAAGGTGTAACTGATGTGAATTGAAAGAAATAAGGAACATGAATTATTATCTGAATCTTGTTTAGAGATCACATTGCAGTTATTCACAATATGTGATTTTTGTATAATTTTAATTTGCATTTGCTCTCTGCTAGGCAATGTGCAAATATGATTCCCTAATTAAGGAAAATGTGAGAAAGTTAGTATAGGCAGCCTTATGTAATGCAATCACAGATGTCAATGGTATGCATTTCTCAGCAATCTGGATAGTGCTGAGTGGAAAAATTCCCCTTCTCACATACCTATCACTGTGAAACAAGGTATAAGTGCACTGAGTTTAGATAAAGAACACAGCTGATTAAGGGTTCAAGTGCAGCTAAAAGTTACTTTTACTGCAGGTGTAAGAATTCCATTTGTCACTACATTTTGATTGGGACTGTAAGACTAATAAAAATTACACTATTAAGCATGTTTCTTACAAGCAGTGTATCAGTAAAGCTTGCATAACAAAACTTTTCTATTTAGCATTTATCGTTAATGTTTCACTTATAACCTCAATCTAATGCATGTCTACATTCTTAAACCCAACAATGATGACATTTAACA
Organism: Protopterus annectens; assembly: GCF_019279795.1. Classification (NCBI taxonomy): domain Eukaryota; kingdom Metazoa; phylum Chordata; order Ceratodontiformes; family Protopteridae; genus Protopterus; species Protopterus annectens. The sequence continues at coordinate 993,898,628 of NC_056725.1, forward strand.
TAAATTAATTTATATATGTATGAGGGGCACAATAATTTTGTTATAATCATCATTACTCATCACATATCCAAACTATATTTTAGGACAGATACGTCTTGTGAAGTATATATATATATATATATATATATATATATATATATATATATATATATATATATATATATATATATATATATATATATATATATATATATATATATATATATATATATATATATATATATGTATATATATATATATATATATATATATATATATATATATATATATATATATATATATATATATGTAACACAGCTGAACCTGCATTACTCATCTCATTCAACTGTAACTATATGAAATATAATTTGCAAACAGAAATAATGACTTTTACTTAGGAATGCATTCATATACCTAATTTAAATCACACACATACAGGCCTCTCTGAATTGTATTTCCATTCATTCTCAAATTAGTATAATTATATTCTCCATGTTTGAAAGGTAATTCTCCTTTGACATTGTCAGTTAATAATGTGAGTTTCAATTTTTGCATGCTTTATCCCATGAATTCATTTCCCAGCTGGTACAGCATTATTTTAACATTATGTAACCCCTAACATCATAATATGTCACAATTAATACTCTTTCTCCTTGCAAGCAGCAAGGTGTAAAAGCTACAACATTAAGCATTCCATTGCTGAACATTGAAACCTGTATCAGTAGGTTGACCATCACACATGGCACAGCTCAATGCCATGTTTCACACCTTTACTGCTTTGTGATGTAAATAGTGCCACTGTATCTGCCAAGGAGTCTATCTGCATTCAATTGCAAAAATGCATTTGACAAGGCTATGCATTTTTGTGCCCAACCAGTTACTTGCAAGATCTGAATTGTGCTCCAATTCAGATATATTTTGTTGACTTGATTTTTGCAAGCATGGCTGGTGAGGGAGATAATGGTGCTAAATTTAGAGCACAAATGTCAATTTTAAAGAAAATGCTCTGGAATGCAAGGATGTTTGCAGGCTGAAAGAGGTGCAATATCCACATCACATAGGTGTTAATGAGTTATATGAATGCATTGACATTACATAATTGTATCCAGTTATTCTTATTAATTTTTTATGTTGGACATTGATATATCATCACATGTGGCTGCATAGCAGTGAAATGGTTATTTGGGGTGCACTGTACTGGGACTGCTCCTGTGCACATGCATTTAGTACTACAGCAGTTTGTACACAGACTATGGCTCAATTCTGGAATGGTGTGCATAATACATGCTGGAAACAGCTTCCTTGACAAAGAAACATTGATATTGTATTCTTACTGTTGTGTGAATAGTCACATATGTAGGTCCTTTCCAGCATTCTGACTAAATACAATTGTTCTTATTATTTTCATAACTCCCTTCTTAATGCACACATCCAATTCAGTTATTTGTGACAGCATCCATTGCTATCTGATGTGGCACATGCAGTCAATACAGAAGTCTGGAGAGAACCTACTATAATAGGCAGGGGGTTGATTCTGATAACGTGTGTGTGTAAGACAGCAGTGGCTTACACACAGGCAGTAGTTATGGCACACTGAGAAAGACACCTTTTACAAGCTTTGTTCTACAAGGTAAGGCATCCATATTCCTTATGATAAGAAAAAGCTATAAGCCCTTTAGGGGTGCTCTTCATGACTTGGCTGATATGCATATGTCTGTGGTGTATATGATTGTTATGCATCTCCCTGATATCTGCAGTGGTATGTCTTAGAAAATGACATGATGCAAATGTTTATTATGTCGTTCATTATTCACAGGCATTACGTGTTCCCAAGATAATTATGATCTGTATTGCATGTCTTTATCCAGACATTTCTTTATTACTTCAGTTGTTTACGCTATACTATACAGCATAATGGCAGATGAGGAATTCCTTAAATGTTTATTAATGTATGGCATACTGACAGACCATCAGAAACTCTGACTAATCCTCTGTTGCAACACTTTCTTGTGTGTTGTTGCTGTGGAATTTCTGTTATACTACTCTTCCCTATAATTGCATGTGGGCATAAGCAGTATAACGATGTGTCTGAGATGTTTGCATATCAGCAATGCAAATCTGAAATCATGGCATGTCACATGATCTGTGTTGTCATGTGTCACTTATCTATGCTGTATGTTATGAGATTACCATTTAGCATTTACATGACTATACAACAGTTGCTTGCCTACTACATGTTCATAGGTGATAAACCACTTTCCTATAGGTGCCACTAACTTTTCTTTGCAAAAACATGTCCATTTCTGTAGTACCTGACATTAAAGCTGTAATGTTTATTTGTTTTTGTGTATACATGCTGAAAGGGAGAATACAAAAGTGCTTTTTTCTTGAATACATACATTCCCTGCATGTCCATCTCATATGCATTAATTGCTGTCTATGCATTCATCCCATAATGCATCTTCCATCTTTGCTGTTATTCCAACTCAACTTTTTATTAACATGAATATGACATTTTCACTCTACTTTGTTACACTGCAGCTTTGTATCCCTCTCGCATCCCTTGTTAGTATTTCCATTTTTATTTATACAAAATGTTGCCATTGACATTAATTATCATTACAAAAATATTGCAGAATTTATGCTAGAAATGTTTCTTTGACACTTCAGCACATTTGCCTTCAGTGTATGGGTACATTTTTGGATTAATTAATTACTTATGCAGTACAAAAAAAAAAATATTTTTGTACAATTTCCCATTTCACTTTCCCTTCTTCAGTATTATTTTAGTTTACTTGCCCTTAATATTTCTGGGTTACAACACATGCTCATACCTGAGCATTGCTGATTTGCAAGTTGTTTTGTTTACATTCTGAGCTTGCACTTGCCAACACATTTTCATGGCCACAAACACTATTGCTGGCCAGAAAAAGGTGCTTGCAGATGTGTAGGCACAATGAGTAGATTGCATATTTGACTAGTACTGCTGCTTGACATGCTAACATGCTTACCTCTTGTAGGCTTGGTGAGGTGCAGATTCATATTGATCCTTCAAAGGCAGTTTCAACAAACAAAACTGAAACCAGTTTGATGAAACCACAATTTTTTTTTTGCAGGGGGCAAGCCCCTGAACCCTCATGTGGAGAACCTCCCATACCCCCCACAATTATATATACCACCTCCTAGGATGTGCAACAGTGGAGTAAAGGATGGTTTTGATGAACTGGCTTTGGTTTCTTTGTGTTCTCCGAAATCACCCTCAATAGGTTGACATGCTCCTGGTGTGGATCCTACATGATTGTTAATGAATCCCAGGGATTATTATTTTTTATTTATATTTCTTCAACTCTTTTGATAGTTTTGTATTATATATGATATGTTTTCCTACTTTGTTTCTCAGTTCTTATGTTTGTTTGTTTTATTGTATTTAGCTATCTATAATAGGCATCTTTCAGATACACTTCTGCTAGTGTGTACTGGGGAAACATGAAATAATAGATCCCTTTCTATCCTTTTCATAAAGCTATGTCTGCCATTATACTCCCTTTTTTCTTACATCTGAATACACTCTGGTACAGATTCTCTGACCACTTGCCACTCCATTATCCATTAGCCACTATTAGATACATAGTGGCTTCTACTGAACCACTGCTGTACTTGCTATTTTGTTTGCTACATGTGTATAGTCTATATTAACAGTAAACCTATTTATGAACTTATCTTGTAGCTTTTTCTCCCCTAGTATACACCTTGCATCAAAGCTGTATAGTATGTACACTGTGTAATAGAGCATACCTAATGGAATTATTTGAGTTGTGCGATGGCTGAAGGTCTGTCAATGCCTACATTTTACTTGTTGTACATTTGAATACATTATGGTGTTATAGTGTTAGAGCATTATAGTCAGAATATAGGGGACTAGAGACTGTTTTATTTTGGCTAACCTCTAAGCACTATGTTGACAGCATTGTGGGGGTTGAAGTATATGATTTTCTGTGCAATATCAGAAAATATATATGTATGGCTCTAATTATGCATCTGACATAATCTATATAGTACCTTTTCATTAAAATATACCAGTATTCATTTACCTTTTAAACGATCAGAGTCCTGGGTTTTGTACTGTCTTTTTGTATTGTAGTACATTAATAGTAGGTTCTGATTGTACACATAAGTTTTGCCAGTGTTATCTGTGAAACTGCAGAAATGAAAGAGTGACCAGTGGAAAGGCTACACACACACACACACACACACACACACACACACACACACACACACACACACACACACACACACACACACACTAATGTATATCTATCTATCTATCTATCTATCTATCTATCTATCTATCTATCTATCTATTTATCTATCCATATATGGATCTAATTCATCCTACTGACATTTCAGAACTGTTTGAATTGTCAAACAAGAAAAAATTACCAAACACTGTGTTTATGCAGGGGGCCAAGACCCCCCACCCCCCTACAAATTATATATACCAGCTCCAAGATTGCTCTCCAGTGTGGAAAGGGGCAAATTCCCTGAACCCTCTGTACTACACACTCAGCACCAACAGTCTTCCTGCACTACCCAACCTTCATGGTTTCAGACCGTCGATTATATGATCTCAATCTTACGATACTGATACTCTGAAATATTGATCAGATTAATTAAGCCCCAATTGATGTATCTCAAAGAATTTTCCTTTCTATGAGTTATAGCAATCTCAAAGTTAGTACATATAAGTAGCATTGGTGTGAGGTCGCAACTTTCTCATTGGACTCTGAAGAAACAAAGATTCAGCATTTAAAATTACATTAACTAAAGCAATTTGACTTTTCATAGATAAACAGTAAAATATGACTAAGCAAATAACACATCATATCTACTTTTTAGAAGATATCTGTAAAAAAATACCTTCACTGTGCAACAGTGAATTCCATAGTTCATTGTTATTTCTGGAGATTGACAGATGTTTTTCTCACAGTCTCAAACCTGCAGTAGCACTATGTGCCTTTAATTCATTTTACTGGAAGTATGCATGGAAAATAAATAATCTATCTTGCTATACCACTAACAATACACAAAAATAACATTTGTTTCAGAGAATGCCATAGTGGCACATGTTAGAGAAAACAGCCAATTAAATAACTACATTTATTTGCCTATAAACTTTCAAAAACTGTTCCTTGATGGATTTAAATGCAACAAATAATATATAATTTAAAATATCAATTGTTTAGGACTGTGGATTTAAAACAGACTGTTGGAGAATTACAAGAATCTGAATTGCTATGGTAGCCATTTTTCCTTAATATATACTCTAGAGAGCATATTTATTACAATAGATTATCATTTTGAGTTGAGTTCAATGTTTTATAAAGAAAGCTATGATGCATTATAGCAGCTCATATTAAATAGTTTTGGTAATATATTCTCTGAGTGGAGTAAACATTTTATAAATAAAAACAATTTACTCTCAGTGCATACTCCATTAAAGTGTACTAACTATAAATAAATATATGTAATATTTACTGTCTGAACTTGCTAGTCAATGGTATATTCTTTTCTACACACATTAAATTCAGGTATCCTTAAGTTTCACTTGTTTTCATTGTCATCACAGGATCTGCAAACATTTCAAGTCTGCTTCTTTTCACTTTCAAATTTAATTGAGTCCCACAAGCAATAACTGCAGAGTTTCTGTACATTTTTTTACAGTCTCTGTGGCAGATGGATTTGTGCCTACTTCATGTATACAATTTCACTATCAGAAAATTTCCAAAAAAGTACTGTTAAATGGCCTTTGTACAAGAATTTTAAAATATTAAGCAGTTGCTTTAGGACAATTAGAGATGTAAATGAATTAATCCATATATGGGGTTTCTGAAGTTGACTATAATTACATTATCTCAAAAATTACTTTTTTCCCCTGCAAAATCTATGATCTGTAACCATAAGTAAATTTATAATGCAAAACAGGAGAACGCTCACAATTAAACTGTCCATCCGTGTTGTCTTACTCCTGCATTGATCTGACAAATACAAACTGTACTAATTTTCTTTTCATCCTCTTCAAGCTTCATACTGCATTACTATTCAAGAGAGCTGTCAAGTCGACAAGTAAAGTACAGTTGTGTAAGGTGAACTTATCTAGTAGATGTTCGAATGTTCACTGCTGCAGTAGCCTAAGCTATATGGGTTATATCCTGCTAAGGCTATAGCAGCTGATAGATTCCAAAGCTTCAGGGCACCTTCCACAAGCCTAATCTTTGAAGAGATTAAGCTGATCTGGCTAAAAAACAAGTTTGACTGACAAGCCCTTCAGAGCTTTCCTTTCAGCAGAGATAGGGAGGCTGAGCATGGAAAATACAAGGCTAGGAATAACAAAAAAGAAATGTCCACACCCTGGCATAAACAAAAAAAAAAAACACCAAAAAAGAGAAGTGAAGGAAAGGAGTGGCTACTACAGCAGTAATCATGCAAGCATGTACTGTCACAGTATGTTCAACAAACACAACTGTACTACGTTCTTGATTTTGATTACTGCTACAGTAGTCTTAGCTATATGGGTAGATTACCATAGCATACTATATTTGGGAGGGGGAAAGAGAAGAGCCCAGAATCCCCTGGAGAATGGTCCTAGGAAAGTATTGCCTAGACCCAGAGAAGTAATCCAGCTTATGGTGTTTTATAAAAGTATGTTCCGTGGACCAAGTAGAAGCTTTTAGATTACTTCTAGAATCCATCCATTTCCAAAATGACATAGCAGAAGCCAAGGTCCTTGTAGAATGGGCCTTGACCCTGCCTGGAATAGATTTGTCTTGGCGAGTATAACAAAAACTAACAGCCTTAGACAACCATTTGGAAAAATCCAACAACACCAGAACCACAGGAAAGAAAAAGAATCCAGAAACAATGAATCATGAAGCCAGGCAATCCAAAGAAGAAAAAAAAACTTTATTAAAACTCCACTCTCTTAGCACCTCGGCTCAAAAGCATTTTCAGAGTATACTATCACTAAAAGAACAACCATTAATATACTAACATCAATTAAGATATCATTACATGATTACACAATTAAACAATCAATTAACCATCAATTAAATAAAAACTTTCCCATTACATTCTAAACTAAGACCTTATGTAACCGGCATATATCGTAATATAAAAATAGATTCTTTATACAATAATCTACATTTAATACCTGTATTTGCAAATTGTCCACAGCAAATTTGGTCTAAAACAGTTGCTTGAAGCCCACCTCATTCATATAATGGTAAGTCTTAAAATCTGCTGCAATGGGACTTTCTATTCTAGCTTTCCTTTTGTACCTTAGATGTTCCTGTAGTATAAAAAGTTATTACATGGACATTTCAAGGCATAAACTACTCCCTTTGATTTACAGCTATAATTATATTTTATATTATATCTCTTTCCATTTATCCTACTAAAACTTTTCACCACATATTAACAGCTACAACATCTTCCACAAGGGGTGGTCCCTGTCTTATACACATTCCATTCAGGTAATTCCAAGGTAAAAACCTCCCATGGACTAACATATTCCTAACGTTCCTTCCTCTTTTATATGAGATGCCTGGTGCATCATCCAACATGTCATAAAAGTCTTTACGTTGAGTCAAAAAGCCCCAATAATATTTCACCAGGCTCACAATCTCCATACAAAAGGAACTATATGTAGTCACAAAAAAGATTTTATGCTTATTTTAACCCCTATTCCTAATAAAGTGCCATCGGTTTAAATTTAAGTCAAAACTATAAACACATCTAGTTCTGATAAAAATTCTCCACACTCCTATCTAAATTTTCTCTATCATATCCTTTCCTAATAAACATATCCATTGTACACTGCAATTCTTCATAAAAATCGGCATTTTTACTACATAGCTTAAAAATGTTTTTGGTAGAAACCATTTGGAAATAGTCTGTTTTGACACTGGTCGTCCTTTCTTCTTACATTCACAAGAAATTAACAATTGATCCAATGATCAGAAAGATTTAGTTTTGTCAAGATAGTACCTGAATTGTCTGTGGACATCCACAGTATGGATTATCCTTTTTCCCTCATTTTTAGGTTCAGGAAAGAACACAGGAAGATGGACTGTTTGACTTAAGTAAACTCAGATACCAGTTTAGGCATAAAAAAAGGAATAGCTCTCAAAAAGACCCTCTCCTTGTGGAAAATGAGCTAGGGTTGACTCACTATAAGAGCTTGCAATTCGGATACCTTTTTTGTAGAGGTCGGAGCAATCAGTAAAACTGTTTTTCATGTTAAGAACCTAAAATCAGCCAGAATAGTTTTTCCAACTCAAGCAAGAGTTAGTTTCTCTAACACAAAATAAAGATCCCAAGGATGGGCCACCTGTTTACTTAGAGACCTCTTGTGCAAACCCTCTTTCAAGAACATTTTGTCATGAGACTGCCTAGAAAGAGGAGGATCCATGGGCAGACATGCTGAAATTACCAGTAAATGAACCTTGATATGGGAATAAGAAAAGCCATAGGATAATAACTCACACAAATACTGTAAAACCAAAGAACAACTAACCCTAAGTGGGTGCTGGATAAGTTGTTGGCATCAACAAGTAAAATATTTCCATTTGCTAATACAAGATTTTCTAGTAGCATGCTTTCTTGCCTCCGTTAGTACCTGATGCAGGTATATCTAGCAATCTGCTGGAGATTATCAAGTTTTTATGTTGGTAAATCAGAGCACAAGTTAGACATTAAAAGGAATATTTCAACCAATGTGTTAGTCAAGCATATCATTGGGAATGGCTCTGGACATGTTTTTACTTTTAGAGTGATATATATTGTTAGAAAAAAATTAAGGGGAGGTGATTTAAACAATAGGCTTGAATTAAGGGAATATGAATGGATTCTGTTATTACAGGCAAACTGCCTTCCTGGTGTTAATCAAATCATTTCCCATATACCAGTTTTGAGATGTAAGCAAATGTGCTTAAAATAACAACATTTTTAGATATATAATTATTTGTATGTGCTTTTTTAAAAATATATGTATATATCTTCAAGATTCATTGATTAACATGCTTAATTATTTGTGCAATCTTATTGGCTGTGCTATTATAGGAATGAGTATTTATGCAATTATGGTGGCTTGACTGTTTTGTACTGATGAAGGTTTTTTTTTATGTGAACTTGAAAATTTTACTCTATATTTATTATTTTATTAAAGTTATATAGTATGTTGCTGAGTTTGTTCATTCATACCTGATGCACGTCCTCAGAAAGCAGGTGCCTAAAAGCAATTAAGACCCTATCATCCAGGCAATCAATTCGTTGAGGATGATTGATGTCGGGGTTTATCAAACACCCCTGTTCTTGTGTGAGCAGATCCATTCTGTGAGGAAGCTTGTGGTAGTTGTCCCTAGCCATTTCCAAAAGAATGAAGAACTGTGGTTGTCTAGGTCAAAAGAGTCACCACAGTGATCTTGCAGGATTCTTTCTGAATCTTCAGTAGTACCCTGGATATTAGTGGAAAGGGAAGAAAGATGTTAAAAAACATTCCTGTCCAAAGAAAATAAATGGCATTTGTCTTCCAGGCCTTCTTGCATGGAGTTCTGCAACAGAATTTTGCCAGTTGATTGTTCATACAGGAGGGAAAGTGGTCTACTTGAGGACCTCCCCACAGATGGGGTCAAACTGTGGATACCCACCCGATCTAGTTTTCATTTGTGAGGGTCTGTCTGGTCCTGCTCCAGCTCAGTTTGTTTGCCACACAATTTTGCTATTGCAGAATAAATGATGCCCATAGAGTGAGATTGTGCTGTGAAGCTATATCTTAATCTAACATGGCTACTTTTCAAAGGGGGAAGGAATGACCTGGTTTCCCTTGCGTGTTGATGTACTACATCACTCTGGTATTATTTGTAATCACTTGAAGAGGTCACAGGGACCAAAGATGGTTCAGAGAATTGAGTGCCTGATCAGGGCATCTCCTTGATATTTGTATTCTTTCATATGTCCCTGGTGCCACACACCCCCTTCACCTGTATCTGTCCTGAACTGCTCCCCAAGCAAAGGTTGAAGATATGTGGTGACTGATTGCTTTGGATCAGGAATGGAGAAGGGATCCCTTGATTTAAGGATATCTGTTGTCTCCACCAAGTGATTTCTCTTCTGACAAACCCCAGTACTGGAATATAAAAAAATAAAAGGTGTCAATGCTGGGACCAAGCAAATTTCAGACACCATTGTATCTTTCTCATGTGGAGTCTTGCAAGGGGTATCATGAGATTCATAGATGCCATGAGACCCAAAATCTGGAGGTATTCCCTTGCAGTGACTGAAGACTAAGTGGAAAAAAAACCTTAGAAACAGATCTAAATAAAGACCTATTTTTTCCTGTAGAAGATACTCTCTTTGAACCGAGGTGTCTAGCTGATATCCAAGGATCACAATCAGTCAAGAAAGACATTTGAATGTTCTCTTGGAATTCCTGCTTGTGGAAGAGATCTCTCACCCAAGAGAGAGAGAGAGAGATTCCTGACATTTTGAAAAAGACTCTGCAAAGATAAGCACGTTGTCTAAATACAGAAAAACATGAAAAGCCTGTAGCTTGCAATGAGCTATAACTGGAGCTAGATACTTTGTGAGCACTCTTGGTGCAGTGGGTACTCCAAAGGGTAAGGCAGAGAGCTGATAATGTGATCCCGACACACAAAACCTTACAAAATGCCAGAAGTCTGGATGAGTAAGAATGTGATAATTAGCATCTTTTAAGTAAAGTATTATGAAGAAACTTGAAAGAGGAAGAATAGGCAATAGGTTGTGAAGTGGGATCATTTTGAATTTGAAAACTATCATGAATAGGTTTAGGAAATAAAGATCCAGAACTGCTCTGCAAGCATTTTCTTTTTTTGGGACTAGAGACATCTTTGAATAAAATCCATCCCACACATGAGAAAGAGGAACTGGGTCTATCACTCATTGGAACAGTAGGTCATGAAGAACAGGTAGGAACAAAACAATCTGGTCGGCAGGATGACAAATGACCCCCCCCCCCCAGAAAGAAGGAATTTCCTGCTACTGCTATCAGTAATCCTGATGAATGATTACTGATAGCAGTAATCCTGATGAATGATTTTCAGATTTTCAGAACCCATTTGTTTGAAACAGTCTGTTGCTAAACAGAAAATTAGAGATACAGACTTTCAGTAAGAGAAAGAGGGCCAGGGTGGGAGGGGGTAACAAGGTATCTTAAATAAACATTCAGACATGTTGGAGTATCCTTGGTTTTGGGAGGTTTGTGACTTTTTTTTGTAGCCCTTTGCCAGTTCTTCTTAACAGTCTGTTTACTTGAATTCTTTGGAGACTGTTTATTGTTTTTTTGTTGAAACTGAATGATGAGAAAGAAAATCCCTTGGGTAATTTGGAAAAGTGGGCTGAAAAATCTTAGAGATTCCCTGGATCAGTTTGCACATTAAATCACATTTTTGATTACCTCTGCAGCATAGGGGCCAAACACTTAATCTTCATCCAAAGGAGAATTTGAAACCTCACTTTTAAGATCATCTGGAATGTTCTGAGAATGCAGCCAAACAAAACACCTTAAAACTGTACCAGTGGCCATACACTCACTGCAAACAATGGGTAATAATGTGCAATAGAAGAAACTGTTATTTAAAGTAGTTATAGACACACTGCAAACAATGAGTAGTGACCTGTGTAATAGAAGAAACTAAGTTATTTAAAGTAGATTTTTAATCACAAGAACTTGTACATAAAGTATTCCTTGTACTTTCACAATATGTCAGAATAAACTTTAACATATGAGCGTGACAATTTAAAGTTTTGAAATTCAAAGTTGCAAACTTGTTTCTTATACCTATCCATAATTTTCCCAGCCTTACTAGAAAGAGTAGGATTGGAATTAACTAAGTGCTTAGCAGCAGAGGAGTCAGCTAATTCTATAGCTGCTGGGTCAGGTTTGGGAATAGTGTATAAAAACTTAAAAGACAGAGGAACTTTATATAGTATATCATATCTGCCTTTTTAAGGACATCTGGCTAACTATCAGTAAAATTTCAAGCAGCAAGGTACACATCCTATAAAGCAGACAGAACAAGAGGAATGGGTGTAGGTTCTGGAAAATCCTCCTATGACAACTCATAATATCTTTTGATGGACTGAGAAACCTCAGTGTTCTCCAACTGAAAAGATTGGGACATTGTAGCAATAGTCTAAGAACCCCCCCCCCAGGGAGAATCAGAAAGAGAGCTGTCCTCTGAGTCTGAATCTGAAATCTGAGGACAAAAACCTGAATCCATACCTGCATCTTCCTGTTCAGATTCAGAATCTTGAATATTTTTAGGAAAGGAGGCATCCGTCTTTCTTTTACCAGAAACTCCTCTACAAAAAGGATCAGTGACCTGGATCAGCCCCTGAGCCTGTTCCAGTAAAATACTCCTATCCAAAGGAATTTGAGGAAGAGTAGATACATGCTAGGGTCATCTGTGTTACTAATGCCAGCTGCTGCTACCGCATGGATGGGCGCAGCATTCCAACACAACAGGAAACAGAAATCTTCCTTGTTCCCTCTCCCAGGACCGACAAGAGTAGTTCTCCCCTGTCCAGTGAGGGAACTCCAACAACCGCAGAGGACATGGCTAACCCTGGTCCATAGTGGCTGTCAGTGCTACAGGAGAGGTAGCTGGGGCAAAAGATGAGTGTTGTGAGCTACAACAGATGGCCATAGCAGGGTCACCTACCTGTGGTTGAGACAATTTGCTAACCTGCTGTGGTGGTTAAGGCTGTTTGCTTAACTTTTTCTTTTTCTTTTTTTGCCTAAAAGAAGGACCAACCATGGGCATGGCAGTCTGTTCCATGGTCAAGCTGAAAATGGTAACATTATCCTGGGGAAAACAAGCAGCAATGCCAGTAAAACTACCAGTCCACAAAAGTTATGTATTTATTTTTTTACAGAAAAAACACAGTAAAAAGCACTTTCAAACACTATGGCAGCCCCACAGTATTAAAATAAACACAATTTCTCCACAGAAAATAGTTTATCAGTTAGATAATACTACTGTTAAACTGACAGAAATCGGTGCTCCTTTTAAATGTATGCTACAGTCTTGAGACAATCTATTAAAACCCAACACTCCTAGCTTTAAAATAATTTTCCTGGAGAGGACATAATAAAAAAAGGTCAGTAAAAAATAAGAAAATTGAATATTATTCCCAAAAGGGAACTTATCTGTCCAGCTAAAAAAAGCACAAGCCGACCATTGAGCCACAAAAGCCTCAGAGGATATTACTCTTTGGTGCCAGTAAAGCTCTGAAAGGCTTTGCACCTAAACATGTATTTTAGTTAGCTCAGCTTGAGCTGCTTGACAGTTTGGGTGTATGGAAATGCCATGAAGCTTTGGAAGCTGGCCGGCTGTTATATCCTTGGCTTGATATTACCAATATAGCTTAGGCTATTGGAGCAGTAATCAATATAAAGAGCATCTGCCACATTCTGTAACTTATTTTGAAACCTTGCAGTATATATTTTGGATATGTCATTGTTCAGGGGATGCATGCTTTTCTGTGTTGTTAACTTCCTCATGGTGCTCTTTCCCTTTGTCTCTGGGAGCTAACAGGACTTTTACCTCCTCAAAATATAGAGATATGTGACAGCTCATGAGTATCTTTGCACATGTTTTAGCAATTACACAAATATGTATTTACTTATTTTTGCATGTTGACATATCTTTGGCAAAATGCCAGAGAACCTAATATATAATTATTTATTTTTATTTTACAGTTTGAAAAGAGCAGTTTTGTTTCACTGCTAACATATTTACCAAAAGAGTGTTAGTACAGTGTTGTTCTGTTTAATATTGTCTTCTGAGCCACATTTTAGCTTTTTTGCTGTTCAGGTCACTGCTGCCATCTTGTTCTACATACTTCTACACAGTACACAATGCAAGCCGTTTCTAGGCATGTATTTCAGAACCTGCCTGAACTGAAAAGTACCCATTGTTTTGACTAATTTTGCTATAATCACTTGTTATAGTTTTATTTATTAATATATGTGTATCTATATCTATGTCTATATCTATATATATATAATGGTGTGTGTGTGTGTGTGTGTGTGTGTGTGTGTGTGTGTGTGTGTGTGTGTGTGTGTGTGTGTGTGTGTGTGTGTGTGTGTGTGTGTGTGTAGGGGGGGGCAGACTGCGTTTGGTCTAAATTTTCACTTTGACACCTGTCAAGTCAGCCACATTTGGTCAACTGAACAAATGGTCAACAGGTGTACAAGACTAAACAGTTCCCAGGGTTGGGAAATATTTCCTTTCCTTGATATTGCACAGTCTTGGACTTAGTATATATAACATGCAGGGGGGTGCAGGGGGCTTTCTCCCTTATAAAAAAAACAAAACCTTTTTTTTTTTTTTTTATTATTAGTGTAAATATTGCATGCTCTGAGGTTCTTCCTCACTGCTTGCATGGTAACCTGTCAACATACTCTTTTACAAACATTTGAGAATCATGTTTGGAAGATTGGCATATGGGTTACTTGATGAATGTGAAGATGCCCATTTCTCTGCTTTCAAAGAGGTAGTCACTTGTTTGTACATTATGAACTAATTCTTGAAGCTTCTTCAGATATGCACCACAATAATATTTTGGTTGAAGAGCTAGTATATGGAATGTATGAAGGTCTGAGGCATAATTAAATATCTCATGCTGTGATGAATGGGAACTTCTTTTATTAAGAGATGTAAAAAACAGTTTAATGATTGATTTACTAAACTACTGATTGAGTTAAACTTTTGACCAAGATTGAACACTCATCACAATGGCCTTATTTCAGGTCCAGCAAGGGATAAATTACAAAGCTGATTTAACAATAAAATATTTTACAAAACTGAGACATCTATCCCCAGTATAGGATATAATACAGTTATAAGCATCTATTCTATATCAAACTGGAGTAGTTGAGAGGGTTGGTATAATTATAGCTCATATATGCTGTTATTGATAAAAACATGAAAACATATTACAATATGCAAATTTGTAGAAATAAATCATTCTTTATAGAAACAGAGACAATAGACACTTTATAATAATACTGTTAGATAGATAGATAGATAGATAGATAGATAGATAGATAGATAGATAGATAGATAGATAGATGCCTGTGTGTATGCACATGATTATATGACACTTGATTGAATGCCTGTTTGCTTAATCATAAATTACTGAATTCAGATGGTTGAAAGAAAATGCAGAAAAATTATACTTAATCACTCTAAAGTCTATCTTTTGTCTCTCTGCTGCTGTAGAACTCTGCAGGGCACCAGGCAGGAAATTGCTGAGCTGTGTACTAGCACAAAAACCTTACAAATGTGGGTTTTATAGCAGGGAAATGAAAGAGATAGAAATTAGCCCAAAATGGCCAGTAAACTACTAATTTCTAGGCTGAAACCACTCCTCCAGGGACAGATAGGCTGCTCAAAGCTTCCTGTCTCACAGTGAACAAAGATACTTCCTTCTATCCAAGTAAGGTATGTGCAAACACAGAAACTTGTAACACAGCCCTGAATTCAGCACTAACCTGAAAACTGGACTATACTAGCTTAGAAAGGTGGGGAAACAAGTATATATATATATATATATATATATATATATATATATATATATATATATATATTTTTTTTTTTTTGTTTGATTTTTTCAGAAATTAAGCAGATAGAATCAAAAAACACTTTAAATGCACAGAAATGGCTATCACACTTGAGTGTGTAGCCTATAACAGTGAAACAGGTAATTTAAACACAAAAACAACTTTGTTCAAGTGCAGGCAGTAAAATAAATACAATATGTAGCTGAAACAAGCTTTTTAAATCACAGAAACTCTAGAAAATCTGCATTTTAGGCAGAATTAGCTAAAGGCAGCAAGAAAATGCAGAAAAATGATACTTAATCACTCCAAAGTCTCTCTTATGTCTCTCTGCTGCTGTCATTGTCCATGTTGGTGTGAATGTCCTGAGCTGTACCTCCCTGGACTACATGAAAAGAGACATGGAGGAGCTCTCTGATCACATAGCCCAGGCCGGTATGACCCTGACCCTGAGTAGCATCCTGCCCTCGCCAAGAATGATACCACGGTATAGAGAAAAAATTATCAATTTCAACAATTGGTTAAGATTCTGGTGTCATTCAAAGGGGCTCCAGTGTCTGTCAGCCTGGGATGACATGCTCAACAAGCAATGCTGCTTCACTAGAGATGGCTTGCACCTGTCACCCTTAGGCTTTCAAATACTGGCCAAGGCTCTTGCCACCCCCATAGTGCCTTTTTAAGGCAAGGCTCAAAATACAAACCCACCGCTGTAAATAGCACAAGTAACAAAAAACTGAGGGTAATGCTACTCAATGCCAGAAGTCTAAACCTCAAAATGCATGCACTCGAGGCATTCCTCAGTATGGAGAAAATTGATATATGTGCAGTAACAGAAACCTGGTTTAAGGATCTAGAGAGCACCCCAGCACTACCAGGCTACAACTCATACCATACATTTCGGCCACAAAACCCAGACCGAAATAGAAAAGGTGGTGAGTATCCATATTCATCAAGGATACCCACACCTTCAGGTTAGTGACACAGCATGATGCTTCAGAGATCATCCACATGCAACTAACAATGGGCGAAACTGCTATTCAAATTATATCTTGCTACATATCACCCACCATGTCCCAGGACCCCCACTCCGCATGCCTGAAAACACTGGGAAACATAAAGGTCCTACCAAACACCCTGATATTGGGTGATTTCAATCAACCAAACATTAACTGGGAGAACTACTCAAGTACAAACTCCCTTGCCCAACATTTCCTAGAATTAATAAACTCAAATGCCCTGAATCAACTGGTCTACACCCCCACCAGAGGTGACAACATCTTGGACCTGGTCATCACCAAGATGGGCGACCGGTGTTCCACACCAGAGGTCAACCCCTTGCTGTTTAGATCTGACCATAAGCTAATTACTCTGGATATCCACATTCCGCCACCACCCCTGGTCAAAGAAACCACTGTGAAAAACTTTTCAAAAGCAAACTTCACGTTACTTAAGACCTAGGTGGGAAGTTTCAAAGCCCCCATGCTAAAGAATAATGCTGTCCAAGCTGCAAATTCCTTTACTAATGCAATCTTCAGGCACATACAAGAATGCATGGATTGTGCTATCCCAAACAAAACCAAGACTCACTCCTCAAAGAAAAGGAAACCAGTCTGGTGGACCCCTGCCATAAACAAGCTATACAATAGAAGGAGGAAACTAGTACAGAAAAGAGTAAAATCCCAAGAAGGGAAGACATCACTGATCAGTATCAGCAAGAAACTACGTTCCCTCATAAAATCATCCAAGGCTAGCTTCGAAAGAAAAATTGCCATGGACTCCAAAGATAACCACAAGACATTCTTTAGCTATGTCAAGAATCTAAGTGGCAATTCTTAGATCTGCTCGGAGTTAGTGCAGAATGGCACAAAATACACTGAACTGACTGATATAGCCAACATCCTGGCAGCCAGATTCAGTGCAAATTTTACCCCCTTCTCACCCCTAAAAGGGTCCATAACTATACCAGAAGAATGTAGTGCCCCTGAAATCACAGACACTCAGGTTAAAACAGCCCTCTCTAAAGCCAAAAACACAGCATCAATGAGACCAGACAGTGTCCCAGGCTGCGTCCTAAATGAGCTCAAAGATGAACTAACCCGTCACCTAAACATTCTGTTCAAACTCAGCCTCTCCACAGGCTACATACCCATAGAGTGGTGCACAGCAATGGTTATTCCACTCCACAAAGGTGGAGCCACAACAGACCCCGGGAATTATTACCCTATAAGCCTGACTAGCTTGGTCTGCAAAGCTACGGAGTGCATCATCATGGATCTCATTAACATAGACATTGGAATCCTCCAAACGCTGGACCCTACCCAGTTCGGCTTTGTTAAGGGCAGATCATGCCTCCTAAACCTGGTGAACTTCTTTGAGAAAGTTACCAAGGCTATAGATGAGGGAAAGGTGGTGCACACAGCCTACCTAGACCTTGCAAAGGCCTTTGACACCATTCCCCACTCAGGTATTATAGACAAGCTCACCAGCCTGAACATAAACCCCTATGTCATGAGATGGGTTGCCAACTGGCTCATAGACAGAACCCACATGGTAAGAGTTGCACGATCTAGGTCTGATTCTAAACCGGTTATAAGTGGCATTCCCCAGGGCTCAGTCCTAGGTCCCCTCCTGTTTGGCATACACTTCTCAGAGGTACAGGCAAGCACAGGAGGACTATGGCTGACCAAGTTCGCAGACAACTGCAAACTAGAGCTATAAATGGCTCTCCAGCTGACACAGACATCCTCCAAAAGGGTCTCACTGAGACAGATACCTGGTGTCAAAACCATGACTTCAAGCTAAATGCCAAAAAGTGCATAATCATCCCCTTTGGAAAAAAACAAAATACCCACAAACTACCACATAGGTGGTAGCCCCTTAAATATGGAAGATTTAATAAGGGATCTGGGGACCCAAGTAGATAGTAACCTCTCCTTTGATAATCACATTGCCAAAGTGGTTAGAAAATCCTTCTATGTGGCCCACCTAATCACAAAAGGGTTTGCATCCAGATCGAAAAAGGTCATTGGTCCCCTCTATGCATCACTCATCAGACCCATCATAGAGTACAATGCCCCATTTGGGATGTACCTTACAAGACACCTGCAACAACTGGAAAGACTACAGAAGTACCACACCAAGAGGATCACTGGCCTCAAGCAGATGCCCTATGCAGCTCGACTGAAGAAACTCCAGCTGTACTTGGTTGCATATCGCCTACTCAGAGGTGATCTCTGCCTGACATACAAGGCCATGTCCAACCCAGAACTGATGGACATGCTCCACCTAAAGAAAAACCGTATCCCCTCAAGCCACATGCTCAAGGGATCTAAACCTCACCACAACAATAAATAGGACATACTGGAGGGATAGATTCCTGTCCCAGAGACTTCCCATGCTCTGAAACAAGATTCCAATTTATATTAGGCAGAGCTCCTCGCTAACCCTCTTCAAGAGAAACCTTGATGAGTGGATGGGAAACAGAAAATTTACTTTAGGGATCACTTCAATGGCTCTACTGGACAGAGGCACAGGGAACTAATCTAAGGGGGTGGCGAAAGCCAACACATTCCAGTTAGGATTATAAATGCCTTCGGGCAGATAACCTAGTACCTACCTATGAACCTATGATAGATAGATAGATAATGTGTGTGTGCACATGATTATATGACACTTGGTTGAATGTCTGTTTGTTTAATCATAAATTACTGAATTCAGATGATTGAAAGACTGTCTCACAGTAACATAAATTAAATTCCAGATAACTGTGATATCATCCGGTGAAAATTACCAAAGTAAAAATATTTCAATAAAGTTGTTGGCTTTTTTTTTTTTTTTTTTTTACAGGGAGGCAAGCTAGCCCCTCTGCATACCCCATACATCTAATAATTAAATTTACTAACATAATGGTTAAGTTACACAATTGTGGAGAAAAGTGAAAATGCCACACAAACAGAATCACTGTCAGCACACAAACAGAAAGCATGCCAGCAGCGGATATGTAAAGGTAATGTATAGGTAACAGCAATCCAACAGCTAAAGCTCTTTCATACATTCCTTCATATTCTACTTCTGTATGGCTTTCAGTCATAATCTATATGCTGACAACCTAAAATTGGGTAAAATTATTACAACTGTTATAGATAAGGCATGTCTGCAAAATAATTTGATGAAACTGACCATATGGGCACAGAAGAATAATATGTTGATAAATACATCAAAAACTAAGCATATGAGATTTGGGAGACATAAACTGAAAGGTGAATATTTAATACAGCACACAGTGATTGAAATTGTAGACTCATTTAAGGACCTGGGTATATGGGTAGATTCAGCTATGAGTTTTTCTAATCATATCAACCAATTAGCTAATGATAGTTATAGAACTATAGGTTGTATAACAAGATTTATAAAGTCTAGAAAATCAAACATAATGAAGTCATTGTTAGTTACATTAGACCCAAACTTGAATATGGAATAACAATATGGAAACCCTATAGGAAAACAAGCATGAATAAACTGGAAAGAGTACAGCGAAAATAGACCAAGGGCATCCATGGATATGAAAATCTAGGTTATTATGAAAGAATAAAATATCTGAACTTATACATTGTCTCTTACAGATATTTAAGAGGAGATCTTATTCAGGTATATAGGGCATTTATGGACAACTACATCCGGGAATGTTTGGGGTTATCAAAAAGTACTAGAGAATCATCAGAAGATTCTATAGGAATGAGAAGTGTACTAATTGGTTCATGACAGAGTAGATGATGCATGGAACAGACTACCAAATTACATTAAAGCAAGTACTAGTTTAGATATTTTTAAGAACAGCCTGGACATTTATTATGGGAACAAGTGTTTTGGTATATTGGCAAGCTAGAACAGCATTAATGCTCATGCTTGAAACATGTGTATGTATGTATGTATGTATGTATGTATATATATGTATGTATGTATTTAGCCCACAATAAGGTGCCATTCAATAAAATTTATATTCAGCCAAATGACAGCATCTCTGTCTGTCTCTGTCTGTCTCTCTCTCTCTCTCTCTCTATATATATATATATATATATATATATATATATATATCCAAATGGACATATGCTTTCCCAGTGCTTTGAGATCATGTACTTACTGAAGCTTTAAATAGCATACAAATGAAGCTTCAGCTTGCTAAAACTTTATATATATATATATATATATATATATATATATATATATATATATATAGTTACACTTCCATCTGAAATCTCAAACTGAATAAGGCCGAGACCGACCATATGATTGAGATTTCAGAAGCTCAAAATTCTGAAACAAACCCAAAAAGAAAAAAAAAAAAAAAACAAAACAAGTCCCCCTAAACCCCCCACACCACCACTATTCAAATATACCAAATCACACTACAGTGAGGAAAAGGGAAATTTCCCATTACGCGCTGTATGCATATCTCCATTCAGAATTTCGAGCTTCTAAAATCTCGATCATATAGCCTCGGCCATATGCAGTTCGAGATTTCAGATGTTGGATATTCTGAAGTGTAGCTATATATATATATATATATATATATATATATATATATATATATATATATACATATATATATACACATATATATATATATATATATATATATATATATATATATATATATATATATTTACATTTGACCTAATGTACTACTACTTAACATCACCCAATATTGATTATGTTGTAGCAAATTATACCTGTTTCATAAATATCTGCTTTATTCATCCTCACTTTGTATATAATGTTGCTAATGTTCCTGCATATTCTGTATGCTGTATAAGTACTCCTGTAAATAGTTATCATGAAGCTTTGTATGTAATGCTGTTAAACATTACCTACGTTTTATGTATTTTGTATATGTACTACTGGTATTATTGCTCAGGCAGCTTTGTAGTAATGTCTAAAACCAAAATCCCAACTGTTGAGAAAGAGGAAAGAGTAAAGCAAACACAGGATACCAACCAAAGGAAAGTCCAGGCTGCCACAGTGTCCCAGCAACTAACTTCAATGAAGAACTGGTAAGCGCTTTCACAGTATACAATACTGCTTCATCAGACCATAGTAAAAGTAACAAAACAGGAAAACTTTTAAATACAAGGCAATCCAATCAAATACAGACATTAAAAATCACATGACAATTTAAAAAGCATCTTAGCATTGATTATGTCACATCAATGTGCACCAGTAAAAATGCTTTAAAATGTCAAGCCCCCAACTCACTGTTGTAGTGGGCATGACTTTAAAACAGGTTTTAAAGATACCTTTGTCATTTAAATGTGTTTCTACATATGTTTATTTAATTTAGAAATAATCATTCCTTAAAACAACAATTGTGTTATAGATATCTAAATTCTAAAACACAAATGTATTCAGAGCATAAGGGTACGTTCAAATGTGGTTCGTGCTCTGCTTGCAATTATATTTTCTCTTGTACTTGTACATAATGTTACTGGTACTGAGATTGCTTTAGATTTTTTTTGCTAATTGCAGAACTAAGAATGTTGTTTATTATGCAGAATGTTCATCGTGTAATGCATTTTATATAGGTGAAACAAATCGAGCATTTAAAGATAGGATCTTGGAACATCTGAAAGATATATCTAAAGGTAGAGAGATTAATGATTTAGTGAAACACTTTAAAAACTATGATTCACAACATAAGCTTACGTTTTTTGTACTGGAAATTATATGTGAACGTGATAGGAAGTATGACATAAAGATTAAAACTGAATGTGCTGGGCAAATGTGGCTTTTATTATTAAAACTGTGACTTCACAGCCATTACCGAGACCTGGCTAAAACCAGATATAAAGGATACAGAAGTGCTTCACCTAAACTATTCCTGTCAAAGAAAAGATAGACACCGTAAAAAAGGAGAAGGCATTGCCCTGTTATATCCTAGCACCTTCACAGTGATTCCTTACTCCAAGCCTATTCCTACCATCTCCACTGCAGAGCTACTAATTTCCCTCCTAAAACTAAGCAACCAAAAAAACTCTGCATTATAGTCATATATATTCCCCCAGGCAACAATATTCCAACTCTTGAGGATATCTTTGCCTGGTCCTCAAACAATATAAAAAAATGAAACAATCATCCTAGGTGATGTCAACATTAACTGGTCAGAAATCTCCAATAGTAACCCCTCCATAGGAATCAATCTTCATACCTATACTCAGCTTATCTCTGATATTACTAGGCCTGATAAAAGAAATAGCAAAGGTTCAATTCTGGATTGGATCATAGTCTCTGACACTAAAAACTTCCCTACCTCCGGTACACTCCCAGATAGTATAAGTGACCATTCACCAGCATTCACAATATGGAAGCCCTTGACACTACCAAACATACACTAATCTAAATACACTCGAAATCTATCCCACTTCTCATCTACCACCTTTAATGACATATTGCACAACACTAACTGGACTCCATTAAAATCTCTCCCTCTTAATAAAGCTGTAGAAACCTGCAACTCAGCATTTCTTAGGATCCTTAATACTCTTGCCCCTCTACGGCTAAAAAGAGTCAAGAGTAATCATGCTAGATGGCTAACTAAATCCACTAAGCAAATTGTGTCCTCTAGGGACAAAGCCTGGAAAACCTGGGAAAAGAACAAGACTGCCTCCAACCTCACACTTTACAAACAACTTTGCAACCAGGCCAAACGGGTAGTAACCCAAAACAAAAAAGAATACTTCCAAACTCTACAAAATCAACATAATCACAACCCCAAGAAATTCTGGGGAGCAATCAACTCCCTCCTTCATCCTGGAAGTAATCACAATCCATCCCCAAACCCTGAAATAACCTCTCCAGAGTTAGCCTCACTCTTTAACTCCTATTTCATAGAAACTATTACTAAACTTACTTCCACCTTCCCACCTATAAACACAAACCTACCTTACACTGCTATACCACAAACCTCATCTACTTCAATACCCACTTTCTCTTTCTCCCCTATACCTACTTCAGCCATAAAAAAACTTCTTCACAAACTGAAACCTTTCACCAATGCCCCTGACAACCTACCTGCTGAATTCTTATAACTATCAGCCTCCACCATAGCATACTCCATCAGTATCCTCATCAACAGATCCATTCAGGAATCTTGCATGCCAGATATCTGGAAAAAAAGTATATGTCATTCCACTCCATAAAGGAGGCAATAACTCTGACATCTCAAATTTCCGGCTTATTGCCATACTCTCACCCATCTCAAAAACACTCTAAAAGTGCATTCAAACTCAGCTCCTTAATCACCTGATGACACAACAACTGCTTTCCCCCACCCAGCATGGCTTTAGACTAGGACATAGCACTGACACTGCCCTTATCTCCTTCCTGGACACAGTTAATAGAGCTCAAGACTCTGGATCCTTCATCTTCTCACTCTTTCTTGATCTATCAAAAGCATTTGACACCATCTCCCACCCCCTTCTGCTTACAAAACTATCCAAACTGAGCATCTTTCCCCCCACCCTTCAATGGTTTACTGACTATCTCACCAATAGGAAACAGTCTACTATTTGGCAGCAATGCTTCTCCCCTTTTATCAACACCAATACTGGGGTACCCCAGGGGTCTATACTGGGTCCCCTTCTTTTCAGTATATTCATCAATGACTTCCACGCCTCTCTCTCCCACTGCTATGTAGTTCAATACACAGATAATTCTACTATTATCTGCTCTTCTACATCTCTACTGCAACAACATACCCAAGAAGCTTTCACCTGAACCGAATCCTGGATGTCACAGAACCATCTCACCCTTAACCCTAATAAAACCAAATTCTTAATATTTACCCCAAGTAAATGTAGCCCAGTCAATAGATCTGAACTCTCTGTCCATTCCCAAAATAACACCATCATTGAAGTCGTTCCCAGTACAAAACTGCTAGGTGTCATCATTGATGACAACCTTACCTTTGACCTTCATATCTACAATAATATCAGAAAAACCCATCAAAAACTAGGAGCCCTTAATAGGCACAACTACTTTCTTAATTCCCCTGCAAAAACGGCTCTTGCCTCATCATTTTTGCTTCCAAATCTCTTATATGGTGCTCCCATCCTCACCAACATTCAGTCCTCTCTATAAACCAAACTCAACTCATGTTACAATAAAATTGCCAAATTTGCTATAAATGCCAAATTATCCACCCACCACTGCACCACACTGCAGCAACTAGACTGGCTTGAACTCCCTCATCACCTAATATACTTACAACTTACTATTGCTCATAAACTTATTTACCTCCCAGCAGCCTGCCAATCTCTCACTAGTATACTGACCATCTACCATCCTAATCGTCACCTCAGGTCAGAGAACAACATGCTGTTAAATATCGACAAACCTAAGCTCTCTGCTGGCCAAATTCTTTACTCTGTTACTGTTTCTAAACTATGGAATGACCTCCCCCCTTCACTCAGAGCCATGTCTAATGCCTCTACCTTTAAAAATTCCCTTAAACTTCACCTCTCCTCACAGTGGTTATGCACTTGCACCTCTACTAAGAACCACATAACTTGACCCTCTCATTATCTTTCCCCTCTTCTTTCTATAACCACTCTAATCTCCCTTTCTCTCAACCACCCCAACTCATTTTTCCTCTCACTTTGAGCCTGCAGTACACCTACATTGCCATACTGTTTTTCCTTCTTCTCTGCTATTTATCTTACTCAATATTTAATTTACCTTTATTTCATAGCTTCAACCCATGACTACATGCTATTTCCTCACTGTTTGTCTCCAGTCCACCTTCTGTTACTAATCTATTGTAAATAATCATAATGTTCATCTCCAATTTTACCTCTGTCAATAATTTAGTGTATGCAATCATAATATTGCTGTATTTGCTACTGCTGTATAATATATATCCTGCATCATTGTAACATATTTCTTGTCTGTATGTGTTAAATGTGGAGCTTTTCTCCCCGGGCCTCCACTGAAAATGGGTTCTTCTGGCCCAGTGGACTACCCCGCTAATCAAATGTAATAAATAAAATAAATAAATAAAAAAACATTTGAAGAACCAGGCTGGGGGGGTTAATAAGTTAGAGAAGGATTTTAGAAAATAGTTAAGATTTAGGAGTTTGGCAACTAGTAAATGTTTAAGTAGGTTGGGAAGATGGGTTGAGGAAAGGGTTAAAGTGAGGAGGAAGTAGAAAAGAGGAAGTGTTGTTAGATGGGTAGAGTTCCAAGAGTTGATACTGTGGTAAAAGGGTAGGATCAGTCTTTTAGTGTAGGAATCTGTTCAGGTTCCCATTCCCAAGTGAC
Source organism: Protopterus annectens (assembly GCF_019279795.1). NCBI lineage: Eukaryota > Metazoa > Chordata > Ceratodontiformes > Protopteridae > Protopterus > Protopterus annectens. Next base: position 993,924,579 of record NC_056725.1, read on the forward strand.
TAGGAGAGTCAGGTCTGCCAAGTAGGTAGCAGTTTGTAAAGGTTAAGAAGTTTTGTATTACTAGTAGGGGAGGTGATTTTTTTTTTTTTTTTTTTTTGCACAGCACTGTAGAGTTGTGGGCTGGGTGGGAGTTTTACAATGAACAAGGCCATGGGCAGGATGGCCGCCATGAGATTAGGCAAGTGGGAGTAGGGACTCGGCTGGCAGTCTGCAAGGTGGTTCTTTGTGGTGGTCTTCCTCATGCGGTTTCTTCAGATTCGGTTGGACAAAATAGTGCATGGTAATCTTACGAATATATATATTTATTTATTTACATTTGTTTACCAGGAAAGTCTGACTGGAACAGAGCCCATTTTCAGCAGAGGCCAGTGAGAAACACTCCAGATGCATGCATTCCATCATAACTGTACAAAACTAATTGCAGACTTCTGCTATTTAAGTAGTTAATTATTTAATATCTGTGTGGGATTTGGCACTTATATAACATTAGTCATATAAAAAGTTATGTATATAACACAAGTAAACACTGTCTTTGTTGAGCTGTGAGAATTTTATCTGTAATATGACATTTTACCAGTCTTAAAAATAAATACAATTGGAGTATGTCAAAAATGAGTCTCTGATATGTGTTATTTAAGGGAATTTGGCAGTATTTATAACAGGGTTACAGCACACTGCATGTTTCTCAGTGGCAGTGCTGACATTTAGTTAAGCCTCCCTGTTCCAGTACTGAGTCCTTCATGTATTGTTTTCCAAAACTGTCATGAAGTTGTGCTGCCTGTTCACAGATTGTTTGCTTGATTTTTTCATTTTTATAGAAACAATGCTGAAATCCTAGGATGGGCAATGTTTTCCAGGTTCAAATGGTGATGCTGAATACATTGGTATGAAATATTTGTACACACCCATACCAACCACTATAACTCTGCTCGTATTTAAATAGCAGAAGTCTACAATTAGTTGAGAATAGTTATGTTGGAATGCATACCTCAATAAAATATAATATCCAGGCAACATCATAGGTAGATTTTACTCTTGTGCTAGTAGTTGATGAAGCAGGGAATATTACAAATTTAAAGCAGAGCATTTATGGTGGCAGATTATCACAGAATGTCCAAGTTAGTTCCGGTCAATCTGCATGAGTTGGGCTGCTCCATTATTGAGTTCATGTTGCTCTGGCAAACCTGAATGGACAGAGGTCATTCAATGAGGGCAGATAGAGTGTAGGTTGCATATTTTGCAGGAAAGGTGCACTAAGTTGAAACTTGTATGCTGTTGATTCACTAGCTGGACAGGTGGTAACTAAAATTGTCCAGGATTATTGGCTGCAGTTATGGTAGCAGTTTGGCTTTCACCACATTCTTTGAGTATGGAGGTTGAGAGGTATGGCTATAGAGTGTGGATGTGTTTGACTGTTCCTCATGCAGAACGTATGGATTTTGGACTGTACAGGCTTTGCATTGGCTAGGAGGTATGGTCTTTAAAGTCTATACTGGTTTGGTGCCATGCTGTGCGATGTCAACTTTTAAATCCAGCTATTTGTTTATAGGGTTTTCTAAAATGTTTTTGTTAAGCATAGTTTTTAAGATTTAAATCACAGTAAAGCTATTTACATGTATGCTACCACTGAGTAATATTGTTACTTAACTCTTTGGGTCATGGCATTAAGTTCAAAATGGGGAAATATAGACTTGGGCAACAAACCAGTAATCAAAGTAAGTAAGTTGGATTATGGGGAGCTTTGAAAAGGGTCTTAGTATTTTGGGGTAGAGGGGGTGAGCAGATGCATGGCTATAATAACAAAAGGACATTTTGGAGAAAGGGCAGGGGAACAGGGCAGTGGGAGGGTGGTATTAATATTTGGTAATTAATCTAATGTTTTTGAATTTTACATTTGGAGGTGACTTCATTGAAGGAATGTTTGGCTTGCATAGTCGCTCAAGTGGAGGAACTGTTTAAGGAGGCAGAGAAGCCAGGGAAGCAGCCCCATCCAGTTTGACCATCAGCCACAGACTGCAGCTGGAAAGAAGTAGTCCAGAGATATGAAGAGAGAGGTAGGGGCAATGAGCAGTGGAACAATGTCACTGGAACCTCAAACAACTACAAGTAATGTGGGGATTGTACAACTTGATTTATTGGAAAATACAGCAGGGATAGAGAGGGTAGGTGAGTTGTTAAATAGCATGAAGGCATGGGATTGTTGTAGACTACAGGATTTGTTGCAGTTTGAAGAGCAGGTTCAAGATTTGAGAAGTCAGCTGGGGGTCTTAGGGTGTGATGGGGGTACACTTGTCTTAAATCCAGTAAGTGATGAGGTTATGTGTCTGGAGACTCCATTGTTGGGAGAAAGTGAAGGTGAGTTTGGGTTCCTGGCCAAGTGAGTGGCTGGCTATTCAGTCCTTTCTAGCAGGTGGGTCTGTTTTTTTTTTTTTTTTAATTTAACACCGCATATTACCTTGTACGCCAAAAAAAAGATTTGGAGATGAGATTATGTAGATGTGTTTGGTCTGATAAATATTGATGTGGAGCAGACTTTAGTTGAGGCAGATACCCAATGAATGAAAGACTTGTCAGCATTAGTGGCTCATGGTAGGTGGAGGCAAAGGAAGTTTAGTGCCTGTACCTGGGATAATTGGCCTCTGAAATGTATATATTACATGTCAATAATACTGGAGAAAGATCTTTTTCAGGTCCTGCCTCTAGTGGCTTATTTCCCTACAATTCAGGAAGCTCAACAGTTGCATACAGGTAATGCTTGGTTGTGGTATGATCAGTGTTTTCAGAAGAGGAAAACTTTGATAAGTCACTAGGTTGAGAGATCAGGCATGATAAATTTTGGTTGTTAACTATATTAGATAGTTCAGAGAATCACCTGAGGTATGGAAAGGAGACAGGTGAGAGGTTAGGGATGTCTTGTTCCTTTAACTGGGAGAGATGTGGCTGGCCCATTTGCCATTTTGCACATCTCTGTCCCTACTGTTGTGGGACACATGCTGCTCAAAGATGTTGCCATAAGAAGGAAAGGGCAAGTCAGTCAGCAGCTACGTCTAATAATATTGGTGGTCAAGTAAGTGTGAGCCAATCCAAAGTGTGAAGGGGAGTAAATTTTCCAGGACAAAGGAATAGAGTTCCTTTTCAAGGAGTAGCAAAGAAGTCGGTGTTCAGACTCATCCCTTCAGGTATCAGCAGTGATGGTACTGCTAAAGGGCATTGCACACCTGGACATAGCAGAGCAGGTCATACATGGATTATGGTTGGGGGAAGTGATAGAGTTTGTAAGAATTTGCATTCAACTGAGGGAAAGAAAGAGATTGTTCAGGCATTGTTGGATAAGGAAGTGGTGGCAGGTCATGTTTTAAGCCCACTTGAAGAACATTTTTGAGTGTGCCCATTGGAGCTGGTGCTTAAAAGAAGCCAAGCGAATTTTGACTGATTCAGCACTTATCTTTTCCAAAAGTGAAGTCGATTTATGATCACAAGATGGATATACAGGTGCAATATGCATCATGAGATGAAGCAGTTAGGATCATTAATGCATTTAAGGACACCTGGTTAGTAAAGCTTGACATGGAGGCTGCTTCTCATCTTTTTCCCGTCAGGCCAGATGATTGTCCACTGTTGGGTATGTATATTAATGGTAAGTTTTATTTCAGTAAATCAATGCCCATGGGTTGTGCTGTTGAAAGTGCTACATTTGAGAAGTTTAGTATAGTCCTGCAATGGATAGGGCACCAAAGGGTAGGTAAGCAAAGAGTGTCTCATTATTTAAATGATTTTTTGTTGACTGACAAAAGGCAGGCGGGTGCTTTGGAAGGCTTGTTATGTTTTACAGCTATGTGTGATAAGTTATTGTGCTGTTAGTGGCTGACAAATTGGAAGTTCTAAATAAAACTTTGAAATGCTGGGGCTTAACAGTGGATGTGTTGCTATATATTTTGTTTACTTCAGGATAAGTTGGCAATGTAGTGTGATAAGATTGTTTGGGTTAAAGGGAAAGGGAAGGTTAGGATTAAGGATGTGATGGAATTGTCTAAACCTCAAAATGCACTCTCTCGAGGCACTCCTAAAAATGGAGAACATCGATATCTGTGCAGTAACTCAGACCTGGTTCAAGGTTCCAAAGAGCACCCCTGCAATACCAGGCTATAACTCTTGCCACACTTTTTGACCACCAAACCAGGACCAAAGCACTAAAGGTGGAGGAGTGTCCATAATTACCAAGGATATTCACACCTCTAGTCTAGTTGCCCAACACAATGCATCTGAAATCCTATAGGTGCAACTAACACTAGGTAAGACTGCAATCCAAATTGTAGCTTGCTACAGATCCCCCACTATGCCCAAAGATTCTCACTACACCTTTCTAAACAAACTAGAAAATATTAAGATACAACCAAACACCCTAATACTAGGTCATTTCAACTACCCTGCTATTAATTGGGAAAACTACTCTGGTACCAACACCTTTGCCCAACGGTTCTTGGAATTCATAAATTCCAATGCTCTGGACCACCTAATCCATAGTCCCACCAGGGGATCAAATATCCTAGACCTGGTCATCACCAACATGAGAGATCGATGCTCCACACCAGTAGTCACCCCCTCGTTGGTCAGGTCTGACCATAAGCTAATCACCCATGTCGTCCACATCCCACCCCCAACCCCCAGTAAGGAAACCTCCATAAAAAACATCTCCAAAGCCAACTTCATGCTACTCAAGTCAGAAGTAACAAAGTTCATGACACCCATGCAGACGGGAACTGAAAGTATGACTGCTGAATTCTACACTAAGGCACTCTATGAGCTCACCCACTCGTGCATGAATCATGCCATTCCAAACAGAACCAAGATGGTCTCCTCCAAAAAAGGAACCCAATCTGGTGGTCCCCTGCCATAAACAAACTATACAACAGAAGGAAGAAACTGTTGCAGAAAAGAGGAAAATCCCAGTATGCAAAAAACTCCCTTACCAGCCTCAGTAAGAAGCTGAGATCCCTCATAAAGTCCTGCATAGCTAGTTACGAAAATAAAATTGCCAAAGGTTCCAAGGACAACCACAAGGCATTCTATAGTTATGTCAAGAATCTAAATGGCAATGCTCAGATCTGCTCTGAACTACAAGAGAATAGCATCAAATATACTGATCCCAAGGATATTGCCAATATCCTGGCCGATCGATTCAGTGCCAACTTCACCCCCTCTCACTCCCTAAAGGGCCCATCTTAATATATAAAGATTGCCAAATTCCGGTAATCACAGCCACACAGGTAAGAAACGCACTCTCCAAAGCTAATACAGCATCCATGGGACCAGACAAAATCCCAGGCTGTGTACTACATGAACTACAAAATGAACTGGCACCCCACCTAAGTGTCATGTTTAATCATAGCCTCATCTCAGGCTTCATGCCTAACGAGTGGCACACAGCTACAGTTATCTCACTCCACAAGGAGGGATCCACCTTGGATCCCAGGAACTATCGTCCTCTCAGTCTAACGAGCCTGATCTGCAAAGCAATAGAACGCATTATCATGAAACTTATAAACAAAGACATTGGCAACCTTCAAATACTGTACCCCACCCAGTTTGGCTTTGTAAAGGGCCAATTTTGTCTCCTCAACTTAATTGACTTCTTCGAATCAGTCTCCAGAGCTGTGGATGAGGGTAAGGTGGTCCACACAGCCTATCTGGACCTTGCCAAGGCCTTTGACACCATCCCCCACTCTGGAATCATAGATAAACTTACTAAGCTGGGCATTAATCCCTATGTCACTTGATGGGTTGCCAACTGGCTTACTGACAGAACCCACAATGTAAAAGAAGCCGACTCAAATTCCAGCTCTAGACAAGTGACAAGTGGAGTACCTCAGGGTTCAGTCCTGGGACTGCTCTTGTTTGGCATCTACGTCTCCGAAGTACAGGCCAGCAGTATGGGACTCTGGCTAACAAAGTTCGCAGATGACTGCAAACTGGGAGCCATTATTGAATCCCCAAATGATGTGGCTATTCTACAAAAGGGCCTTACAGAAACAGATATTTGGTGCCAGATCCATGGGCTCAAGCTCAATGCTAAGAAATGTATAGTTATCCCGTTTGGGAAAAAAACAAATACCCATGAATTACCACATAAGTGGCAGTACACTAAACACCGAAAGTGTGATAAGGGAATAGGGACACAGGTGGGCAGTGGTCTCACCTTCGATAACCACATAGCCACAACAATCAGGAAATCCTTCTGTGTGGCACACCTCATCACTAAGGGCTTTTCATCCAGAAAAAAGGAAGTCATTGTCCCACTGTACTCATGCCTCATTAGACCCATTATAGAGTACAACACCTCATTTGGTATGTACCTCACAAGACACCTGCAACAACTGGAAAGGCCACAGAAATACCTCACTAAAAGAATCAGAGGCCTAAAGCAGATGCCCTATGCTGACCATCTAAAAAAACTCCATCTATACTCTGTCGCATATCGCCTACTCAGAGGTGATCTCTGCTTAACATACAAGGCCATATCATACCCAGTGCTGTTGGACATGCTACACTTAAAGAAATCCCATTCCCTCAGAGCCACACGCTCCAGGGATCTAAACCTGGTCATCACAATGAACAAAACATGCTGGAGGGATAGGTTCCTGACCCAGAGACTCCCCATACTCTGGAATAGACTGCCCATACATGTCAAGCTGAGCGCCTCTTTGGCCCTCTTCAAAAGGAACCTTGATGACTGGATGGGAGATAGGAAATTCACCCCAGGGATCATGTCAGTCACCCTGCTAGATAGGGGACCAGGGAAGTAAATATTCCTGGGAAGAAATAGCCAGGGAAATGTTATGGCTAGGCTTGCATAGGCCCTACGGCCAATAGCCTAGTACCAACCTATGAACCTATGAACCTATGTTAGGGATACTGAACTCCACTTGTAGGGACACTGGACTTGTGAGGACAATCGGTAGATTGGTTCCCAACCTTTTAAAAGGTGGCAGGACTATAAGCATTATTGGGTGAGAATTCCTAAGTGGTCAAGGAAGATTTGAGTTTATGGTCATTTTTTTCTGAGCAATTTTAATTCTGTCACACTGCAAAAAGGAATGGGAGGCACATTACGACTTGAGTTTGTTCATGGATGCTGCTGGGGTTCATGCTATAGGAAATTATTTTGAGGGGGTAGTGGTTTGCAGTTAGCTGTCCAGAAGAGAGGCCAGATGACTAGAGGAAGGATGTTGCATTTTTGGAGATTATACTGATTTGGGCTGCAATAGATGTGTGGAGGGCAAAGCTGAGTAACAGGAAAGTGTTGTTTTTCTCTGATAATGAAACATTGTTGCAGGTGTTGGTTAGGAAAACTCCTAAGACCCCTTTGGTTTTGTTGATTTTAAGGAAGCTTGTGGTGCAGAGTTTACTAATTAATTTTACTTTTTAGAATGGCATGTACAGGGTAGGGTCAATCACATTGCTGACAACTTCTATCAATTTCAGTTTTTCAGGTTTTGGTTGCTGGCACCAGAGGTGAGAAAACACCTGTAGTGCTTCTAAAAGAGGTTTGGAACATTGGAAACCCTAACCTGGATGGTTATTTTAACCATCCTGGGTTGATTCAACTTGGAAGGGGCCTCTTTTTCATCATCTGTGTGTCACTTGCCATCTGAGGACAGAAGTTGGTTGATAGCTCTACTGATGATATATATATATATATATATATATATATATATATATATATATATATATATATATATATATATATTGTACACAGGTGGTATTTTGGTGTGGCAGTTAGGATTTTCAGTGTTCATTTGGTGGCCATTAATGCTGTTGTGAGATTGATGGGTCTGCTGGATGTGACAAGGTGAAGATGGTTAAAAGGATGTTGAAGGGTTGGGAAAGGATGAGCAGGAAGAAGGATTATGGGCACTTTCCCATGACTGAGCTTATACTTAGACTGCTGTTGAGGGGGTTACTGAGGGTGTCAAAGAGTTTGAGTATACCAGTTTGGCAGCTTTAGCTGTAAATATGTATGCAGGGGCTTTTAGGGTAGGAGAATTGCTGGTTTCAATGATGTGAAAAGATGTCTGTGTTACTGATTCTATAGTGCTTTGGCTTCAATGAGTGAAAACCAATCAAGTGGGGTAAGGGAGGCAGGTGTTGTTTTCCAAGAATTTGGAGACATTATTGTGTCCACTGGCATGGATTAGGCAGCTATGGAAAGTTTGTGGTTGCCAAGTTCATGACATTGTCTTCTGCTCCGATCAAGAGAGTGTCATGATGTCCCCATATTTTGTTAGGAAGGTGCAGCAGGCATTAGATTGCCAGGGTTTTACAGGGAGTAGATTTTCAGCTCATTCATTCCAGATTTGAAGAACCTCTGATATAGGGGAGGAAGGGAAGTTAATAGCAGATATTAAAAGAGTTGGATATTTGTCATGTAGAGCTTTTTGAAATTATATATGGTAACTTACTGTTAGTTGATTGATTTTGTTTTTTGTTTTGTTTTCCAGGTTCAAATATTGTTGTTCTTGGTCATTGCTTTGTGTATTGGGCAGAGAGAAGAGCATGTATAAGACCAGGAGGAAGCAGAAGTCTTTCAAGGACCAGATGGATCATGTTTGGCATGGTTTTAGAGGTCTACATTGGCAACTCTTCTTTGATACATTTAAAATAATACAAGCAGTGTTGGAGGATCCCAATTCAATTAGGGGTCAATGATTTGGGCTGGGTCCTTAAAAGAAAGCTGTTGGCTTGGATTGCTCATGACTCAGGTAAAATGAGGAAACTATATCCCCCAAATTTTGATAGTGTGATCTGAGATTATACCCAGATTGCTTTGGAAGCAGGCAGCCGTGTTTATATTACGTTGGAAAATGCTAGGTGATTTGTTAACCATAGGGTGTCTAGGGTGTTAGTGGACTTAGATTTTCTTGTAGTTTGGCACAGAGATTTTGACAATAAGGTTCCAGTCTGGTGTAAGAAAGATGGGGTACACTTGAGTGATGTTGGTTTGGATTTGTAAATGTTTAGTTGGCATTAATTATATAACAGCTGGTTGTGTCTGAAATAAGGCGGAAAAGGGAACAGCCTGTAGCTAGACTGGTGGGCAAAGGAATAGGGGTTTCAGGTTGCACCCCTCTTCTGTCCACCTTTCTCCTTTTATTTCAGGCAATGAGTGGAGATACACTGTCTCACATTTTGTTCAGTTCAAAAGTGAAAGGAAGGTTGTAACACTGCTTGCGTTAATTTGTGAGTGAGCAATTTATGCTGCCCACAATGTTAAATGTTATTTGGTATATCAGGAATATATTTCCTATTTTAATATTTCCTGTTTTATCATTTATAAGTGTGGATTGTGATCAGTACATTGGTCACAATAGCATAATTTGTGTCTTATTTTTAAGTTTGTTTCTTTTTGGTTCCTGCCTGTTGTTTTTTTGATTTTTTGTTTTTGTTTTACTAGATGTTTTGTGTGCGTCTTATTTTTGTCTCAGGTGTGTTTGGGCAAATGTAGTTTGGACACAGACAAAGTTATCCAAAGACACTCTGGCATTCTGTTTGTGTGTATGGGAGGGAGTGGGGAAGTAGGAATGTTGAGAAGGGTTGTAGGAAATAGTTATGGTTTAGGAGTTAAGGAAATAGTAAAAGATTAGATTAGGTAGGGTGAAAAGATGGGGGAGGGTTAAGGTGAGGACAAAGTGGAAAAGAGGAAATGAGGTTAGAGGGGTGGAATTCCAAGGACTGATATTGCAATGAAAGGGTAGAATCTTTTGGTGTGGTAATCTGTTCTTTCCCTCCACCCCCAGCCCTTGTGAAGTGAGGTTTTGTATGAGTTATTTTTTTTCCCTCAAAATTTTTTTATTTTCAATTAAAATAACATTTACATAACATTTTTAAATATCATTTTAAACAACTATATGCAATATTTGCAATAGCCTGACTTTCAATTATATATACTGTATGTTATTAAATATAGAATTAACAGATCAGTTATCAGAAATACAATATTGATTAATGCAGAGTGTCCAACAAAGATATAACTTTCTTCCAAGGATTATTTACCAATGGCCTGGGATAGATTCATAGTTCATTGATTTTTATTTCCATCGATGCAGTTGTCTTCAGTAGAGTGTAGAATTCTTCCAAGGTTGGGGGTGTATTTGAATTCCACCTTCTGGTTATGCATTTCCTAGCTATAGCAAGTATTGTCCATAACAAATACATATTTGTCTTATTCAGGTAGGGACCTTCATTTACATTTAGTATAATCAATGCTTTAGTTAAGGTAAAGGATTCATTAAATAAAGCTTGTAAAAAATGATTGAATCCATTCCAATATGATTTAATTTTATTACATTCATAAAAAAATATTAATCCAGTCTGCTTTATGTGACTTTTCACACCTCCAGCAAAAAACATTTGTAGTAGTACTGATCTTTTTAATTCTATCTGGTGTTAAAAATGCTCTATGAAAGTATTTCCAGTTAAATATTTTCCAGTACTGTGTGTTAGAGATGTAATTAACTGATAGTAAGATGTTAGTTTTAATTTCTTCTGTTAACTGCAATGACTGACCATTTGTTAAGAACTGCCAGTATGATGGTTTGGGAATTGTTTTATATGTTATTAACTCTTTATTTGTATGAGGTAGGTTTTGATGGAGTAAGTGTGGTGGAGTAAGAGGGGTTTCAGGGTGAACCCCTCATCTCTTCCCCTTTCTCTTTTAATTTCATGAGGTGAGCAGAGATATGCTGTCTCATATTTTGTTCAGTTCAAAATTGTGTGGAAGGCTGTAACACTGCTTGAGTTAATTTGTGAGTGAGTGGTCTATATTCCTGCAACATTAAATGTTATTTGGTATGTTAGCAATATATTTCTTGTTTCAACATTTTCTGTT